>NW_017731550.1:85471-109672 GCF_001890085.2 Hipposideros armiger | reverse complement strand
GGTTGTCACCTCGAGGGGTAAAAAGTATAACTATTGCACTGTGTTGTACAGCTGAAACTAATTCTAAAAAAATGTGTATTTCACAATAAAAAATAATTAATAAAGAAAAAAAGAAAATAAACAAAGGTAAAGAGAGTACACAAATACCATATAAAATAAGCAGGATTGGCAATATCAATATCGGACAAGATGAAACTTAAGTTTGAAAATAGTAATAGGAATAAAGGGCAATATGATGATAAAAGGCACAATTTAAGAAGATATATTGTTAATAAAATATAGAAACTTCAAAGACCATTTTCTCTAGTATTAAGCCAATATGAGTTGAAATATGTGTTCATTACCAAAAATACCCAACAACTAATTGAAAATTTATAAACAACTCCTAGGTAATACTTAGATCAAAGAGAAAATTAAAGATTTTAAACCTTCCTTTAAGAAATAAAAAGAACACTTTGCAACAACTCTAAGGACTAAGCAAAAGCAGTATTTAGAAGGTAAAAGTATAAATTTAATTGCTATGATTATTAATAAACAAAAATTAATGAATTCAAGGAATTAGGGGAAAAGAACTAAATGAGCTAAAAGAAATCAGAAAAAGTAATAAAATATTAAAATTATGAAATAAAAAATAGGTTAAGATATCTGCACATGAGAATTTAATACTGGAAAAGCTAACACAATCTATTGGAGAAAATATAAAACAGTTCATCAGAGTATTGTCACAATAAACTTTCCACTTGGAAGAAAAAATAAATAGGTAATTCTCTTAATATAGAAACTATTCCAATTGAGTTAAAGCAAATAAAAAAAAAAGAAGACATGAACATCACCCCAAAACAAAAGAAAACAAAAACTCTAGAAAGCTGTATGTTTAAAATATTTGGTATATTTACTTAAGACTAAAAACAAAGGATCTTTAAAAATACAAACATAAGACAATATAAAGGTTTAAAAACTTTCCATGATGAAAGATGCCATAAACTTCAATAGAAATAAAATGGGTATAGAAAAATATTTGTAATTCAGATGATAAACAAAGGAGTTAATACCTTTATGAAACTAAATGATCAGAAATAAAGAAAAATAATTCAAGAGAAAACAATGGAAAAAATATGAATAAAGATTTCACATCAGAGTACATCCACATGCTTAATAGAAATGTGAAGAGATATTCAAATTTACTGGTAGTCATGGGAATTAACAAGGAGAAATGATTTTACTCTCATTAGTCTGGCAAAACATCTGAAGAGAGCGGCAAGATTTATAGCTGGCAGGGATGTGGGGAAGAGGGTTTTCTCATGCACTGAAGATGGAAAAATGAAGTGTTTAGCTTTTGGGGAAAGCAGTCTTTCAATTTCCATAAAGTTGGATAAAGAGTAATGTGATGATAAAAGGCACCTACCATTCAACCTAACAATTCCATTTCCAGGAATATATTTTAAAGACATAAAAATCATATAAAGATATATGTATTGAAACATGGATTTTGGGGGTAAAAACTAGATACCAAATAAGTAACTATAAATTGCTAAATAAAATATGACATAGTCACATCATGCACTACTATAGAGTTATTGAAAATGAAGAGCTATAAGAAAAGACTAAGCATATTCCTGTTAGGTAGTTTTGAAAGGAAAAAAAAAATTGAAAGTGGTAAATAATATGATTTTAATTGGGTAAATAAAACCTAATTTTAAAACGTACTTGCGCATATAAGCACATATACTATTATATGAGTTCTGAAGAGTATGTGTTAAAGAGAGTATGGACTTCCTGTGAAGACAGAGACAAAGGAGTAACGAGGAGATGGGAAAACCCAAGGCCCCCTCTACTCAAGAGGCCTTCATTCATATCTCAAATGAATGTAAATACCACCCATGAAGTTGTAAATTTTACGATTTGCACACTTGTACATGGAAGCTCAGATAGCATCTATGGAGGTTCTATGTAGAGAAAAATTACCAGTCTTATATCCAACTGGGTTCAACAAGGAAAGCTGCCAAGGCCTCCCAACAGTCTACCATGGTGTTATGGGCTGAATGTTCATGTCTCCTCAAAATTCATACATTGGAGCCATAACCCCCAATAGAATGGTGTTTGGAGATGGGGTCTTTGGAAGAAGGTTAGATGAGATCTTGAGGGTGGGGCTCTCATGATGGGATTAGTGCTCTTATAAAGAGAGATATCAGAGTGTTCACTAATTCTCTCTCCATCATGTAAGGACCCAGCAAGAACTCAACCATCTGCAAGGCAGGAAGAGAGTCCTCCCCAGAACCTCACCTAATTTCAGGCTCTCAGTCTTCATAACCGTGAGAAAATAAATTCCTATTGCTTAATCCACACATGGATTGTGTGGATTGTTATGGCAATTCAAGCATACTAATACACATGGGCTAGAGAAGGTAGAAAGTAGTAATAAGCATATCATAATTCCTTTTAAATTCTTGCTTTAAAATATAATCACCATTAGTCATAACAGTTTGTGGGAGAATAAGTTCATAATTTTCATCTAACACTTCTGTTAAGCAGCTCATCAAAAGTCCAGGAGGAGCAACATGCAGACACAAATTAACTGTAATATAATGTGATGGATAATGAAGTTCTAATAATCTACTACTGGTGCAGAGAAAAAAACAATGGTTTTGAGTTGGGATTTGGGAAAGGCTTCAAAGAAAGAATACAGCATTATTAGGCCTTAAAAGATTAATATGTTTTCAAAGAAAAAGAAAGAAGTAAGACATTAGAGAAACGATAAATAAATGTATATAAATTGACAGTGCAAGGCTCACTTTAGGAGTATAGTGCTAATTGAACTAGAACATGGGATTGTGGATGAAAGCGGCCAAGAATGAAGTTATAATGCTCACCGTGAAAAACCTTTTTCTTAGGATGTGTTCACCAGAAAGCAGATCCTGAGACAAGGGTTTGCATGAAAGTACATGTAGTTTACTTGAAAGGGGCACCAGTAGGGGAGTGGGGGAGTGATTTATGGAAGGGAATATAGTCAATGAATTTTCATTATTAAGCTAGCTACCACAGGGAATAACCAGGTAGAGGGAGCTTAATCTCATGGGGAAACTGTGGGGAATGGCATAAAACACAGTTTACACATTCTGAATTATCCCACACAAAGTTTAAGTAAGATTTGCAGTATTAATTCACCAGATCCCAAGTGGCATTAGTGAGGGCTGTTTCTGGAGTGTCACTTCTCTAGCCATCGTAACCTGCTGTAAGCATCAGGAATGCTGCCTTCCATTCTCAGTCACAGAGGAATCAATAATGGCAGAGAGTGTACCTTGAAATGGTTAAGGTCTGATGGATACGGCAAAGGTTTTACAGCATCTGATACAGTCAGATGAATTCTATGCTAAAGAGTTGGAACTTTATTCTATAGGTTATAGGGAGTAAGCAAGATTTTTTAAAAATAAATTGCATGATCACATGTATCTTTTATAAAATATTTCTAATAACAGCATGGAGGTGAAAGTGCATTTTATGGTGAGTAGGGCATGATGGTGGAAGTTCAGATGAAAGATGATGAGGACTTTGCCTATAGCACAGCAACAGGAAAAGGGAGAGGGAAAAATGGATACCAGTGATGTCCCTTTAGATATACCATTAAACTTGGAAAGTCATTAAATGTGTGAACCTAGGGACATAGGATACTCTAAAAGATTAGTAAAATGTGTTGTTTGAATAACTGTTAAAGTGGTGGTAGTATTTTACCAGCTAGCGAATTTAAGAGAATAGACTGGTTAGGAGTGAACGTTTTAAGTATGGTTTGAGATGCCTTTAATGACTTGGAACTTTTTGTGCAATATTCTGGTAGAGATGTCTGAGGAGACAATCAAGGGGTTAGAGCTGGAACTCAGAAAATAAGTAGGAGCTCCAAAAAGAAGAGATATTTAAAGTCCTAGAGTTATATGGGTAAGCATACACCTACCTTTCCAACTTGAGATGCTGACTTGGAATAAAAAATCTTCATTCTGGTTTCCAACAAATTCCAACCAGTGGAATAGAAAGAAAAGGATATCTGAAGTAAAGAGATCTAGATTTGAATCTATAAACTATAGAGAGGGGAAACTTCAAAAGGATGACTCTAGACTTTTTGATAATAAAGGCCTGTGCTAACAAGTTTCCTAAGGGGAGAAATATACATCATGGTGTTTCTGTCACATTTTGGTAAAATAGGTCATATGGTTACATAGAAAAACAAAACAAAAGCCAAATGTATGAAGTCTCAACTTGGCAAATTCATATGAGCAGTGTAAACAAATTCTGTCAGATTTGAGGTCATGACTTTGTCGAGTTGTTTAAATCTCCAAATGTAAATTCCAAAACTAAAAAAAAAAAAAATGGTGAAGAACTTTTAAACTGCAACTCTAAAATTTAGTAAATTTGGGTCATATTCTACCTTATGGTGTATTTTTGAGTGATATGGATTAGGTTTGAACGTTATACTTCTCAAAAGGAATTTATCCCTAAGATATGTAGAGATAGTTTGCAGGAATTTGACATAGATGCAGAGCCCTGCACACGACAAATGAAAGAGTTCAGAGCTTTTAAATTGCACTATGTAAACTGAACAGCTTGGTTAAATAACAGATCCATCCCTCTTCCTCTTTTCAAATAAATTGCGTACAAATAAAGTGCTGACTTAGTAAAAATGTTGAAAAAGCATGTTTCCTGAAGAAACATGAAATTTAATTATTATTATGTGAAACTTACAGAGAAAATGTGACTATTAATGTTTTACATGAGTGAACAGGATGGTAATTTTGAGAGATACTAATAAATACTCAGAAATAAAAAGAAATACGTAGTGATGCTAGGATGGGTGACTTCGCATTTAATATGTAATAAGATAGGAACAGAAGAAGCACAAACTCATTTATAAGAGATTGTCTTACAACCATAGACAAAGAATTTACTGAGGAAATGTATGCATTAAAAATTAAGTTCAAAGATCCCTTTTTATATTAACTGGCATTCATCTCCTCTAAGATCCAATCTGCTCAACAGACTTCAACCACGTTCTTACATGGCACCAATAAAGGAATGCAATTAAAAACATTTTAAATTTGACTTTGCAAACTGTTTAAAGCTTTTGCAGAGGAAATAATGTGTCTTTTAGAACAGTCCATTCTTCATTCTCTCCTAAATTAGCTGCATAATATGTGAGCAAATTTCCATGCCTAGTTAGAGCTCATTATTCAGTGAAGTCTCAGGGAATTAGGATTTTTTTTTAATCAATTTTTTTTCCTTTGCCCTTTAAGCATCTTTCTAATTTAAACAGTCCCAAAGAACACTGATATCATTGTACCCATTAATTCCTACTTGTTTTGGTGGAAATGGCAAAGAAGCATGGATTTTTTTTGCATTGACCATGTGTGTGTACATTTTAAAACATATCCCTTATTGTTAGATGATACATAGCATGGCAATTGTAAACTTGCAAATATAGTATGGGGAGAGCATGACTCAGAGAGGATTGAATGGTAGAATAAATAGCCAACAAAATAGAAAAGAGAGGGCTGAATAAAATGAAGCCTTAAATTGCCAATCTGTTACTTAAATATTTTAAGTTTCTTTCTCTGGGGTGATTATTTTCTAGATTTGATTTAAAGATGTTTTAAGCATTGTTTGCAGCTGCTGCTTCACTGCTGTTTGCAACCTAAATCTGTGCCCATGTCAAATCATAATGTGATGCTGTCAATTTCATAAATAGAAGCCTTTCTCTCGCTCATGTTTGTGTCCATGATATCCAGATGCAACCCTGCCAATTAAGGAATTCATCTGGAGCATATCTGTTTGATCTAAATCTTGGTGTCTACATATGACTTCATGTTTCCTACTTGTTTGCAAGATGATTTGTAGATGGTCAACAGCCAAAATTAAAATAAGTGTGTTTAAAAAAAAAAAGCAAAGACTTTTTTAACAAGATTCAACTTGGATAATGAGATTTTTCTTTTTCTGTCAGGAAAACAATAATACAGAGATAACTAAAAAGCTGAAGTACATAGCTTAGCAAAATAACATAGAGGTGGTCTTAATAAGGTACAACCAAATTGTTCTAAATATATTTCTATAATAACCAATAGTATTAAGCACAATAGGAAAAAAAACTGAGTTTAAGATTCTGATTGGTTTAGAATCAACTCCAGGCTTTAGCGTTTACAAATTGGTAGGACTGAATTGTCTCTAGACACTTCAGTCATATCATTAGCGAAGTAGTAATATTATCTAACTACAGGTTAATGAAGGATTCAGTGTAATTCTGTGTGAAAAGTAAGTGTTAGCATATTTAGTACCTTTCTCTTACTAAAGGCTTCAAATGAGCATTCAAATTAATTCATCATTTGACACAGGGATAAAATACAATAGGTAGTAAACTGAGTAAGCCCTTTGAAGGTGCCATGTCATGTGAACATGTGACTTTGGTATTGTCAGGGTACCAGTTCAGATTTTCAAATCCAACCTTTAAGATATTTATTCATGTAAAAAGTATACTGGTTATTGAGTTATACTGCAACCATATGGCAATAGGTACTTTAATATCATTCCCCAAATGCCAGAATCTAGCTTTAAGATTATTGCAGTGTGTCTCTAATTCTATCAGCTTTAAAAGCACGAGACACTAATGATGTAATATCAATCAAGGCAATGGGATTGAAAAGAGGGTCAAAATGTGTTCTGGTGTCTGTGGCTCTCCATTTTGATGAATACTATCTAATCTCTCCCTCTTCGAGCTAACTCAAGAAAGAAACTGCCATCAGTCATTTTTTTTTCAATTGAGGGTTTGCTCAGCTGTATTTCTCTCTGAATTTTGAGAAGCATTGTTCCTCAAATTACCTTTTCTTTTCTATCACTACATTATTAACAAGCAATGGTTGCCTTAGCAACTCTTTAATAGGCTGCAATTCTTAAAACCTATCTTTTCTGGAGAGAGTCTTTAGACAGGCATCCTAATGGAACCAATAGCTCTTCCTAATAAATATGCAAAAACAATAATTTCTGATTAGGAAACAAATCATGTGGCTTAAATATTTAAAATACATTATTATACATTTAAGAATTAGCTACATATATTTATCAAAAAACTAAAATATTGTTTTACAAAATAATAATAGATCATGATAACATCTACCATTTCTAAGTGTTGTATTATCCCATTTACTTTTTTCAGTAAACTTAAGAGGTATGCAGAATTACTTTCTAAATGTATCAGATGAGAGACTAATGTTTATAAGGGTTAGTTCAGTAGCATGCTGGTAAATATTTAACAACCAACATCCAGCTCTCTGGGAAAAAAAAGTGTATGCATATTTATTAGTTATAATGTATTTTAGTGTAATTAAGTATAATTTTATAAATATTGCTGAAATAAAGTATGTGTAGCACATACTTTTAATAATAATAATTATCTTTGTTTTTAATATAATGTACTTAGTTTTAAGAAGTTTATGTCATTTAATTTTTTAAAATGGTATTTAACGACTGGCTTGCAAATTAAACAGCTTTTGCAATCTATTATAGTACTAATCTCCAGCTTACCACTGGATTAGTTATTTGTTCAAGATCAAACTGCTACTAAGGACTGTAATATTTAGATGCAATAAAGTTTTTTTAAGAATGAAATTCAAAGAAATATGGTTCCAGGGCTACTGCAGAAAGTCCAAAGAAAAAAATTCCTGTTAAAGCACTACCTACTCAAGTTTAACTCAGACTTCTTTGGCATATTTCTCTGTGTCTCTATGTCCCTGGTAATTTACTGCTCAGAACCCAACATTTATTTTCACACTAATCTTCTGGCATAAATATATCTTTAACTTGTCCCATGTCAACTCATGACCTAGTACCCACTTCCATAGTTGGTCTAAAAGTTTGTGACTTGAGCTTGACCCTATCAACCGCCTCACTCTTGATTGGGTCTCTGCTGAGTTGGACATTCTCCCTGGCTTTGTTTGTGCTATTTCCATCACAGTCCCTTCCCTCGGTAGCCAGCCTTCACAGACGCCTTAATAGAAAACGGTGCCCTTTGAGAGAGCATTGACAAAAGGAAGTTAGAACATGAAACTCCTCAGCCCTGAAGATTGGCACTGATATGCTGGCAGCCCACCAAAGAAAAGCCTCACCAGTCAGGGCTTGCACCTGGCACAGCTGTAAAAGATATGAAACTTATTTTTGACACCTCTTTATTCCCTTTTAATTATTTTTTTCTTCACGTATTTTCAATTGAGCTCACTTCTCTTTCCCATTGAATTGCCTCAGCCTGTACTACCTTTCCTTACGAGAAGGTCCTTAAGGCCCAGCTCATGAACATATTTCATGAAACTTTCTCCTCTGTACACCATCTCAATTAGCATCAAGGTACCCTATTTCTTCGCCCTCCACAGAATATTCAATAGTCATCCATTTGAAGGGAAATTAACGCAATGACTCTTATGAACCAGGCACTAAGATAGGTGCTAGCAATACAGGGATAAATAGAACTGGAAAATACTTCTTGACCTAGAAGAGACTTTTTGTAAATACGAAGACTAGGGACATAATTGCAGTAATGTAAGTGCTGCAGTAGAGGAAATTGTTTTGAAAGAAGTGTAAATTTGTTTTTTGCTGACCCTCAAATCTCACAGCATATAGATCCACCTAGTCTGCTTCTACTTAGGAACAATCTTAACATCCACTAACGTACAACAGAACCTTAATTATACCACCCTCCCCCCCAAAAAAAAGTGTTGTGTTTTTTTTTTTGTTTTTGTTGTTGTTGTTTTTTAAGATTTGATTGAGGAACTGGGAAAGTGAAACAGTGTTGGAGAATTGGGGAAGGGGAACAGCCAAGTTGTTGTCCTTCAGTCTTAGTTGTGGAGGGCACAGCAAGCTCAGCTCCAAGTCTAGTCCCCATTCAGCTGCCTGTGGGCAGTGCGTCTGCAGCTCGCAGCTGCTCAGCTCCAGGTTCCGTGTTCAATCTTAGCTGCGAGGTTGCAAGCCCACCATTCCATGCAGGAGTCAAACCGGCAACCTTATTGTTAGGAGCACGTGTTCTCACCAGCTGAGCCATCCTGCCACCTGTTGGCAGCTCAGCAGGCAGCTCAGCTCAGGCATAGCTCATTGGCCCATGGAGGAATCGAACCAGCAACTCTGTTGCTCAGAGCTCACACTCTTAACCAACTGAGCCACTTGGCCAGACCCAAGTGCTTCTTTTTAACCACTATACTTCTCTCATTAATGAATCAGTGGTATTACTGCCAGGTGCTAAAAACAGAGATGGGAAAAGACACCCTGTCTGGATTGAAAATGTCCCATAAGGAATTATATTTGGATTCTACAGACATTTATGAAGCATTATTATGTGACAGGTACCAGGACAGTGATTTTCAAAATGACATTTAATCCTTCCTACAACTTCCTATTTTATAAGTGAGAAAACAAAGTTATCTTTTGAATTAATCATTTAGCTCCTAAAAGCTTGATCATGACAACTGGAAAACATAACACAAACGTCAGTGCCCTATTTATGTAAGAAACAACAGACTATAACATCATTAATGCATTGTCAACTTTGCCAAATATAGAAAACCATACATATTCAGTAATAACAACACACTGTTCCTGTGGAATGGTTCCGTTGTTGATTGTATATGGACGATGTGTTTTTTGTTATCAGTGATGCTTTCTAAGAGAGATGATCTATATTTTCCTTATATTGTTGTTTTTGTTCACTTGTGTGTTTTGTTTTTACAGAAAGAGAAGCACTGTAGGCATGGGCTGATGCCAGTGAAGTCCAAATAATTGCCTTGAAACTTGCATGGCATTCCAGTTCAACTTTAAATGCTCATGAAATTCAAAGCAGGAGAGTCTAGCATGAGGCAAGGCTTAGGCTTCAGCCCTTTCTCGTTTTGTAATTGTTTGCTTCCCTTTGCTCTATGAATTCTTTATGACTTAGAATATAAAAAATGCACCAACAGTTGCGGTAGATAAAAGATCCTCCACCATGTACAATCCGTGGGGAGAACGCCATTGGAGACAAGACAGCAGCCTGACCTTTCCCTGCACATGCATTCCACGTAGGAAGTAGGGGTTTCATAACAGTCGTTTTGGTGTCATCACGAAGCTCCTCATCTCTGACACGTCTGGCTGTCTCAAGCTTTTTGATGTAATTATCAGCCCTCCATCAATCTAAACTATGTCTGTTTTGACTTTGTATTTTCCTTTTTTAACTTATAAACCATGAACCTTAAAATCAAAGTAATTATATATTCTTTGACTTGGGTCCAGTTTATCACAGAGGAATAACAAACCTGTAATCTCAACAAGGTTTTATCATGTTACACTCCTAAAAAGCCCTAGGTATATAGGAGTTTATACTCATGAGTATATGTTTAGATATACTAAAACAATCCAGTATTTATGGGATATCTTCACACACTCATATGATATGTCCTGAATATTTTAAAGAGTTTAAAGTAATCTTAAAACCAATGAGCCTATAAAGTAAATCTCTATCGTGTAGCTAGGGTGTCAAAACAAAGAATTATCTCTAGAATTGCACCTACCCAGAATAGTTTTAAAGAGGTTTTAAAATTCTAATTCAATGTGGAGTCCTTCAGGGAATCATGAATTATCACTTATTTTGGATTTATAACAAGAAATGAATATATGAATGTGTAACACATAGAAAAATAAGTTATTTTCCTGGTATCTTATGTCATCGGAAAAAGACAGAGCAGATTTTTAAAGAATGCTTCATATTTTGATTCTTTTGATTTGATAGTGTTTTTTTTAAGAGACTGAAAAAGACTGAAATTCATACAAGTCCTTAATTGCCAGTTTCTCCACAAAATAGATGTTTATGTGCAGGCTTCAGAATAGCTACCATTCATTTGAGGGAGATCTTGTACAGCCGAAGTTTAAATAAATAGCAATGTTTTACTAATTTTGCAAAAGCGTAATCAGTCCTAGAGGCACAATATTTTTAAGCATCAAATACTTGTTCTCCAGCTGTACTATTTGGATCTATAGTTTCAGAAGCTGCTTATAGCCATCCCATTGAAGTCCAAGCCTTTTTGAGACTGACAAGTATTTTCACTACGTGTGTGCTCACAGAAACAGAATAATACATCACCACTACTTCTTTGATAGAGGCATCTGCTACCTTTTCTTTTCTTTTTTTTTTTTTTTTGGTTTAGCAGTGCATATAAACACTTCAAAACAGATTCCGTTGAGGCCTAATAGTGTTAATTTGTGTTTGTTCTGTCATGCAATTATATTAGAGAAATGAAATAACTGATGGGGAAATACACAGGTGGGCAGAAATGATAGTTTAAACAACATATCTTTCCTACGATACTGTGTTAGAGTCTACTGGGGATCATAGTATTCATTTTTCTTTCGTCGAACAATACCCTAGTGAAAATCATTTTGAAGTATTCAAAGGTTTTTGATTCTAAGTAGCAGATTTTTTTATTTCTTTCATGTATATAACAAATAATAAAGACAGTATTTCTAAAATATGTTCACTTTGAGAACTTGGTAGGTAATGTAACCTTCTATTACAGCCAGTTCAGTTGGTATCTTCACAGAGTTAATGGGGTCCCTGGCCATGGCACGAAGCAGTGACCACATTTAACACAGTAGACTATATTCTATACCGTTGAATGTGTACGAGATACTTATAACTACATTCACTTACAACCTTTACAATTGCTTCTATAAAGAATTAAAATGTGGACTGGCTGAGTGGCTCAGTTGGTTAAGAGTGCAAGCTCTGTGCAACAGGGTCTCTGGCTCGATTCCCACATGGGTCAGTGAGCTGCACCGGAGCTGAGCTGCTGTTGAGCTGGTGAGAGTGCGTGCTGTTAGCAGCAAGGTTGCCGGTTAGACACACATATGGGATGGTGGGCTGCACCCCACCCCCACCCCCACAACTAAGATTGAACACAGCAACTTGAGCTGAGCAGCCATGAGCTGCTAACGGCTGGCTGGATGGTTCGGGGTGCAAAAAGGTTGCCAACAGCTGACTGGATGGCTCAGGGCTGCATGGGATGGTGGAGTACGCCTCCCTGCAACTAGATTGAAAGGGGAGGCTGGACTTAGAGCTGAACTTGCGCCCTCCACAACTAAGATTAAAGGACAACAACTTGACTTGGTGCTAATGGGTCTTGGAAAAACAGAATGTTCCCTTTCCCCAATTCCTCAACACTGTTCCCCTCCCCAATTCCCCAATAAAAACCTTAAAAACAAAACAAAACAAAAAGAATTAAAATGCATACCATATTGCTTGGTCCAAATCCATCACTGCTACTTAAAAGAGCAGATTACAGATAGATAGATAGATAGATAGATAGATAGATAGATAGATGATAGATAGATAGATAGATAATAGACAGATAGATGGTTGTATCTCTTTGTATATGGCAAGACTCCTTGTTTCCCCTTCTTTGCATTGCTGACACTGCTTTAGCTTAGAATTCTTCTTCCTCCTATACCCACCATTGAAATCTTATCCATATTTAAAAATAAACCAAATCCTAACCTCTCCATTAAGTTTTCTCTCTTTTACCTATGGAGGTAAGTTCCTCTCTTGACAGTGAACTATTGAGAACAAAGATCATGCTTTTTTACATTCAAATCCCTTTTCACATAGTAGATGCTCAGACAGACTATGGGAATGATAAATGACTTTATCCTACATTAAGGAAAAAAAAAGAGAGAAATATTATAAGATCTCACATAGTCTTGAGTTACAGGTCCCTTATCATATCTCTATTAAAACACTTCTCAAAATATATTATAAGTTTCTGACTCTACAAAACAGAATGATCTCCTCTCTGATTTATGACAATTTTTAAGATGATAGTAAAATAATAATAAAAATATAAATCCACAGCAACAGAGAATGGCAAAGAAGATAAAGTGGACAGAAATCCAATGGAGGAGCTGTGAGTGATTAGGCCATCAAAGAAGTTAGAGCTGGAAACACTGAAGCCTAAAATATGTGCGATGGGAACCAGAGGTGAGGAAGGGGAGGGTAGTGGTTTAAGAGTATAAGTCAGTGTGACTAGAGCAACAAGAAGCTATTGACAAATTTATGTTTGGAGGACTGAAATAATCAGATCTACATTTTGTAAAGATAAAGAAGATGTGGGGAAATATTTGGAATATTTGTTAAAGGCACATGTTTGATAAATCCAGTACACAAGAAGTTCTTATAAATTCACTAAAAAAATTAAAATGCCAATTCATAAATGAGCAAAGGATATCAAGAGCCAATTCACACACACACACACACACACACACACACACACACACACACACAAAAACTACTAGTAAATACAAAAATAAAATTTTGAATAGCAATGAAACTTTTTTTATCTATAAGACTTCATAATTAAAATCTGTTAATGTCCATGGTATTATACTCTGCAGTCATGAAATAGATTAACTATATCTATTGGCATAGAAAGATGTCAATGATTCATTATTAATAGAACATGGGTTTCAACAGACTATGTATTGCATAATTTCATATTTTGTAACAGTTATGCATGCAGAATAAAAGGCTAGAAGAAATGATAACAAATTATCTCGAAGTGGAAAAGCTACTTCTGAAATCAGAAAATTATTAAACTATTCTTTTTAAAAAAATAAATGTGTATTATCATGCAAAATGTTGAATATGCTGAACTGCATCCTATACTTACACTGATGTGGGGTAAGCAAAGTTTGACATGTTCTCTCTTTAAGAGCAGCCACATTAGTTAAGAGAGAAGAATAAATGTATTTAAAGTTACTAAACGAATGCAAACCATTGTTGATAACAAGACAGGAAATATAAATTATATATGGTACTTGAATTCACAGAACTAATCACTGTTGATTTTCAGTTAGAATTCTCAACGTTCATTTATTCATTTCACTGAAGAATGATGAGCTTTGCCATCTGTATCAGCTGTTGGTACGTCCTACAAACATGAAATGTAAAATAAGAGTCCCTGACCTCAAGGATCTCCAAAGGAAGACAGACGGCTGTACAAAGAAGGACAATACATCAAAATGCACACAATCATATAAGTAAGCTTCAGAGTAGCTTATCTGATTGGGTGGACTATGTAGTAAGAATGCTCAGCTCAGCACTTCCCTGTTAACTTCTTGGGAGCAAGACTGTTCACAGCCTCACCACTGTCTGCTACACACGCATGACACCACCACACCACCAGCTTGTAACTGGTGCAATTCACTAATATCTCACATTAGCCTACATACCCCAACTTACTCTATATCAGCAATAAGAGTGATAATTTCTCCTAGTATATGTCTCATGCTTTGTTTTTTTTGTTTGTTTTTTTGTTTTAAGCTTTTATTGGGGAATTGGGAGAGGGAACAGGTTTGGGGAATCGGGGAAGGGGAACAGACAAGTTGCTGTCCTTTTGTTCTTCAGTCTAGTTGTGGAGGACATTGCTTCACTGGCCCAAGTTGGTATTATCATTGTGCTCTTTCTGGCTGAGGCAGATAGGTCTACGGCCATTGGATGGCCAATTATGACTGCTCACAGCAGTTCACGCCAGCTGTCGGATGCTCACACTGGCTGCCAGTCACTCACAGTAGCTTACAGCAGCCCATTGCAGCCTACACCATCTCCGGAGTCTCATGGCAGCCCAGCTCCAGGTCGAGCTGTTGTTCACCATCTTAGCTGTAGAGGGCAGTGTCACTGGCCCATGTGGGATCTGAACCGGTGGCCCTGCTGCTCAGAGCTCATGATCCCAAGCCAACTCTTAACCAACGAGCCACTCCGCTGGCCCTCATGCTCTGTTTTAATTCTCCATTACTTCCTCTTCCTCTGGAAGGGGAAATGGAGACTATGGTGCCCATTTAAATGGCAGCCCAACATCATTGAGAAAGAGATAAAACAAACTCTTTGGGGACAGCAAGAAATAGAATTCAGCAGAATGTATTTGGACAAAAGAAGCTGGCTATTATTTTTAAACCAATGGCATATTTTTATAGTAATAAATAATAGTGAGTTTGCTATGCTAGGTAATAGCTAATATCTTTCCATGTACTATTTAATATAATCTTCACAACCTCCTAAGAGAGTCCACCCTTACTTTACAAATAAGTAAATTAGAGCTCAGAGAGTGTAAATAAGACAACAAAGACACAACAGCAGTCAGATTAAGGTTCAGACCCAGTGCTATCTAACATCAAAATGCACACTCTTTCCATGGAACCATCTTAAGTTTTCTAGTAACTTTGTTCTAAAATGCTTTCTTTAACAACATAAATACTTTCAAGCACTTACTATATGCTAGACTCTTAACTAGTTGCTATAAAAAAAAAGATAAATAGGTCAAAGTCTCTTCATTTAATAATCTCACTTTCTAAGCAACTCTCAATATATCCTGTTATCTCCCTCCACTATTGCTAGGAAAATATCACCAAGTAAATGGAACAGAACTATTTGTACAGAAATGAATGAATAGATTGTAGGGCACTTTGAGTTCACCAGACAAAAGCATCCTATGAGTTTAAGGTAACATAATTATCATGAATTGATGCCACATAGCTCCATGACACATTTTGTCACATCCTTTGACATTACTTTTCAAATGTAACCTCTCATACTTCTAGTTTGCTCACTTTTTAAATCTGTTCTTTTTGAAAAGAGGAATGTAATATAGATTCACTTACATTTAAATTCACCTGAGACCATGCGTAAAGGGTGGTGAAACTCAGAAGTAAAGGGAAATTGGGGCATACTGCACCAGGGCTTACATACACAGAGGCAGAGTGGTTCACTGCAGAACTGCACAGCTGCAGCTCTAGACATATTTTCATCTTGGTAGAGGCTATCTTCCCTCTCAAGCACACAGGGCTTTGGAGCAAGGAGTCCATGTGAATCAATTGTGGTTTATTATGTAGCAACTTAACCTATACGTTTTTGCACTCTGGGAAAGTTTGCAAAAACCTCATATGGTAACAATGCACTTAAAAATAAAAACAAAGACAAACCACTTTTTCTAAAATAATGTTTGACTTTACTCTTTGTTAGCTCTTATCTGGAGAGATAAATGTATAGCAGTTATTCTTTTTATACTCAGGAAATCTCCAAGCATTTGCAGGTTTTCCTGTTTTTCTCCATTTCATTGATGGATCGGTATGTACTCTAAGCTTTCTTTTAATTTATATTTACTTTATATTTGAAATGTAAATGCTATGTTGACATGGTACACTTTCAGTTTAGTTAGAGTATATATTTTTGATAAGGAAGACCCATTACACTTTTCCCAAGGTCACTGAATTTGGAACTTAAATTTTGGGATCAAGTTAACACTTTAACACTTTCAGAATGGGTTTTTAAACAGTGGGAGTAGTTAAGGGCAAAGCTGTTAGGTCAAATGGTTCCACCCAAAGAAGGAACTTTAATGAAATGCAGATGAACCATTTGATACCTTTGGTTAAACAGAAGAATAGGGATATAAAGAAAGCCCTGAAATAGTATGTAGTGGAATTATCAACTAAGAAACTCAATGATTCTGCACTGGGAGAAAAAGCCCTATTAGTAACAGCAAGATGCAAATGAAAGTAACCCAAATGCAATGAGGGTAACAGCAACTAGAAGGGGTATAGAAAAGGGTTGCATTTTGATTGAAAAATAGAAAGAGAGATGGGACAAAGACTGAGATGTTTAAAAAAATCAGGTTTTGCTTAATTTTGGTTTAACCAATGATGTGCTGAGATTGTCATTAATGTGGGGGTAATACTCAAGATAGTCCGGGTATATTCAACATACTCAGAATATTGAAGGTTTCAGAAGTTCTTGTATTTGTGAAATTGTTCGAGTGTTGTTTGACTCAGCATTTTTCCCAAACCTACATATAGAGGTCTGACAATTATGTGAACAAACCTGTTGCAATGGTGTTGCTAACCTTTTTTGATACCAGAGGGATTATTCATTATGAATTTGTATCAGTTGGACAAACAGTTAACCAAGTTTACTATTTGGAAGTGCTGAAAAGGCTGTGTGAAAAAGTTAGACGACCTGAACTTTTTGCCAAAAAGTCATGGCTCTTGCATCATGACAATGCACCAGGTCACACAGCACTGTCGGTGAAGGGGTTTTTAGCCTGTAAACAAATAACTGTATTGGAACACCCTCCGTACCCACCTGATCTGGCCCCCAATGACTTCTTTCTTTGCCTAAAGATAAAGGAAATATTGAAAGGAAGACATTTGGATGACATTCAGGACATCAAGGGTAATACAATGACAACTCTGATGGCCATTCCAGAAAAAGAGTTCCAAAATTGCTTTGAAGGGTGGACTAGGTGCTGGCATCAGTGCATAGCTTCCCAAGGGAAGTACTTCACACGTGACCATAGTGATATGCAGCAATGAGGTATGTAGCACTTTTTCTAGGGTGAGTTCACAAATTTAATTGTCTGACCTCATACACAATTCTTGGCCTTTTATGACTCAGATAGGTAAGATAATTTCAACTATCATAAATGACTTGATTAAATATGGGCAAACCCAGGTGAAACTTGCCAGAACCTAGGACCTTAGACTAAAACTTCCCTAAAGGAAGTTATCAGGTCCTTTTTGGTTACTGATATATGTTAGTATCACAGAAATGAAGGAATGAACCTAGATTACATTGAAATAACTACCAGAGAAACTGTGTCAACCGACAGGATTTGGGGTAAGATTAAATGAGTTAATAAATGTAAAGTGATTTTTTTTTCTTAGCTGAGCCATCCTGCCACCTGTTGGCAGCTCAGTGGCAGCTCAGTTTGAGCTGGGAATCAAACCGGCAACCCTGTTGCTCAGAGCTCGCACTCTTGAGCGAGCTCTTAACCAACTGAGACACTCGGCCCGCCCTATATGTAAAGTTTTTCGGACAGTATCTAGAAATTAGTAAGTGCTCCAAGTGTTAGCGATGATTATTATTTATTCACAAAGAAGTCAGAAGTTAGGGCCAATAGAGGTGTAAAACAAACTGGCTCTTAGAGTTGGTTAGAAATTTCACACAGATACTAGAAGGCATTAGTGTCCTTGAAAGAATCAACCAGGAACTGTCGTGTGCCTGATAATCAGGCAGGCTTCTCACAAGCCTGTTTGAGAGTTGGTACCAAAGTTTGTAAGTGATAAGTCCACTGTCAATAAGATTTTACTCAGTGGCCGGGGGCATCCAGAGTAGACCAAGTTCATAAAGAACAGCACTCACAAGAGGATGGGGCTGTCCTTAAAAGATTTAGAATTAGAACTGACATCCCTGCAAGATCAGCAGAGAAAGCATTAACACACAGCTCTGTCCAGTACATGCAGACCACCCTTCCACTCACCATTGTTGTGCTGTCCCCTTCTTATTCTTACTGATGCGACAACCCTTGTCCATCAACCACGTAAGGGTAGCAGAGAAGGCTTCAATTTATGTCCTCTTTCTGTATACATCTGTGGACACACTTGTTCAGCATCCAGGTCTGATGAGGTGTGGAAGAAGAGGAGTATTTTTACCCACAAAAAAGCCTTTCAGTGTTGGTTTGCTGTTCTTGGAAGCAAGCTTGCAATTTTAGTGGTGTTCTTAACGGTTCCTAGCTTTTCTTATTACGTTCAGGTCCTGCATTTTTGTTTGGCTACCTAGCTGCCCTGTTTGCCACTCACATTTTGGCCAGAATATTTTCGCTCAGAGGAGATGATTCTGCCTTTACCACCTTTCTCAAGGCATTTGGGCATCTCTTCCAGGGCTAGCCTTGGGAGCATACTTTTTGAGCAGAGGCAAAGCTTCAAAAAGTATATTCGTCCTCTTTCAACTGGCCTATTCTAGCTGGTTCTCAGCTCTACAATTCAGGGGAAATGTCATGAATTGATTTTTAAAGCACTTTTCTACTCTTTCCCACCACATTTTATCATTACTCCATAAAAATATGTATTTATTCTTGACATTATCTTTTAAAAAGTCCTTTAAAAAATCCTATGTATTGCCCTATTTTATACAATGATGATAAATTATCTTTTATATATTTTTGTAAATATATATTTTGGTTTGTTTATGAAGTATTTTCAAGGTGACTGCTTTTACTTTAATTACATAAGATGATGAACAGATTCACTATTGCTGTTGCTTGTTTGTTCACAGAATAGCAATAACAGGCATGTTGATTCCCACAGATAATAGACACCCGTTCTATTTTTATAAATATTATGTGGAAATGGTTTGATAGATATGATAAAGCATGTATAACCAAGATAATGAGCACTTATTTTCTAAAGTTACATTAAAGGATCTGTAAACAAAAACATATTTCCTCAAAACCAAAATATAACCCAAAATGTGTATCCATGACCCCAAAATAAAAACAAACAAGCAAACAAACAAAATCTAGATCCACTTTTGTGAATACCTTTTATTTTTGCTACTTATATTAAGAACCTAATTTGTAATTATGTGACTGCCAAAGGGGCTGCATGTTAAACCTGACAAGCTTGAGGTGGGATGGGAGGATAGCCATCTGACAGGCCTTACAAGCCCAGTAACCAAAAAATAACCACAGAGGATGGTCGGATCATAAATTCCCAACTAGGGAGATTATAGCGAGCAGTCCTGTCTCAGGCCTGTTGCTTCCTTAACAAAGGTCAGTCTTTACCTTAAGTGAGTTCCATCCATTGTTCTTATGCATCTAGGATAACATACCTTTGCAATGTCACAGTAATTTTCTTTTCCAAACCCCTTGGAGGTACAACTGCTGGCACCAGAGCTCAAGAACACAGAATCCCTCACTGTTGCCAGCATATCATCTCTACCTACTGTAAATGTTAACTAGCCTGTACCCACAATGTAAAAAAAAAAAAAAAGTATGTTTCTCCATTTGGCTTTATATCCAATCCTAGAGATTTCCCTGCATTATTTTTTCCGGCCTTCTTAATCTACTACCAATGGATTTCATGTAACCTTCCTTATATGTTTTCCTTTGATTCTGAATGTATAAAATGACCTGCAAATGGTCATTCTCTGGAGCATTTCCTCAGATCCCTTGAGACCTTGCTTCCAGGCATGTCCTCAAAATTCTTGCACAGATAAACTCTTATAAAACTTTTCTATAGGTTGGACATTCTTTCATTATGTTATTCTTGTGTTATCATAAAAAATGACTCCAAATATAGCACAATAGTTAGAATAAAATAGGCAAAGTGTAATAGGACAAATCAAATGGAAAGGTCTACTGCAAGTTCAGAGAACTTAGTATGTTCCATTGAAACAGCTTTACATTTTAAGAGCAGTCTATTAACATTTGTTCATATAAAGATAAGCCAATGATTATGAAGAGATATTTGCAATATGGAAAACTTGATAAGTTATTAGTATCTATTATACATAAAGAACTTATAAGAAAGTAAGTAATACAATTAAAGTCGACAAAATACCTAAATAAGTACTTAATATAAAAGAAACATTAACAGGCAATCAAAACCTTAAAAAAGGATTCAACCTTGTGAGAAACAAGAAAGTTAAGACCACAATGAGATACTTCTTATGCCTACCAGCTTAGTAAACTATTTTGACAAGTATCTTTAAGATTGGAGGAAAGGGAACACTACTAGTAAGTGTATAATTTGTTTAAACAACTTTTGAAAACATTTGGCATAATTTATTACTATGACATATGAGTATGTTATATATAAGTAGTGATTCCTCTTCTATTCATACACACTAGAAACATTTTTGAATTTTGAGTTAGTAATCACTAGAATGTTTTAATAGTATTTTTCAAAGTAGCAAAATTCTAGAATGTATCCAAATATCCATCAAAAGGAAGTTAGATGGATAAATTGGGATAAATTCATGTAATAAAATAGTCCATGAAGATGACAAATAGATGACTATCGCTTTACATATCATAATAGATGAATTTTGGAGGGTGATAAGTTGAATTTATTAAAAGCAAGTAACAACAGGCTATTCTTATTGTGATATCATCTTGATGAAATTCAAAAACTGCAAATATTGAAAAATATATTGTTTATTAATATAATATGCATGAGATTAAAATCTATAAGCAAGAAAATGATAAACCAAAAATTCAGAATAAGAGTTATCTCTGGGATAAAGGGAGATGCATCGAAGGAGGGTGCATAGGAAGCTAAAACAATATTGGTTTGATGAGTATTCCTTAAGTAGAAAGTTAGAAGCATGTCTGTTTTTTTCTTTATTATGCTTCACAACTTTCATATAAAGGTCAAATATATACAAATTACTAGATAACCATTTATTTCATAGCTATATGTAATATATAACTCTTATACCTACATGTACATATCAAATGTTACATAATAATCATTCATTTTTTAAAAGGATTATGGTAGCTTGCTTTAGCAAGTGGATTGCTTGTATATGTTCTAAACATGGGATAAAATTAATCCAACATTCAAAATCCACAGAACAAATAACCAACATATGAGATAGTAAGAACTGATAGGTTTGCGCTTATTGAAGACCTTTAAATTTTGGAAAAATGTATTTCTCCCTCTTTATACTCCATGAACAATCAAGTCATAGAATTTGTCAAGCCCACAAATCCTTTGTATGTAGTTCTTTTATTTATTTATTTATTTATTTATTTATTTATTTATTTTTTTTTTTTTTTAAAATTTTTTATTGGGGAATTGGGGGGATGGGAACAGCACTGGGGAAGTGGGGGAAGGGGAACAGACAGGTTGCTGTCCTTTTTGTTCTTCAGTCTAGTTGTGGAGGACGTTGCTTCACTGGCCCAAGTTGGCACCATCATTGCGCTCTTCCCAGGCGAGGCAGGTGAGTCACTGGCTTCTGGACGGCCGCTCACTGCGGCTGCTGGCCGCTCACGTTGACTGCTGGCTACATACGGTAGCCCATGGCAACCCACTGCCACAGGGGCTGCAGCCTACGCCGCCGTCGCAGGCGACTCAAGGCAACCCAGCTCCAGGTTGAACTGTTGTTCAGCATCTTAGCTGTAGAGGGCAGTGTCACTGGCCCTCATATGTGGGATCCGAACCGGGGCCCTCTGGCGTCCCAAGCTAGTTCTTAACCATCGCGCCACTCGGCCAGCCCTGTATGTGGTTCTTTTATATGTGTCTCCACTCTGGTCAGCTGTCATGTGATCTGACCAGCCTGGCACAACTCTGAGCCACAGAGCGGGGAAGAAGGTAGAAGGGAAGCTGTCAAAATTCCATTACACCAAGGCCCGGGAGGTGGTCACCAATTGCAGGATTACCCAAACCAATCGTATCTTCTCTATTGGAGTGAGTAGATAAACCTCAATAATGGCCAATAGAAATTATTATATTTCAGCTGCTGAGCAGACAACACAGATCACCCAACTGCTACAGTTGCTTTGGATCTAGAATGACATTTTGATAGTTCAACCTTTCAATCTCTGAAAGTCCCAGCTATATTGCTGTTACTTTGTTTCCATGGTATTTGACTGCCCAGCTAAGATCACTGCCTTCCTAATTCCCACGTTTATATTTTGGTGAAATACCTATTATTTGAGATAGAAAGATTCTAAGAAGTGATCTTGCTGTAACCACATCAATATTCAAAATGATGCTTCAAAATATATACGGACATATAATCCAGTTTCTTTCCCCAATATATTCATATATGTTGCCATATATGTGGTTTTGTGTATTTATATACAATTTTAAACACAACACATTATTATTTTTTCTTAAAAAATAAATTAATATTACAGTTCAAAATTAAATGTGCATATGGCAGAAAATTACGTGTAAAAGTAGACTAGAAGATAAAAAGTAGAAGTCTTTGTCCACCTCTTCTATAACTTATTCTCCAAATGCAACCACAGAGATTTTTATATATCCTTCCAAAAATAAGTCTTCTCTGAATTTAAGAGATGTGTTTATCTCTTTCTTGGACAAATGATACAATATCCTATATAGTGTTCTACACTTTTTTTTTGCATTTATTTATTGGGAGACCTCTCCATGTCAATTAGTTCAGTTCCAGATTTTGCTATTACAAATCAGATTGTCATATGCATACCACATAAATACCTCTTTGCTCACTCATTCAACATACATTATATATTACTATACTCCCCCAGTGGGGTTGGGGGTGGCAGGGGAATTTTCACTCTGTTCCAGAAATGGATGATAGATAGATAGATGATAGATGATAGATAGATAGATAGATAGATAGATAGATAGACAGATAGATAATGAACTGTCTCACAGAACTGCTTCTTAACATTGGTATAAGAGTAAACAAAAAAAACAGACACATACCCAATCTGACTAACTCAGAATGATCTCTGAAGGAACCCCATGGAATTTATGTACCAAACTTCATTTGTGCTGTTTTCTATTCACATCATCCTCCAGCCTTCCTTGTCACACTGGAATCACCACCAATTTTGTCCTTTACATTTTCCCTACTATGTTCCCAATAAGTTTCTCTCAACCACATATGCTGAATTATGTGTTTGAATCATGTAAAATTGCTGTTTTGGGGTAGGTAAAAATGATCAAATATTCGCAATTTTATCTGGCCTAATTTATATTTCCTTACTCCTTTAACGCTGGGAGTGGAAAAACTTTCCAGAAGCTATTACCATACCGTACATCTTCATACCCATTTATAGTGGCACAGTCAACAATAATATTAATATAACTTCCTTCCTTCAACCCCCTGCCCTAACTATAACTAAATAGCTGAAATTCACTGTTTTGAACTAATCAGAGTTCTCGCACCGCCGGAATTCTTTTAGATTTAGGGCACTTGAAACGTAGCAAAACTGAAAGAACTGTGCTTACTCAACTGTAAACCCTAAGTGTAAACCTTAGAACACTCCAATCTCACCTCCTCCATCCTGTCCCAGTAGGCTCCAGGTTTTCTTGCACCTTATACACATCTATCTTAATTTATCCATAATGGTAAACATTACTACCTAAGGCATGCTTTTCATTCTTTGCATAATTACTGTAGAAAATATTATCTCTTCCATGGCTCATCTAATAGGCCCAGGAGAAAAATCTGTTTTAGAATTTCTACCATAAGAAAATACTTGACTTCCTAATTAAATGTTTTGTACTATGAAATATATCCTTCTTTTTTTATTTTTATTTTTTATTATTTTTAGCTGAGCCATCCTGCTACCTGTTGGCAGCTCAGCGGCTACTCAGCTCGGGCTGGACTCGAACCGC
>NW_017731550.1:28017-85456 GCF_001890085.2 Hipposideros armiger | reverse complement strand
CTGTTGCTCAGAGCTCAAACTCTTGAGCGAGCTCTTAACCAACTGAGCCACTCAGCTGGCCCGAAATATATGCTTCTTTATTCAGATAAGAATTTTTAGTTGATTGCTTTGAATGGCAAGAAAGTCAGATTGAAATTGAAGCCTACTGAAACTGAAATAACCTAAAAATTCCTAACTTTAGTCCTAACATTAACCCTAATCCTAACTCAAATTTGCTTTATTCCACAACTAGACTTAAAATCGAAACTTCCACATTGACATTTTTATTGTAATTCATATTATTTAAGTAATTTCATATCTTTTCTAAGGAATCAAATAAAACAAATAATAAGCAAACATAAATATTGAAAGCCTACTATAGCTTAATTTAGAGTAAATCCAGACAATGAAATTAAGGATTCATAAAATTTAATGAAATTGTTTTTGAAATAGCATATAGATCAAATTATGTCATGATTTGTTTAAAAATAATTTGATATTATGAATTTCAGATACATAGACTTGATGGAATTAAGCCAACAGAAAAATTTTTAAGAGAAATAGAAAATACTCTGTATGATACTATGATGGTGTATACATGTCATTATACATTTATCCAAACTGGTAGAATACACAAGAGTGAACCCTAAGGTAAACTATGGACTTTGGATGGTAATGATGGGTCAATGTAGGTCCATCAGTTGTAACATACGTTCCACTCTGGTGAAGGACTTGATAATGAAGAAGGCTATGCATGTGTGGGAACGGGGGTAATGGGATACTTCTGTACATTATTCTCAATTTTGCTGTGAACCTAGAATTGCTCTAAAAATATTTTTAAATATATTAATAAAGTGAAAAGAGATAAGAATAACTTTTAGTTTTTACTTTATATTCATAGAACTAGAATGCTTACCTTGTAATTAATTACATGGAAGTTTCTAAAGCTTAAAAATCGTATGTTACCTTCCAAAGCAATATATTTATCCTAACATCATCTTTTGTTTAACACATTGGTTTTTGCCTTACAAAGGTAAATGCCTGTCCCAAATCTGAGTAAATGTAAACAGTTTCAAAAATAAAAATGCTTAGCCAATACAATTGATGCTTTTGAGAAAGGCCAAAGTAATTTCAACTCCTTCATAAACACTTATTATTGAAATAGAGGCAGAAGGCTTAGGATCTAAAATATTATAAAAAATGACAATTGGGAGCATTTTCTCAGTTCGTTGAGATTATTCTTCTCGGCAACTGTTGTTAGTTTGGCTCAAATCAACTTTTATAAGCTCTTTCTTAGGCTGGATATTTTTTCATCAACAGTTTTAAAACTCTTGATGTTTGACAAACCTCCCAAGATCAGATTCTAAATTGTCTTATTGACCTAGGAATAACTGGGATGTTCCCAAAGGCCCCTGAAACATTTCAAAGAAAATTTCCCTCTCTTTATAAAAGGGAAATTAAACTAGTTAGGCTTATTTGATATGTTAATTACATGGGAAGCACTGTAAAACGAATGATGCTAAACCTTGGACTATATTTTTATAGATATAGTATCATGAATGTTCTAAAAATTACATAAAATTCCAAAAATTCTGACAAGTCCTGGGAATGCTAAAAAACTTAGTGTTCTCTGTCTCTTAAAGCTGTAACTCTTACCATGTCTTTGAAATGTAAATACCCAGGAGTTAACTAAAATATTAGCCACAGAGATTGTAGTGGGGGAAAGTGGCCTTTTTAAAATACAGCCTGCTGTATAAGTTCCTTTGTAGAATGTTGAGTTATAAAGAAATTAGTTTTTTTACAAAACTACTAAAAATTAATAAAGGATAAAACAAATGGCTGTACATGAAAATGGGATGTATGTTTTCAGCAGAATGAGGTATAAAGTGTGAAGATGCATTTTTGTTGAGGAAAAGCAAAATAGAATGTGGTTTTTGGATACAGTTGGATATAAAGGATATGGGGTTGTTTTTGTTTTGTTTTGTAAATAAAGCAAAAGGAAAGTAAAAAAATAAAATAAAATAAAAAATTACAATTACAGCATCTATAGTTATCAATAAGTGAACTTACAAATTCCTTTGTGTAACATGAATCTAAGTTCAGTCTTTAACTATACCTGTATTGTTTGTGTCTCATTTATAAAACATATATACCTACCTCTCTCTCTCTCTCTCTCTCTCTCTCTCTCTCTCTCTCTCTATATATATATATATATATATATATATATATATATACATATATAATATATATGTATATATATGTATAATATATATGTATGTATATATGTATATATTATATATATTATATATATATATATATATATATATATATATATTATATATATTATAAAGAAAATGTCCACTGACCCATTCAGTTAGATTCTCATCCCCGGCTTAGTAGAGAGTATGGTTCTGGTGTACAAGACCATAAAACAAGTTGATACAGTCTGATCACTAAAAGTTTCAGAGTGGGAGAATATGAAATCTCATTAGGTATACTGGCAAGTAGCCTTGTATTTATGAATCAAAATTCTCAATTCCCACTAGAAGTAAGTAAAGGCTTCTGCTACCACATTCTGTTCAAGTGAAAGCATGTGTTCTGCACAGGATTCCAAAAATCAAGTGTAGTCTGCAACCCTGTGCTTTGGAAGCCAATTTTTTCTTTATAATTTAAGTGCTAAAGTATGTATGTTGCATGTGATATCATCTATTATTTCAAACATGGCCTAATTCAATTTATCTAAATAATTTTGTATGTTAACCCTTGGCAACTCAATGTCCTGGGGCTACTCAATTTTACTGGGTCATTTTTTGAATGGTTATGTATATTAGGTTTTTCATCAGTTTTGTCATTTGTAAAATGAGAAAAAAGACCTTCTTCATTGTATTGTTTTGAGTGTATGTATTAACAGCTGCCCATTCAAGCAGGCACCAGGATTGTTGCTTCATTATCTCAGGGAGGTATGTGATGGGGAGAATGAGGGAAACAGTAATATGTAGTTTGTTAAGATTTTTAAGAATTAGGACTTAGAGAAGAGAGAGGAGGGAAAAGAGGGACCTATGAAAATTATAGGCAAGAAGAAAACTTTCACTCAGCTAAACAATAAAGTGGTTTCCCCAGGCTGCAGGTGGAGAGAAAAATCTGTGAATCCTGAATGAACCCAGGGATTATAATACCCTGAAATAAAAAAATGAAGGGGGGGGGGCGATGTGGCATTTCTTAGGGGGAAAATCCCTACCCATCATTGTATCCACCGTTATAAAAGATCGCTCTGTCCTGATTATTGCAGAAAAGTGGTAGACAGAACCCTGGGTCTGAGACGGCCGTGGATCACAGGTGATGGGTGCCTGAGCTGCAACCTGGGAGACAGGTGGCTGATGATCAAAGGCTTCCCCAGCTCAAATTCTGACAATCTGTAAACTCCCAGAACATTGACCTAATTCTAGAAGGAATAAGAGGAAATATTTAAATTACAGTCTTAGAATTCCTGCCAGTTCAATTGAATGCAGACTCAGAAGCAAAATACTGGAAAACACATCATGCTTCTTGCATGCCTGTTATTGTAGACAGAGATTTACACTTGCTGTGAGTATCTAGCAAAGTGCTTAGCACTTAGTAAGTGCACAATGAACGTTCATTATTATTATTTTTGGTCAGTTTTTTTTGTTGTGTTTTTAATAAAGAGACTTTGGTACTTGGCAGGAAAACCCCAAAAGTTCTCAAGTTTCACATGCAGAATAACATAGAAGAGTCACACTTTTCAAATAAAAACAAAAGTGAAAATCTGCTTTACTGTTAGAGTTTCAACACACTATTCTACATATAAGCTATGTATATAAACCAAAAAAAGACAAAATATGATATACTACTAACACAACCTCTCTTCTATGTGTTTCCAAGCCTTAAAGCCATAATATTCTCGGTGAGCTTGCTATGTTGCCTCCTGCTTAAATAGTAATTCAAAACTCGAAATTATCTTGTATCTGATATTAAAATGCAAAAAGGACACTGATGGAAGAACAGGTGAAATCCAAATAAAACCTGAAGCTTAGTTCATAGTAACATACTGATATTGGGCTCATAGTTTTGACAAATATACCACAGTAATGTAATCTGAAACTGGGTTTAGAGTTCACAGAAATTCTCTGTTCAATATTTTTAAATCTTCTGTGAATTAAAAATTATTATGAAATGCAAAGGTTTTGTTTGTTTGTTTGAATAACACATCATTTGATGCCAACACCTCTTTTAACTCAAGAGGTTCAGGACAAAGTACAAGGTGAAGCTTGACATAGATTCTGTGAAGCTAATTTTGAAAGCATTCTGGCTACTTTTCTCAGCCCTCTTCTTAAACTCAGTCTGAAAATGAATTGGGAAAATTTATACAGTCAGCAAATATTGATCGAATACCTACTCCATACAATAAGCTAGAGGGTACATTAATGAATTAGGTATAGATCACTTAATAGCAGGAGATACAAATATGTACATAAATAATTATGATTCAGAGAGTTGTGTTTATCATTCTTACTAAAATTTATAGGGAAGAATATAAAATCAGTAGGGTATATAGTGTATAGATTATAGCATATAGAGTTTAACAATGCTATTTTTCCCGGTCTGCATGTAAGGAGCTTGGAAGTTGCTATTCCACCTTAATAAAAAGTAAAGAGATGAGCAGACTGAAAAAACAACTCTTTTTTGGATCCATCAGGGAAGGGAGGATACAGAGAAAACCACTAGCCCTAAGATTGGAGAAAGACAGTTGAACACAGAGAGTCTGGCTTACTGGAGCAGAGACTCATGAGCAGAAACCACAGAGGGGACCAGTGCAGAGATAGGAAAACCTGAACTGTAATTAACAGGTTGCTGGAGGTTCAGGGCAGGCAAATTCTGAGAGTGACAAACTACAGGGGGACCCAGTCATAAAGAGGTCCCCCCAATTCTGTGAGATTTACCTCCAGGAGCTTGACCACGTTCTTCAGTAAATATCTGAGAAAAATCTCCTCTGCTTCCAGCAGGAGAGAAAAAGGAAATATGAATCACACGAGAGCACTCTGTTTTTCTTAACAAAGGCTGCCTTCAGTGGAAACGAGTTAACCCGAATCTAGCCTGCTGGGGTGTTAACATACTTAGAAAAAGGTAAATACCCAAGTCTGGCCAGCTCTAACCTTCCACACAAAAACAAAACAAAACAAAACTGAGAAGCATTTGTGAAGTTCATAGTCTGGAGCCATAGGCTCAATAAGACACTGAGTCCTAGTCATAAGACTATAGAATGCTCATTTCCCCCGACATCACACCACCATATTACTAAACTCTTATTTACAGTAGTCCCTTTTAGCTGGCTATCAATTAAAAATTACAAAGTATACTAAAATTCAAAAAAGAAAAAAAAAGACAATTTAAAGAGCTAGAGCAAGCATCAGAACCAGATATGGCAAGGATGTTGGAGTTATCAGACTAGAAATTTAAAACAACTATGAATAATGTGCTAATGATTCTAATGGATAAAGAGACAGCATGCAAGAACAGATGGGCAATGAAAGCAGAGAGGTGGAGATCCTAGGATAGAAACAAAATAAATGCTAGGAAAAAAAAATGAGAAAACCCAGAAACACTGTAACAGAAATGAAGACTGCTTTTGATGGGCTGTTAGTAAACTGGACACAACTTAGGAAAGAATCTCTTAGCAAGAAGTTATATCAGTAGCATCCTTGAAAATCAAAAGCCAAAGAAAACAATAACAAAAAAAATCAGAACAGAATATGCAAGAATGGCGGGACAACTACAAAATGTGTAGCATGCATGTAATGGAAATGCAATGCAAAAAGAGAAAAAAACAAAAGAAATATTTGAAACAATAATGACTTGATAACTTCCCCAAATTAACAGCACACACCAAAGAATGGATCCAAGAATCTCAGAAAACACCAAGCAGGATAAATGCCAAAAACATAATACCTAAGCATATTATTTTAAACTATAGAAAATCAAAGATAAATAAAAAATTCCTGAAAGAAGCCAGAGGGGAAAAAAAACACCTTACCTAGAGAACCAAAGATAAAAATTACATTCTACTTCTCCTCAGATACTATGCAAGCATGAAGAATGTGAAGTAGGTGCTAGAACAACTGGACATCCACATGCAAAACAAAACAAACAAAATGAACCTAGAGACAGACCTTACTTCCTTCACAAAAATTAACTCCAAAAGGATCTCAAAAGCAAATGTAAAATGCAAAATTATAAAATTCCTAGAAGATAATGTAGGAAAAATCCTTGATGACTTTGGGTATGGCAATGACTTTGGTGATACAACACCAAAGACATGATCTAAGAAGAGAAAACAATGTCAAGTGAATGAGAAGGCCATCCATAGACTTTTCTTTTTTATTGAAAGACACATCTGATAAAGGACTATTATCCAAATTATATAAAGATCACTTAAAACTCAACAATAAGAAAGCAAAAGCCCTGATTAAAATATGGATCAAAGACCTTAACAGACACCTTACAAAAGAGGATATGCAGATAGCCAATAAGCATATGAAAAAGTGTTCCTCATTATATGTTATTGGGGCATGCAAATTAAAACAACGAGATATCACGACACACCTATTAAAATGGCCAAAAGCCAAAATACTGATATCACCAAAAGCTGGTGATAATATGGAGCAACAGGAACTCTCACTCACTGCTGGTAGGAATGCAAAATCGTACAGCCACTGTGGAAGACAGTTCAGCAGTTTCTTACAAAACAAAATAAATTCTTACCATACAATCTAACAATTGTGTTCATTGGTATTTATCCAAAGGAGTTGAAAACTTATGTTTACACAAAAATCTACATATGAATGTTTATAGCAACTTTATTTGTAATTGCCAAACTTGGAAGCAATCAGTATGACCTTCAGTAGGTGAATGGGTAAACAAATTGTCGTACATTCAGACAATGGAACACTATTTAGTGGTTAAAAGAAATGAGCCATCAAGCTCTGAAAACATGTGGAGGAAACAATATATATTATTAAGTGACAAAAAAATCATTATAAAAATGCTATATACTTTATGATTCCAGCTATATGACATTCTGGAGAGGCATAATATGGAGACAGTTAAAAGATCCGTGATTGCCAGGGTTGGGGGTGAGGAAGAATGGGCATGTTAATAGGCAGAGCACAGAGGATTTTTAGGGCAGTGACAATACTCTGTATGATATATTAATGATGGATACACATCATTATACATTTGTCCAAACTCAAAACGTACAATACCAAGAGTAAACACTAACACAAACTATGAGCTTTGTGTAATAATGATGTATCTATGAAGTTTCATCAATTTTAACAAATTCTCCACTCTGGTGGGGGATATGGGCAACGGAGGAGGCCGTGCATGTGTGGGGTCAAGGGGCAAACAGGGAATCTCTGAACCTTCCCCTCAGTTTTGCTATGAACCTTAAACTTCTCTAAAGACATGAAGTTTTCATTGAAAACAAAACAAGACAAAAACTTTTAGAAAAATGGTGGAAAACAAAGATAGAAAGTCTAGGTTCCAGCATTTTGCAGAGCACATTAAAAACCAGGTTGCTGTGTTTTACTCAATTTTGCAGGGTTTTGACCTAGGACGTCAATTGTCAAGGCACTAATTACAAAACACGGCATTCTTCTAGAAACAGTGTCTTATTTTAACACAGAATAAGAGGAGGCTCAAATAACTTTCTCACTTGGTAGGATGACTTAGAACCCCCCAGGGGACAGATCCTAAGGAATGGAGCGAGTCAGCAGCTGCAAAAGTTCACTGTGAAACAGAGCAGCTCATCAACAGTAAATGTTGACACAGGCCACATAGGGACCTGTGACAGTAATTATTCCAAAGGGCAGAAAGTAACACATTTCCCTGCAGGACAATCGAGTGTGAGGATATGGAAGCTGAGATAAGAACATTGTATAGAAAAGCATTCGGTCAGCCTAAGAAAAACTGATGTCAGAGCAAAAGCTATTGTGCTCATATTTACAACAGGACTCAAAAGAGGGTTGATAAGGCCAATACCAATGCTTGGTCTTTGTCTAAAGAGGCAGAATTAGAAAGTTGATTATTTTAATCAGATTCTTAGCCCCTTCCAAATCCATAGACCACTGTATCCCACCCCCCAACACCCCTGACAAATTAAAGGAGTCTTTAATCCACTCCCTTACTGTGTAAGAAATCCATTGGCTGGCAGGAGACAATAGACTATTGAAAAGGGCCACTTAAGAATGAGAAATCCTTCATGAAGGACAGAGGTTCAATAGGAATTATATACAAAGTACCAAAGAGAGGAGCCAGAATCTTGGGCTGAGAGACGTTGGATGGCACCAAAAAGTAAGCACAGGACCCCAAAGGTGGCCAAGTAGACATGTTAAGGCTAAACTAGACCACACAGGCTAGTGTGTGGATCAGGAAGTATAACAGGTGGAGGGGAATTAGGTGTTTAGATTTCATTGTTTTCTGTTTCTCTCCTACCCAACTTGGACAAGTTAAAGAATTCCCAAATTACGTGTAACCTAGAGTAAATGTACATTCTCTCCCTAAGAGCTGATGGTGCACATGGAATGACTGTCACACATTCCAGAACTCTAATCTACCTGGAGCAGAGTCTTATTCAGTCCTTGTCCCCTGTGGGTGGTCACAGTTGCAGGCACTTCTGTCTCTGGAAAAGTTCACAGGACAGACACAGGGGCATTGAGAATATCTCAGATGCCACTTACAAAAACCAAGTCATCAGTTGGACACTGAGCCCTTGGAATGAGGCAGAAGACACATTTTAAAAATCAGAGAATGTGTTCCCATATTTCAGACTTTTTCAGATCTGATAGGACAAAACAATAATACCTGAAGAGTCTAACACAGAAAATAAAATATGCTATAGTTTATCTAGCATGACTAACCACATCAGTGATATTTCCATACCTTAAAACCTGAGGCAGAGTCATTCATATGTGAAAAAATTTTATAGGTTACGTCTGTGCTCATACAATTGCACTTTGTGTGTAAAGTTAATGGAGCTCAGAGCTATTGAACCCCAAAGGAAAGGAAATGCAGGAATGCTAACTGGAAATGATGTACCAAATAATATGCTTGCTGTGTTACGTAAATTATTTTATGCTCCAAAAGAAGTAGCAAAATCACATATCCCTTATATCATGTATGTGAATGCCAGCATGTTTTAATTTACATTATCTATTAGAAAGATTAAGAGGAATAAATAAACTTATTGGCAAGTTGCATTTATTTGCTAATGTAACAATGTTTTCTAGAACTAAAGCCATATAAATAGGAAAAAGAGGGTCTTTGATGATGAGGGAAACTACATTTAAATGCATATAGTATAAGAATATAAAATATACATGCTTTCTAAGCAGGATATGATTTAAGTGCCTCTTTAAAAAATCACCTTATGTCTTTCTATAAATTGAATGTTCTCTCCTGGTGTTTTAATACACTCCCATTTTCAGGTCTTGGAACATTCTGCATTCATTTCTATGTCAGGTGTTTCCATCTTCAAAGCATTTATTCTGCCATTGCTGAATATGGAATTAAAAGAGATTTAGTTACTTGTCTTCCATAATATTCAAACTTACTATTTTCAGTGAAATATGGCTTAAAATTTAAGAGCAAGTTAGTAAATTAGAAGGAATGACAAGACAAAGTTGAGATGATTGACATTTCTGCTTTAATTTTCTAGAAATCAACAAAATAAATACATTATTTTGACATGGACATGAGTAAGTTAAATCATTTATGTGCAATTTAAAATGATAGAAATAATATAGGTTCTAGTTTTTCTACCAAAGAAAAAATACGAATTGACGTTTTTCTGAATGGGTTATGATAAGGAAACACTGGTATTTTTCATTCGATATAGCAAAGGACACTTTAGCTGGAGTGCACACTTTCTTGAGCTTGATTTTGTGGAAACCTGTTAAATGGCCTAGAAATTTATGAGGGCCATTTAATGTTATCTTGAAAGTTCTTTCTGAGAAGTAGCCAGAGTAAAAGCTCTTCATTTAGAGAAAATAAATGACTGTCATTATAATGCCATTCTAAATTAACACAATGTGCCAGATAAAATTAAAAATTTAATTGGTTAAAAAGTAATATTTAGTTCTTGTTTGTTTTACATGATAAGAGATATATGCACTTTAAATGTTGGTGTTTCAAATGAATGTTACATCAGATAAAAATAAAATACCCCCAAAAGCATAATATTTGTGGGCCAGAGACTATAAGGATTGTGAACTTGGAGATTCCTGTACAACGACAAATAAGCTCTAACAGGTTTAGTTCAGAAAGTATCCATTCTGATTTCCTGTTTCTCCAACATTTTATGGTCTAACTTTTTCCCTAACAAAGACAGAATATAATCATTGAATTTCAATTTTAAGGTTTTAGAGTTTATTCTCATTAGTTACAATGTCATGATTTCAAATGTGAGGATAAGGGTACCTGCTCTGAAGAGATTACAGACTAACAAAAGAAGCTGAGACTCACAATTAATTTCAAGTCACTGTCAATTACATTGAACCATACACAATTCCCAATATGCCATTTTACCTACAAATATTGTAAATACGTATGGTTCAACCTAGGATTGTGACAAAAGAGAATGATTAAAATGCTACAGAATCATACAAAGAAGTAGTAAAAAAAAATAAAATTTGTTGGTTCCAAAAGTTATGTGAATATTTAGTGTAAGAAAATGCCAAATTAAGCTATGAGTATCAAAATTTTGATGGGTGGAAAGTTAAATATGTTTTAGAAGTTTTTTAGAATTATTTTTATTATAACATTCTGGTAGTCGAAAATATAAATATAGAAATTCCAGGATCTATCTTAAATGTGTGTACTCATTTTAACTTTTTTTTCCTCTTAAAACCTTGTTATTCTATATCCATTTAAAGAAGCCAGTTCAGTGTTTCCTAATCAGAGTAAAGACCATTAAAACCAGTATCCCCAGAACTTGCTAATGACTGTTAAATATGGTAAAACCTTGGATTGCAAGTAACTTGTTCTGAGAGTGTTCCACAAGATGAGCAAACATTTCTAATAAACTTTAACTTGATAAATGAGTGATGTCTTGCAATACAAGTAGTACGTGACATTGAACATCACATGATCACAACTGAGCCAATGGTTCTCGTTCTCTCTCTCTCTCTCTCTCTCTCTCTCTCTCTCACTGAGGGATTGTGGGTGATCGTCTCCCATGCTTGGATGCTCGGGGTCAGGTCATGGTGTTTGGCAGAAATCAGTGATATTTTAGAACGTTGGAAGGTGCCCACGACTGGCACTAGTGTATTTTTTGCCACTTCAAAGCACCTATGGACAGTCCTTTGCTTTTATATACAAAAGTAAGCTTAGGAATGCTTTGCTTCATTGTAGGTCAGGCTGCCTGCAGATATAGACCCTTTCCTCTGCTGCCTTATTGCCAGTTACATTAAATACAGTATATGACAAGTTTATTAATACTGTACTGTAGTCAACATCCATGCGAGTGTATATAATGGCCCCCATGTAGAAAAAGATTGAAAAGAAAGGCAGTAAGAAGAAGGAGATGATTATGGTGGAAGTTAAGAAGGAATCATTGACAAGTATGAATGAAGTATGTGAGTGGCCAAAATTGCAAGATTTTATAAGAAGTCTACATCAACCATTTGCACAATATTAAAGAAGAAAGAAGAAATAAGGGGGCTAGATGCAGCAAAAGGGGTCACGAGAATATCAAAGCAATGGGCATGTGTTCTGTAAGATGTAGAAAAGTTGCTTCTGGTTTGGAGAAACGAGAAGCAACTAGCAGGTGATACTGTGACTGAGAACTTTATGTGCAAGAAGGCAAAGGCCTTGTACACCGACCTCATAAGTAAACTGCCAGGTACGTCAACAGAAAATTAAAAAGGCTTCAAGGCAAGCAGGGGATGGTTTGATAACTTTAAGAGAAGAAGTGGCATCCATACTGTTGTGAGGCACAGAGAAGCTTCAAGTTCGGATGCTAAGGCAGCTGAGGCATTTGCTATTGAGTTCCAGAAGCTCATGGTTTCCCAGTGTTACCTAGCAGAGCAAGTTTTTAACTGTGATGAGACGGGGCTTTTTTAGAAAAAGATACCGAAGAGGATCTACATTACAGAAGAAGAGAATACAATGCCCGGTCACAAGCCCATGAAAGACCATCTCACCCTCTTGTTTTGTACTAATACAAGTGGGGATTTCAGTAAAGCCCCTGCTTGTGTATATCATTCCGAAAATCCAAGAGTCTTCAAGAAATGCAAGGTGCAGAAGAGCCAGTTAAACGTTAGGTGGAGGTCCAACAGCAAGGCTTGGGTCACTCGTGTCTTGTTCGTTGGGTGGATCAATTAGGTCTTCGGTCCTGCAGTGAAGAAATACCTTTTAGAAAAGAATCTGCAACTCAAAGCCTTGCTGGTTATGTTCCTTCTCATCCTCCAGGCTTTGAGGATGACTTACTGGAGGAATTCTAGTTCACTAAGGTCAAGTTCCCTCCTCCCAACACCACTCCAATCCTCTAACCCATGGATCTGCAGGTCATTTCGAACTTTAAAAAGCTTTACACCAAATCACTATTTCAGCGATGCTTCAAGGTGACCAAAGGAACAAACCTTACCCTCCAAGAGTTTTGGAAAAAACATTTCCACATCACAAACTGCCTCAAGACCATCGATAAAGCCTGGGCTGGGATCACCAAGAGAACCCTCAATTCTGCTTGGAGAAAACTGTAGCCTGATTGCATTCTTGGACATGATTTATAGGCACTTGCTCATGAACAGGAGCTGCCAGTTGTCGATGAAGTTGTGTCCTTGGGGAAGACCATCAGACTGGAGGTAAATGAGGATGACATTCAAGAGCTGGTGGAGGAACATGGCCAGGAGCTGACCAACGGCGAACTGGTGGATCTGCATTGCGAGCAACAGCAAGAGGTTATGGAGGAGATCCCGTCTGCAGAGGAGGAGAAAAAGGTGGAGGAATCCCTCATTTCAAATGAGATTATAGAGATGCGAAAAACAGTACAAAATTTTGTAGAAAAGCACTACCCAAATAAGGCTGTAGTAGGGCAAGTGATCAATCTGTTTAACGACAATGCAGTGTCACATTTCCATGAAATTCTTAAAAGGGGGCAAAAGCAAGTATCATTGGATAGGTTCCTTGTTACAGTTGCACGAAAGAAAAAGATTCCATTGAGCCGATAGCAGTGATTCCGTTAGTGATAGTGAAAGTCGTCCTACACAATAACCCTCCTCACTCTTGTCTCCCTCACACCAGCCATGAAGGTTTTCAAAGATAAGTGCAGGTTAATTTATTTTTCTTTATATTTTGTATTTTCTTTATTATTTTGTATTATATTACAGTATAGTAATCATTTTTTATATGAATATTTTTGGGTTGTGGAATGAATCATCTGAGTTTCCATTATTTTTTATGGGGAAATTCACTTTGATATACAAGTGCTTTGGATTACAAGCATGTTTCTGGAACAAATTATGCTCAGAAACCAAGGTTTTACTGTATATAATTTAGTAATAATTCTAAAAAGATAAATTTTAGCTGGTTAAGTAAAATCCTTCTAAAATATGCTTCCACCACTGGAGTGAGAAGTAATTATATAATTTAATTTTAACTAAATTACAAAATCTATTGAATTATTTATTTTTATGTAATAATCTAAACATTCTTTCATCTGTCAACAAAATATAACTAAAAGTAATTATTATCCAGGTCAAAATGTATTTTTTAATATCTGAAGTATAATTCTTAATTAATTCTTTCCATAGTTTATCTTAGTTAAAAACAATTACCATTTCCAAATCTCATCATTACTAGTAGCTGTAGTTGTCCATATATCAATCAATTCTATACTTCAAATTCTGACCATCAACTCTTTTTCCCCAGGTCATTCATTTCTAGTACCATGACTCCAACTATCCTTTATGCTCTGAAATCTATTAATCCTAGCACTTTTTCACGGTATCCATCTTATATTTCATGGTCAGCCAGTGGTCATAATTACTCCCTTGAGTCCCTTGTTCCTCTCTCTTTCATACTATAACCATTGCATCAAACACTCTGCTATCATAACACCTCTTCTCTGAAGTTGAATATAGAAGAGAAAAAGATATTACCACAGAAACCAGTCTCACTTTGAATACATGACCACAAACCACAGTGCTGCCAGAAAAACATTCAATATATTGCTAGTCCATTTACTCTGTCATTCTTTTAAATGACTATTTACAACCTTCTTTTCTCTTTTTCAATATTTCATCTTCCATTTTTACTCTCAGATAAGGACTTTGCTTCCAACTTCACTAAGAAATTTAATCAATAAAAAAAAATGTTCTTCGGATGCACACTACCACATTACCCACCTACCAGCATTCTTACCCTTTTACTCCTATGAAAAGTCAATCCCTCCATTTTTGTACCATATCCCATCATATTTTACCTCTTTTAACTTCTCTCCTACCTGACTGAGAAAGAAATAAGATAGATAAAGGGAACTTTTTAGTAAGATAGAAGTAAAGGCTGCTGATATTTAGAGAATGACAGATTTTCCAAGACTGGAAAGAAAATATTCTTTGAGAATTAGAATTCCTATGTAAAGTTTACCAGCACCATTCCTCAGAGAACTTTGAAGAGATCACGTAACTTCAGAGAGAAATTTCTACATAGTGGCTGTACCCAGGCTCCAAATTAGTCAGGAATGTCCATATCCAAGATTGGCATGTACATTTTGAAGTCTTCTCCTTCAAATGTACTCTATGGTCTTAGGAAAATAAGCATCTCTGAAAAAACTATGAGAAACTGAAAATTAGTGGTTTATCTCCCATTTTCTGGTCACCTTCTAAGACTTTTGGATTTTTATACAACCCTAGGTAGAAGGAGAGGCCACTCCAAATCCAAGTTTGAAATTCTCACATCCCAAATAGGTGGAATTTCACAGTCAGATTTAATTTTATTTAGAAAAAAATTTAAACCAATGTGACATTTCTTGAACTAAGATGTCGTGATTTAAAATTTATACTCTGTACATATATGGGACAATTTCCAGGATTGTTAAAAATTTTCATGTACCACATAATGACATCTCAGACAGAATAAAAAACTTAGAGTTAGAGCTAACTGATTTAAAACAACAGCCATGACCTGAAAGAGATCTACAGTGTAAAGATGAGTTGAACTCTAAAAAGTCACTGGAGATTTGATGAATATAAGTAGATTGTAATGAATGTGAGTTTGCAAAAATATGTCAAAATGTTTTAAAATCTTGGAGACGACCAGGATGACAACAGACAAAAATTTCAGAAAGGAAAAGAGTATGAATACTTCTTCCTTGTTGGAATCTTTTTTTTTTTACAATATTCATTTCTGAGCAATTCCTTATAAAGAAAGGAGTTTAAAAGCACTTTTTGCCCACCTGTTTCAGACAATGGCTCTAAACAACTTGGATCTTTTAGATTTAATAGAGGGCACATGATCCTTAGTCTTGACTCATTCTGGTGAAAAGATGTCTCCTATTTCCCTAATTATGGGCTTAACAACAAGTTTTGGTAAGGAGTTGTTTGCCTATTAAAAAAAGTACTTATGCCCACATAAGGATGTGTTTTAGGAATGAAATGGCTGCCACAGAAATGGCTGAACACAGGTGTTCAGGATGCCGCAGAACACCAGCCAACTCAACAAACCTTAATACACACACATAAGACAGTTTAGCATCTCTAATCATCCTAATTACCCTGTCTATCTAAGATCAGTGACCCAAGACAGACTGGTCAACTATATTATACCATCATCTTGAACCTGCTGACCCCTATGCCCTTCCCCAGTCCTTCCTTTAGCACCCAGGAAACCATTACTGATACAGGCTATGGCTGCTTTTGTGGGTAAGGAGAGCCCAAAGAAATCTGGGATTACTCAGAGATCCTAGTTAGGGCCAAATGCCCCCAAAATTTCGGTTTAGTGTGGTTTTTCTATAAATCCATGCTTTCTAAACAAAAACAAATGCATCTTGTAAAACCATCTCAAAATCTTGACAAACACACATGATAAGGAAGTTATAGCTATTTTTGAGATTTTATGTACTATTTAGGATTATATATACCTTAGAGCCTGCCACATGGACAAATGTTGGGCCGAATCTTCTTATATGTTCTCTAATCTGTTTTTATTTGTGTCAAATATATGCTACTCTCTCAAGAATGTCATCATTATATTTATTCAGTGTTATATCTGAATATTTTTAAAAATATATAAAATGAACAAAATGTGCTATTTTAGTGATAACTTAATATTAAATATGCTCAATTTCCATGTTATATACTGTGTAAAGACCATTCAAGTTACAATCTGAAGGATGAGAGAGAAAAAAAGAAGAGGAAAGAAATCTTGAAGTAGCTTAAACAAACAAACAAAAATTCCTTTTCAGTGAATAAATGCCTTTGCAGAAAGCAGTGAGTCCAACAGTTGAGTATTTCATTCATTAATTTCTTTATACATATTTTTTCACACTACATTAAATAACTACTTATAAATTTTGCTTTTCTCTCCCTATACTGAGTTAAACCTTGAGAAGATCATGATGAATACCATAGTAAGATAACTTATTTTGGGGTGAAATGGGGTGAAAGATATGGCAGCACTGCAGATCTTGGTGAATGCTAGGTTGGCTGAAGGATTTAATCACTGCTTTGAGCTCTTATTTGGTGTTTAATAGATCACTTTGATTTGATTATCTATCTAGATGACAGTGGAGAATTATGGGACAACACTGATAAGGAAGGATATGAGGAGAGTAAAAAAAAGTATAAAGTGAGTCTATTTTGTTAGTGTTTAATTGCAGAGGATATTACAAAAATGAGAGAATAAAATCCTAAATATGGAATAATAAAATGAACTATTAATAGTGATTTCAGATAAAAATATATTCCTAAAGTTATAAAAAGGCAACTAAACACATCATCTCATGTTTAACAAAATAAATATCTTTCAAAATACCAATTTTATTTTTAACTTGGCAAAGCAGTTTTGCAGCTGTCAATGAATAACTGAGGAAACTCTCACCAACAAAAGAGCCATTACTTGGAAAAGAGAAATTCCAGAGGAAAAATAGAAGGCTTACTTAAGGAAAAATAATAATAATTTCACTGCATTTAAATACATATTTAGATTTCTCAGCTGTATTTTTGTCTACATAAGTGAAATTATTGGTTCAAAAATTCCCACAAAGAGTTTATATAGACTCTTAATATTAAATAAATAAATAAATAAATAAATAAATAAATAAATAAATAAAATATAGACACCTTTTACTATGTTCTCAGTGAGCAAAGGGAGCCAAGAAAGCCAACTAAAAATAGTTTCTAATCATCTAAAATTTATATGATTGGAAGTCACATTTTCCAAGACTGTGCTCACATTTGATCATTATAATTTGTTAGATCGCATGGTCTTTGGGAAGAGCAGCCCTACTCTTTTCTCCTTAATCTATGAAAGACTCCATAGCACCATTAGTATCAGACTCTGAAGTCAGGTTGCCTGGGTTTAAATTCTGCTTCCTAGCTTTGCGATCTAGTTCTCTGTGCCTCGGTTTCTCATCCATAAAATGGGGATGCTAATCATAGTGCCCATGTCCTATGGTTGTTGGAAAGAGAAGATGTAAATATACTTAGCATAGTGCTTGTCAGTGTTAGACCTTACTACAAATGACCAACTTCTTCACGTCCCACTCTGGAGAGAATATTGATGATCGTTAAAATAATAATAACTAAAGAAATGGTAATTCCAATGTGAAGGAGACAAAGAGAAGGGGAACAGATGGTGGAAAGAAAGAAAATGCAAAATGGGGAAGGAGAACTAAAGAAGGTAGACTTTATGTTTAAGTGGGTGGAATAAGAAAAAGAGAGAAAAGAGATAATAATCTTTCCAGGAAGGAAAAAAATGATGGCAACATCAATGACATATCACACTCATCCTTTACTCCAGCCCTTTTCATTAGAATTTATATAGGCAGATTGTGGCTACCTAGCACTTTAGATACAAAGCTCTAATTAAGCTAAAATTCAATATCGTGATTGAACTAAATGCATAATACAATTAATTGTGTAATTGACCACTAATACTCAAAGTATAAGGTAAATCATTTCTTTCTCCAGAAGTTAGGTGGACTATTTAATGGTGATTACTAGACAAGACTTTCTAACAATCAAAAAAAGGAAAGCTATTGTTTCTAAGCTGTGTCATGCATTTTAAAGGATTGTTCACTTATTTTCTTCTCTTATTCTGCTCAAGTAGTGGTTAGAAATCAATCTGTGCCATAAAAGCCCACAGGGGGAAAAGCTGGGTTCTACAGGTAGAGGTCCTCAGTGATAGCTGAGGCACCCAAAGAAACATCATGGAGATACTCTGAAAGTTGAAAGCAGAAATAGGAGGACTTTTTGCTATTTCATTTTTTTAAGTTCTATGTTGTGATAAGTCTGCTGTAGATATTTGTGCTTTTACTAATACTGAGATTTATTGATGATGGCAAAGAATGACTAGAAGCTTTGATTTGCAATCTATTAATTCTCTTGACCAATTTCAAGCATCAATCAATACTTCAAGTCAAGGTAATTTCAAATTAAGTTTTGAGTGCCTTTTCAATGGTGTTAAATGGAGTATTATCTATGTATTACTCAGTCTCTTTGGTTTCCAGGTCCTGTGGGAAGGAAAAAGCATTCAAGCATCCATCTTTCATAATATTAGCACAAACCTTGTTCTTCAGGATAACATTATCTCCTGGTTCATTGTAAAAAAAAAATGAAAACACCTAAATACAAAACAAAAATATATGCAAAAGTTCAAATATTGCAAAAAGAACAAAATTTTATAAAAATGATGTAAGTGATGTTAGAGCAACTGCTAGAATCACAGGCAAAATAACAGACATGAACATTAGGCCGATTTAAACTAGTAAACAAATAAAGAAGAGAAAATTAACAAGGTGCTTCACATGATGATGCTTTGAGTTTTAAAGCATAAAAAGTGGATCTTGAAAAAATGGCGACACTCTAGCATATTTTGTAAAATTGATCCTTTTCATGATGTTGCTGCAAAAGTGAAAGTTGAATGTAAGCTATCACGTGGTGCTATCATACCATTGTTTTGACTAAAGGTAAAAAAATATAATGCTTAAGCAATTGTATATTTAAGAATTAATTATTAATTTTACTTGTAGCCCAGATTTTGCAAAATGTAGAATAAAACTACTTATATTGTTAGTTTTATTTTTCAGGATAAAGCCTCATTCACATACCCCCCCACACACAAGAATTACTATGAAATTTTGGCCTCATTTTAGGAGATCCACGTTTGTCAATGATTTTATGCTAAGTTTCCTTGTATAACAAGGAATGTGTGTATATATATATATATATATATATACATATATATATATGCTGAGAATTTTGGTTATAGTTGGGGCTTTACCTCTCTCATAGCTTGTTACATTTAATCTTGAAAACAAGAGGGTTTTTTGTTTGTTCATTTGTTTGTTTGTTTTTTCTGCGGGACACTAGAGAAATTCAGAAATTCAGCCAACTAGAGATTACCTAGTATTCAGCTTTCTAGAGAATACAATAATGATTTAAATTAGGAAAGTATAAAGAGAGTCCATGCATCTCATATCAGAACAAAGAGCTGATCTGTATTAAAGAAATGTGTTTCTAAAACATGATTTTTTTGCCCTAAGCCTCCTAATGCATGATGAATGTCAAGAAACCAATAAAAGAAAGTAGTGTCATTACCATTATTACCCAATATGCCAATGATAAGGTGAATTTTGGAGTTATTGGAGAAAATATGGCAATTTCTGAGGTGTAGAATATTAACATTAGATCATTTAAATAACTACTCAAGCGTGGAAATCATTGCATACATATGGGTACTTAAATCCATATTATTCATGCTCAAGTGTGAGTCCAAGACTACTGAGGATTTCTGGGTGAGTGACTATGGCTGAAATAAAAGTGTTTTAGTAATAGTCATTTCTATAGCCTTCCTACTTATGCTCTAGCATCTTGTTTGTGATTAGAAGCTCTCTCTTTTAATCTCTTATGTAATGATGTACTCTGACTTTTTTTTTTAAGATCTGTTATTTTTCAAGTTGTTTAAAATTGCTACTCCATGAATCATTTTTTTTTGTCCTGAGTAGAATCTCCTCATCTCTCAGTACACCATGTTTGGACAGTCTGTGCAGGGCTTTCTATGGTTGCAAGGCCACCTTTCCATCTAATACTATGTTGAAAATGAAAGCCAACAAATGTCCTCAACATACTTCTGTACAAATTGAGACAGGCAGAATAAAAACTAAACAAATTCTGGATAATTTAAGAAATCTGGTCAGAATTAGAGCAGAATAACTCTCTGGGCCAAGAAAGAGATGGGGGAGGGGGTGAGGGAAATAATTGCACTAGTTTCTTAGAATAAATTAGAAATTCATTACTAAACAATTTTATTAGTTTTGTAAAGTCAGATGGTAAAGGAACTTCTCCAGGCATGTTTATATTTTTGGAGTTAGTTTATACAACTGATTAATTCAGCAAAAATTCTAATGCCCAATGCTGATAAACCAGATACATAAGATCACATATAGCATCTTTCTGTGTCTCAGCTTCTTTCTGCCTGGCTGGGTTACCTGTGGTTTGTTCAACTGTGATCACCCCAGCACTGTGACCTAAAGATGAAATATCCCTCCCATTACTCAACTATGTAGAATTAGGGTGTGTTTTCTGCTTCCAAGTTCAATTGTTCCACTGCAAGAAAAAGGCCTCCTCTTTACTTAGGTGGAAGAAAGTTACATGATCATAGAAAAAACACCAATAGAGGAATTCCATTGTCAATTTCCACTGGCAAAAGGAAGAAACAAGTAGAGGACGCGCTTGATGGCCAGAATAGGAAACCCAAAGTCCCAGCACAGCTGCTCGTTTTTTGCTATTTGAATCCTAGCAACAACATTCTGCTAACTGTATGTTAATTGTACAGTTTTTGAGACCATCAAAGAAGACATATGTCTTAGAGAGTAGTGTTGGGTGGGTAGGCTGATCATATTAAATTGCTTTTCAAGCATAAAGCTAATTTCAGTTTTCTACAAAATATACTATTTCCCTCTTGCATTTAAAATTTCAAGATATTTTTGAATACACTAAGCAACAATATAGTCATTAATATGCCCAGAGCCCAGCAATTGACTCCTAGCAGGGTACTCTCGGTGCTGAACCATGTTTCCATCCCCACACTAACAAGAGAACACTGGCCAGAAGCAAAAGAGGACAAGGAAATAGCACATTGTTCCCAACTGAACACACAGCTCTAAATGTTAGAACTCGAAAGGCGCTTGTATTAGTGTTAAAAGAAATGTCAAGTTTCTTTTTATCAAAGGGTTTGTTAATTTTTTTTTTTACAAAGACTATACTTTAAAATTAATATAGGACTCGGATTCACAAAGAGTGTTGGTTTGAGTCACAGGGATCTGGCTTACTGACCATCAGGAAACACAGTATCTGGGAGAGCATGGTCTCTGCGCTGAGATGAATGGGCGTACATACACCTCAGCTTTGCCCGTTCATACTCACTGTGACTCTGGACATGCTACTCAACTTCCCTAAACCTCATTTTCCTCATCTACATAATGGAAGTAATAGGAGGATATGTGTGATAAAACATTTTATGCTTATAAAATGTTTAGCACAGCATCTGAGATATATTAAGCACTCACAAATCATGAGTTATTATTTTGTACATTGCTGAACCTGTCTCAAAGGTTATTATTTTATCTATTCCATAAATCACAAATAATAATCTATGTTTTCATTGCTAGAGTGCTATTGGGGTCAACTGAGATAATATATGCAAAACTCTTTTAAAATATAAAATAGCACTTAAAATAGATTATAATAGTGGAATCTTAAATAATGAAGTCTTAAAAGTAACAAAAAGACCCCTGATCTTTCTTCCATTACCTCCTCTATAACAAAGACAGAAAATATTACTGTAACAGAAACAAAGACTTCATAACAAATAGGTATAAAGTGGGATTCCCTGTATTTGTTGCCTACCAGTCTGACCTGTCACCAAATCAGTAACCCATAAAATAAATCACACCCTCATAAATATGAGAAATCAAGAACATAGGGGTACAGGTCTATCTTCAGAGCTTGGGAGAAAACACAGGTAACCCTCCCTCCCTGCAACAACAGAAATGACCAAAAATGAAATCAGCCTTTTTTAGAAAAGCCTGAAGCTATGAGACTGTATATGTGGTAAGTAGCTTACATTACAAGGATATGTATCATAATGATATAAACAGAGTGTCCTCTGAATCCAAGTTAGAATGGGATGTTTCTCAAAACAAAACAAGTTTATACAATATAGCTCCTTAAAGTGCAATCAATATGACATCCTAACAGAAGGGCTGTGGTTTACATGGAGGATAGAAAGTAGATGAAAAAAGACAAGGATAAGTTGGTGTCAATCCAACAATAATACATGGTGAATGTTTCCCTGGCCTGTGGGCAGTTGCTTCATCAAGCTTCCCTAGGCTGATGAAAACAGTCCCTCAGGCTATCTCATTATTTTTTAATTCTGGTCCTTTCAAACTAACCTATTACGTTTACCCAACGGAAGTGACCAGTAGAGTTTGATTAGTCAGATATCGCTTACATGCCAAGTGAAAACAGATTCATTCTTATTTACACATATAACATGTATGTGTAGGTAGCTTTAGTAAGTTTAGTAGTGTTAGATCAACTTTGTGAGAATTAAGTCACATGGGATTTTCTTGTGACTAACAAATGACTCACACCTGTGAGAAATGACCACAGGCAGCTGGGTTGCCTCTCTCTGCATGTGTTTCCATGCAGCAATGTCTTAGTTCAACTAATGTCCTCATTGTGTAGAACTCCTATGGACAGTTATATACCATTAGTAGTAGTAGTGTTAGAGATAAAGTGGAGGTCTCTCAGACTTGTTCTTTTCAATTACACCATTATATAAGCAGCAAAAAAGGAAAAAAAAAGGTGGGGAGTGCTAGGGAGGAGGAAAACGAGAATAGGAGAGAAAAAATAAACTGGGCTTACACACTGAAATAAATTTTTTTCCATATCTTACTAAGACAGAAAGCAAATAGCTGAAATTTCCATGGTCAGAGCAGTCATAATCTTCAATCCTTCTTCAGTTTTTATTTCGATCTTCTTACATGATTTTGTGCTGGAGTACCATTTGCTGTTTTTGTTTTGTTTTTTCCCTCAATAGTTTATACAAACAACCATATACAAATGCATTTGAACAACTTAACCCTTGGAAATGAGTCATTCAAAACATTGAGATAAAGGCAAGAATACTGGCATTTCTTTTACTTTTCTTAAATGTCTTGCACAGGTAGCAAGGCTGTTAAGAGCATTCAGATAAAATAGGAATAATAAATTGTAAAAAAAACACAAAAAAAAACAAGTAAAGGATGAAGTATGGGAAAATACCCTAACAGATATGCTTTACTCTTATAGGTACATGTGGCAGGCCAGACAGCCATAGAGTGACTCCCAACGGCCCATGTCTTTACATAATCCCCTTCCTCTAAGTGTGAATGAGAGTGTGACTCACGTTTAACCAATAAAATGTAGCAAAGGTGTTCAACCCCATTATTATATTATGTGTGTATATAGTATAACTATAAAATTGTAAAATAAATATGATCTACATTACTATAAATTATAAATATTTATTAGTTTATTAGTTATACCACAGAATCTGTAAAATAAAAATTCTGCCTTAAGCTACTAATTTTGTGGTACGTTGTTACATAGCAATAGAAAATGGCTACAGCTCTTTTCTATGGCAGCTTAGCCTAGTAATTCTCACAAAATTTCCCTGAGGTTATAGGATAGAACCAGATACTCCCCAAATAAAATCCTAGGTACATCAGCATTAACTATTCAATTTTGAACACGTTCTTTAGTCTTTGCTAAGCCTCAGTTTTCTAATGTACAAAAATAGCAATGATAATAACTACCTTACAGGTTTGGTGTGAGGATACGAAATAATAAATAGAAAATGCAAGGTGTAACCGGCATTTGAAAAATAGTAACTCAAGAAACAGTGCTAACTTGTTTTGTTGGTTTGGGCCATGAGATTTGCACATATCTTGCTCTACAGATCTAGTTTCAGAGAGGATGTTGTTGTCCTTCTAGATGTGGTGGTGAACACTGACACCCATAGTTTGCACTCTCTCCCTCAGGGCAGTGATTGTACCCATTACATGGGCAACAGGCAGTTTGAGTTGAGAAGTAAGATTCAGGCCATGGAACTGAGCAAGTCTCTGTAGGCTTTAAAGATTCAAACATATATTCTGAGTTTAATCACATCCTGCCCTAACCCACAAAATAACTGGTCACATATAGAAAAAGGAAAACTGTATTGCCAGTAAATATCTTTTTTCCATAAGAAAAAATAAATTACAATCACTTAAAGGCTTAAAGTTCTGAATGTAGTATGGTAAAATTACTTAGCAGATCTCAGTACTAATTATAGTAATTTAGTCTCTCCCACATAAGTAGGTTTCTGGGGGAACTTTAATCAAAGGAGAGTAAGGCTATCCAAATACTTTGATTTTACTGTTTGTATCTTTTTTTTCAGTTTTTCATATCTGTTTCCATTTGGTTTAGTTCAAGAGTAACTGGGTTTTAACCACTAAAGTGGGCTCTCATTATTGCTTAAAATCAAGAGGATTGCTGTACAATAATAAATGTCATAAAGAACAGGCCATTCCCTGGAGAAACTTTCTCCATGTGGGACTAATAAAATCACAATTCTTCATCACCTGGAATTGCACATTACCAAAGGCAGGGTGGTACAAATATCAGAGTTCTGACTCAGGGGGAAAAAAATCATTTTTTAATAGCCACATAAGAGAGTGGAAGTAGGATTTAATATAGTAATTTTAGTAATTTTAGCCAACGTTTTATATATTGGGTTGTCGGAAAAGTCATGACACATTTTTGCAACAAAAAACATAGGAAAAAAGTGTGATGACTTTTCTGACAATCCTATATATATATATGGTCTGGATTGTTAAAACATCACAGCATATTACCTGAAGACAGAACCTTCTATTTCTATCTCACTAGTTTTCTGCTCTAAATACATGCCAAACATTTCCACCAAGGAAAAAAGGAAAACAGCCTCTGGGGGGCAAAAGAAGTTATGAGCGCTATGAACTATTCCCTTTGTGCACTCTTAATAATTCTGAAAGCTACATGGCAGCTGGGATAACCAGAAATAACCTCATATTCATATATTTAGTTTTACATCAGAGTGAAGATAATATTGGGCTGCGAAGAACTGTTCATTCACCAACACCAAGGCAAATATTAACATTCTGAACCTGAAAGGCCTCAGTCCCACTACAATGAAAATATTTTTGGTTGCTCTTCTTATTAAGATTTTCTGAGGGTCAAATGCTCTGTGTATTTTCAATGAAAAATTACTTTTCATCTGTTCTGAAAGCTAATGAGACTGATGAGTATGATGAATTCAAAATGTATGTCAATAAAATCAATGGTATATTCCTTATTTCTAGCTATAGTCCCATAATTGTAAATGACAGAGCCATACATTTTAATGCACTTCATAATTAAAACTATAATAACCCACCATATAAAAAATTAAAAGAATGGATTTTATAAGCACAATAAATATCACTATACACATAAAGATCTTTAGAATAAAATCAGTAATTTTGTTTATCTTTTATAGCTTAGAAAAATGTTACCAATATCAAAATATTAGATACTTTTGACAGATGCTAAAGATTTCTGAAATTAATATTTACACATTTAATTAAGTTAATTTATATTGTTTATGTTAACAAAAAAAAAAGTTTCAAAGCCCAGTTTGTTTCATCAAAGCAAATTCATAATGTCTTCAAAGAATACTGGAAAACAATTGATAATGATTTCTTAAAGCTTTCTGTTTTAGAACGCATGTTGGGTTTCTCTCAAATATAAGTCTCACAACATTCTCCAAAAAGTATCAATCAAGATTAGGATGTAGTAGGAGGTTTATATGGAAAAAAGACACTCTGCTACTAAGTTACACCCATGTTTATGTCAAAACAAGGATTTCTAATGTCCGAGACTCAAAATGCCCAGAGTGCATGTTCATTAAGAAAAGAACATTATCACATTCCTTCAATGGTGCAAAAAAGCTTATCTTTTTATGCTAGCCATAGCTCTCTTTTTCCAGCAATGTATATATTAAGCAATAGTGTATGTCTCAGGCACTGCTTCAAAGGCTCATTCCTCTTCCAAAGATAACTATGGTCCAACCACAGTATCCTATTTGCAAGTCCCTGAATGTAACCTGTACTCGTCTCCTACTGGCTTTCATCCCTGCCTTTCCTCAACCTAGCATATTTTTTTTTCAAATACGCTCTTTTCTCACATCCCTATCTGGCCTATATAAATGCTGTTTATTCTTCAAAATATAGCAAAAATTATATTTCTCCTCTGAAGTGTTCAGTCAACACAAGCAGGAATTAATCACACCTTCCTTGGGGATCCCTAGAATTGTTTATACTTAACTTTTGACACCTGTCACTTCATGCCTTTTGTTATGGTAATTTTGGAACACATTTTTCTTCCCCACTAGATTGTAAAATTATTTAGGTCAGGAATAACACCTTAGTAAATATTGGTTGAATTTAATTTAATCCCTAATGTTCTGCATAAAATGCACAAAAATTAAAATACTTGTTTGGCTTTAATTATTAAAGTATATTCTTCCCCAACTTCACAATTATTCCCAGCAGTCAATGAACTCTGAGGTGCTGTTCATCAACATGCATGCTTAATCAATATTTTCGATGAACTTTCCTTCAATTTGAGATTGCCTACATGGTACACAAAAGCTTTGAAACATTCCCTCCGCCACCACCACCACCACCACCCCGGAGTATAGATATAAAGTCATAGTAAATTGTTTCCTTTACTACCCCTCAATTAAATTAAGTAAATTAACATTTTAATGACCCTGTCTAGACCAGTGGTTATCAACTTTTTGGCAAATAGAGATCCTTTTTCAATACCAAAAAAGGTCAAGAATCTCTACATTGTATTTTTGACTGCTACTGTTTCCCGGCACTCAGAACAATGCCCAGCTCATTGGTGTTTTTCTAGCTGATTCCCTGTGGCCTCCTAGGCCAATATTTCTTAGACACCCATGAAATCTTCAATCAATTTACACCACCACTTGCTCACTGTCTTTCCCTTACACACCCTCCACGCTCTCATTTGCCTCCACACTGAGCTCAGGTTCTATGATTCATTATTCTATTTCTCCCTTTCATACACCCTCAACTCATTCCAGCTTATAATACTGGCTAAATCCCAACCCTGATTAAACCCAACTCTCCTCATACTCTACCCCTGCCTCTGAGCAGGTGAAAGTGGCTGCAGAAAGACACTCCTCTATGCTGATCGCCGACATTGTAAATCATTTGTTGGGGTGAATCACTCGTGAAGCCAGAGAGCCACACTGAGCCATCTTGCTCTATTACTCTCAACAGACTAGCTGGCTTCCTATTTCACTGAGATTTTGTACTTGCCCCCCCCACTCCCCTCAAATTTACCAAATGACCTTCATTTTCAATTTCACCCTCTGCGTGCCCCGCTGTTTCACTGGATGAATTGTCTGTACTACAACCTAAGGCCTATAACACGAGAGAAAATAGACTCACAAAGGCTTAGGAACATGTCCATGTGAACGGGCTAGCATTTGAACTTAGGCATTCTGGTGCTCATAGATTTCCAAAGTAGATGTTTATTTGCTTGGATGGCATAATGATATACAGCATTAGAAGAAAAATTCGTTAGATAAGCTTGGGTTGAAATTATGACCATATCATTTTACTGGTTCCCTGACCTCGTCATATTATTTAAGTTCTCAAACCCTATGTCTTCTCATCTATAAAATGGGGGTACTAATAACAGTGTTACCAATAAGTGCTTAGACATTAGTGAGCATGTAGTAGGTACCCCATAAATGTTAGTGCCTTCCTTTTCCATCTATATATAGAGGCTGAATGTTATTATAATACTGCTTTATCTTTCCCACAGAGTAAAATATATGGCCAAAGTGCCGTAACTACACATTGTACAACAGAAAACCAATATAAACGGAAGAATATTGACTAAAACATGCATATTTGTATTCATCCCATTGCATTTTGAATTTTTAAATTGTACTGGGGAATTACTACTTTAATCCCATCTAAGATATGAGAACAGACTGTAAAATAGTTAATTTTATAGGACAAGGTCGACATATCAGAAGTAGGGCACCAACTACCTCATTATAGGAAGTCTGGAATTTCTTCTCTTTATTTCCTGTCATTGCTCCAAATGCCAACACCAGCTTTCAAGACTGTGGGCCTAGTGTTTATTTCACTGTTCTTACTTAACTGTATAATCATATGGTTTGCAAAGCAGCCTATTCCCACCTTCCCAGTTTAGTAATTACTATGAATGACTCCTTCAAATCATGGCAAAGATAAAAGGTGGGAACAAAGACCCCCCACAGTGACACTTGAAAAGTTGGCCACTTAAAAATACTGTCAGTCTCTCAAATCCTGATGCCTGGGCGTTACCGTATTGTGACAGGCAACTTTAGAAGAGAGAATAAATCTTCTGAGCTACCATTCTTTCTGCAAGTTGCAGATGTATTTCCTTCTCAAATTACAGCCCTCATTCTTGCTTAATTTTCATTGTCCTAATAATTCATCACAGTAGGCTTCATCTCAGTGTGACAGCAAAAAAAGGGAACCTTTGCTGGTACTCAACAAATTCATATCTGAGGGAAGAATTTATTCAGAATAAATGACAATCAAAGGCAAGCCTAGATTGCCAGCTAATGTTAAAATTTAGCTATACAGAGAAAATCAAAGAAGGCTGCTTCAGATAAAATCCTATATTATCTATGAATAGCATTTAATTTTTAATTCCAGATACTTTACCGTTACTAAAATGGCTATGATTGAAGCTGACCTAGTGCCCCTCTGACTTCACTAAGAGCACAAACAAATGTATAATTAAAGAAACCAAATACTTACCATCCTATTGATAGAAGCTGAAAGTTAATGGTTAAATGACAGTGAATGATATTATATTTAAGAAAAAAAATAGCCCATCTAGCCTGCATTCTAGTGATAGTAACTGAAGAGGCGAAGCCTAGGAACAATGAAAGAAAAATTAGAATATTCATTTGAATTCAGATTTCATTGATACATCTTCTTCCTCTAGCCTGAATAAATAAACTCTATGTACAGGAACAAATAAAGTAGAACAACATCAAAGAAGTCAAGGCAGAGAGCCCACATTTCACTTCCTGTGGCATCTGTCAGACCTTCTAAGGACATGCCTTTGTATACAGCTGTTAAGTGCAGACATGTCCCCCAAATACTATTTACCGTATCAGGGTGGAGAGACCCTGAAAGCTGTGCATTTATTATTTTAATTGATGATCATTCTAAACATCACGTACAAGTTTCATTTTTCATTTGTCTAATGAAGGGGTAGCAAACGCGAATAATTTCAGGTGCCAGGCAGAAAATGTAAATTTAGAATTGAGAACAGTAGGCACTTTGAGGAATAGATGAGGACATGATCTTCAAAAAGTATTCAAATTAAAATATATATATTAAACACACCAATAGATAAAACTCCCTTTGTCATCAGCTCTTGATCCCTTGTATATATTATACTCATTTTGTCCTCCACTATGAAATTTCAGACTCAGCATCACATTGGGGGGCAACTATAATGGCCAAAAAGCATGAGGGGTCAACTACAGCTGTTGGGATTTCATACTGGTCATTTCTTAAGGTCAAGTAAGCATGAAGACACACGAGCAAAACCAGAGATGCCAAATGTGATAAAAACACAGACCTGTACAGGCATAAGGTACTCCTCACCCTAAATAGGATGACGGGATCCTCATCCCAGCCTCTGAATGATAGGCATGGCAGTCATCTTTTACTGACTATCACTGAGTTCCAGTAGATTACTTCTGTGGCCTCAGGAGTTCCTGGAGTTCATACCTTAATTAAGATGAGTATTCCAGGAATACCTGTAAGTCCTCCAGAACTACTAAACACACAAGTTGAACTCATTTTGGATAAACACAATACACCACACACAAGCATTCCAATATGAAAACCTGTTTATACAGGGCACAACAGTCCAGCCTGCTTTACCATTTCTAGCAGCAAGTGAAACTCACGACTCATCATTTTCAAGTGATCTCTCAGCATAATGTCAACTCCTATACTTCCAAGTTCTTTTCCAGGATGTTGAAATCTGCCTAACTTGTTCATTGATTTGTGTAAGTTGCCTGTTTGTGTTTGTTCGCAAATTATCAAACAGCTGGGAAGGAGCTGCAGATCTTGGCCCAGCAAGTCATGTTCTCATAACTGGTTAGGTGAGATGAAAGAAGTAATTTCTTCTAAAGGATTCCAGTATAATAAATTAAATTTTAAGAAGAATAAATCTTGTTTAGGACTTGATTTCAACTTTCTGTTTCTTACCATGGAAACGGGTGCCTGCTTCCCCCATGTGACCTTTCATTGCTTAGTCACTACACACCAAGTTTTGGCTAATTTAGGGTTGCTTCCTAGCTCTATAGATGGGTAAATTTCACTCAAAACACTTCTTTTTTTTTTTTTAAAGATTTTTTTTTAATTGGGGAATTGGGGGGATGGGAACAGTGCTGGGGAATTGGGGGAAGGGGAACAGACAAGTTGCTGTCCTTTTGTTCTTCAGTCTAGTTGTGGAGGACGTTGCTTCACTGGCCCAAGTTGGCACCATCATTGCGCTCTTCCCGGGCGAGGCAGATCAGTCGCTGGCTTCTGGACGGCCGCTCACTGCGGCTGCTGGCAGCTCACGCTGGCTGCTGGCTACATACTGTAGCCCATGGCAATCCACTGCCACAGGGACTGCAGCCTACGCCATCGCGCGGGCGACTCACAGCAGCCCAGCTCCAGGTTGAGCTGTTGTTCAGCATCTTAGCTGTGGAGGGCAGTGTCACTGGCCCTCATATGTGGGATCCGAACCGGGGCCCTCTGGCATCCCAAACCAGTTCTTAACCATCGCGCCACTCGGCCGGCCCTCAAAACACTTCTTTTTTAAAGCATAAAGTTTGGAAACAAAAAATCAAAAACCAATCTCGGTGTTTACTTTGAACACGATCAGAAATAAACATTCATGTGTTTACTAAATTGCTTCTTCATTTTTGACCAGCTCAACTCAATATAAGATGAAGTGAAATAGAATCACTATTTTGAAAAAAAAATGCTCTAAGAGTTTAGATAAGAAGTAATGATGCAAACTTTTCTCCCAAAAAGGAGAAAAACATCAAGAAAACATAAGATTCTCAATATGACAATAAGACAGAGACATAGGCTTTCGGTATTATCTCAAATGATTCCATTAACATTGCCTAAAGCCATCTGTGGTACCATAGGAAGATATTTGGTCTTTGTCTCTGGTTCCTGGCACAGAATTCCTAAAACCCCTAGAATTTCATGAGTGACGAAGGTGATAGGTCTTTTATTCTCTTTTGTTTGAATGAGGTGACTCTTGGCAGGGTCTCTAGGTAGCTTTAAGATGGAACCTGGTCAGCAGAAAGACCAGGCCTTGATTAGAAATTTGGAACTTTTGGTCCCACCCCTCCAACCTCCAGGTTGGTGAAGTGGGGCTGAAAGGTACACCCACTGAGATGCTAAGAGGACAGTTCTCCCAAAAGGGACGTAGAAACTCTGTGTACCAATACCCTTCCCCATAACTTGCCTATGTACCTCTTCTATTTGGTTGTTCCCGAGTTGTATTTTTTAGAATAAACCAGAAAATATAAGTGTCCTCCAGAGTTCTGTGAGTTACTCTAGTGAATTACTAACCTGAGGAGGGGTTGTGGAAACCCCCAATCTATAGCACATTTGTTAGAAGTACAGGTGGCCCAGGACTTGTAACTGGCATCTGAAGTGGGGGAATCTTGTAGCACTGAGCTCTAAATGAAGGGATCTGGTGTTAACTCCAGGTAGACATGATCAGAATTGAATTGAATTGTTTGACATCCAGGCGGTGTCAGAGAGTTGGAGAAGTAGTATTGGAAAAGACACATGTATTTGGCATCATGAGGAAAAGGAAAAACCTCTCATTTGGTATCAGATGTGGTGTGAGTAAAAACAGATGAATTCAGTAAAGTGTTTCAATTTTTAGTGCTCTGTCTTTTTTCACCAAAGGTGATAAAAAAAAGACTACAAGTTCCAGAGAACTCACCATTTCCCTTTCACTTGCTTCCATAAACTTCTTTCTTTTTATTAGAAAGCAAAGCCCATCACTACCATCCCATATTTTTCTGTTATATTTGCTCCACCAAGATAGTTAGCTTAATTTATGAAGCTAATTCTTCAGTAAAAATATATTTATGGAATCATATATTCTAATGTTTCATAATATACTTGGGACAGATAAGTATGACCTCTCTTAGCCTACTGAATTGGAGTTTATTTTTATTTGTTTCTTAACTCTAGTCTCTTTATAAGGCATCCTTTTGTTATTTTTTACTTATATTATTGTTCTTTTTATTATCATTGTTCATGTTTTTATTGTTTTTAATAATTCAGATATTCAATTGCTTAAAGGGTGGCTATCAGAAAGACAGGAAAAGAATTCTAAAGAAAGTAATCAAATTGAAAAGGAAAGCTTTAAAAAAATTTGTTTGGAGTCAAACTGATCAGGGATGAAGTTCTTTACACACATGATAGAATGCCACCAAAATTTTACGTATAGACTCAAGTTTTTTGACCCTGAAAACCTGAAGATGATCTGTGTTAACTGGACTCCTCACTCCAAACCTCTCTCACAGGGCTCTCTATTGTGCTCCATGGCCTCATCTCCAAAACCTCTTAAGAGTAACAATCAGTTAACTCAAACTCCTAGGATGCTCTACTTCCACCCTGGCCCTCAATAATCTAGGCCCCTGTAGTTCAAGTGTGTAAAGTGGGCAATACTCCATTTTTATTTACAAGACTTCTCCAAAAGGCCTGGTAATTAATAACCTCATAAATTATTCAGAAATAGTTTTTAAAAGGCCACTAGGTTAAATGCACTATCCACAGCTACAGAGTAAAGCAAGAACCAATACAGTGTCAGATCTCTAGTAAGATTTTATTAAGACTTTGGAGAGGAAGGAGGTGTGCACTTAGAAACTAAAATGACAAGTCATTTTATACATAAACAAAGTAAAATATATATATTAAGTTCCATCCTGAAGATGATGTCCTAATGGCTTCTTGAATGAATTGAATAGAGGTGGCTGAAGGAACATGATGAAAAGGAGGACCACAGAGTATTTCAATTGCATATAACTTTACTGATGTCCTAGATTCTGTGCCGAGATATAAAGGACATAAATGTTGAAACATACATAAAAAAGTAATCATGAATCCATACATAAATGACTGAATAAATAAATAAATGGAAGATAAGAGATAAATCCATACAAAAGAATTCCAAATTTTTTATGTAGAGTCTGTCCTCAAGGAGCTGGATGGTAACTCCCCACGCCTGAAGCATGAATTATATGTAGGCACTTCCCTCCAAAGAGTGCAATATGGAAAGAAGGGAAGAGTAAATATACAATGGAGAAACCTGACTAACACTCAGCCTGATGATCAAGGGCAGCATCAATGGTGAAAAGTCATGTCGACAGTATGTACTCTCGATATTTTGTGATGAAAATGGTGCTTTATTTACCCTCTGCGGTATTCTTCCCAAGAACACACAATATTAATCATGAGAAAAACATCAGACAAATCCCAATGAGGGTCATCCTACAAAATACTTGACTTGTACTCCTCAAATGTATCAATGTCATTAAAAATGAGGAAAGTGAGAAACTGTCACACCTGTGACAGCTTTAGTTAATAGTCATGTATCAATGTCTGTTCAATTGTTACAAATATGCCACACTATAATGTTAGATGATAATGAAAACTAGTGTGGGGTATGTGGGAATTCTGTACTATCCTCACAATTTTTTCTGTAAATCTAAAATTATTCTAAAGTAAAAAGCTATTCAAAATAAAATACATAATCTTTGTTTCCAGTAGCTAATGGTAAGGAATAGAGACATTGGAAAGAAATGTCTCTTGGTTGACCAGAGAAAACTATTTCCACCATGGTCATGATTATGGAGAACATAATATTATAGTGTAGCCAATAAGGTATCTAAAAACTTGACAAAGCTGCTCATCTGATTTAGTGCTATGTCAGGTCTCTGCTCATCCCTAGGGATACACATTGGTTTAAATGTGGAAATGTTCTTATGTTATTTACTCAACACTTAAAATTTAAAAAATCAATTGTAACTCCTCCTCTTTCCAAGCTGTGCTCTCAGTTAAAAGAACGGGCACTTGATATACCATAATTTATTTTGGATGGTTACATCATATCTTTAAGTTTGCTCTTGGGATATTCTGGTCATAAACATTGCAAAACCAAAAGGACTCTCTGTCTATATCCATTCAGTTGAGCTGTCATAAACAAAGAAAGTCCTCAAGTACAAAATGAGAAAAGAAAAATAATGGGTTGGAAAACCTATCATTCTCCCCTCCATTCATTTTTCCAAATTGGATTTAGTATCAATAAATTCAGTAACATGATATTTCTTGTAAAACGAATAGATTTCTACAATTGAAAAGGTTTTTACTGCAGTTTGGGTAACTTGTAAATGATGCTGCAACTTTACTTTAAATTTAAGTTACTGCAGCTCTTTTCCTTCCAAAAGTTTGCATGTGTCTTATTTCATTTTTAGTTCTGAGCCATACTAGAATTTATTTTTGGTCTCTATAATGGTAAATTGGATGCTGGCTGTATAAAATTCATTGATCAGTGTTATCCATTCTGGTAGCTGTATAACAAATTACGCTAAAACTTCGCAGCTTAAATCAGGAACATCTATTATCTTGAAGCTTTTGTGGGTCAGCAATTTAGCCACAAGGCAGCTGGGCAGTTCTGGCCCAGAGTCTCTCATGAGGCTGCCATCAAGTGTGAAGCCAGGGCTGCATTCTACCTTAAGGCTTGACTGGGGCAGTGACTTCCAAGCTTACTCACATGGCTCTTGGCGGCACTCAGAAGATCCATTTTCAAGCCCACTTATGTGGGAGTCTTCACAGTGCTACTTTCAAAATAAGACAGCTGGCTTCCCAAAGTGAGTGATCAAAGAGAAAGTGAGAGTGAGAGAGAGAGAGGGAAAGCTCAAGACAGAGCCATGATATTTATAACATAATCTTAGAAGTGACAACTCATCATCTTTATTGAAATCAACTCAGCAAGTCCAGCTCACAGTCCGGCGGAGGGAATTACACAAGGGCAGAATCTTAGGAGGCAAGTGTCATCAGAGAGCATCTTAAAGGCTGCTTACAACAACTGACAACTAACACCTTTCGCTGTCTTCTGAAAATGTTATAAAAGCAATAAGAAGATCACAAACAAAATGGAATCAAACAAAACATGGCAACTCAGTTTTCCACAAAACTAAGAGCCAAATAAGGTGTATATTGCAAAGTACCTATAAGGACTACCAGAATCAGCGGTGATCTTCCAAAAACTGCAGGGAAGTAGATAAAGTAATGAAGAAAATGGTAGGGGATGTAGAGATTGCAGTGATCATGAAGATGACCGTATAATTTATCACCCAAACCAGAACAAATTTGGTATAATTTCACTCATTGTAAGAAATTCATATTTAAAGTGCATGAGACAATAATTCATTTTTTTCATATTGGAAAAATAATGTTGATAAGTAGCATTTTAATACATCATTGGCAAAGTTCAAATTGGCACAACTGCTATGGGATGTATTATTTTAATATCTATTAAAATTATAAATATACATACTCTCTGACTCAGTATTTCCACCTCTGAAAATTCACCTTTTTAATATCCTACATCAGTATCATGTTACTTGTTGCAATGTTATCTGTAAAGCAAACATTTGGAAACCATATTGATATCCACCAATAGATAGCTAGTTAAATAAAGTAAGGGAGATACCAATAATGAAATCCGATGGAGCTGTTAAGTAAGAAGAAAATATTTAGAATGAGGACGCTGTCTGTGTACTGATATGGAGGATGTCCGAAAAGTATTTTTTAAGTAAAAAAAGCAAGGTCCAGATCCATATTTATAGTGTGCTATGTTTGTGCAAAAAAGAAAGATGCATTCGTTTTTTTATATTGTTGCCATAACAAATGAATACGAATATAGTAATAAAACACAACACAAATGATCTTTCAGCGTTGTAGCTCAAATCTGACATGGGATTCATTAGGCTAAAATCAAGGTACAACAGGTTCTGTTCCTCTGTGGAGGCTCCAGAGGAAAGTCTGTTTTCTTGCTCATTCAGGTTGTTGGTAGAATTCAATTCCCTGCACTTATAGAACTGTTTCTTTGCTGCCTGTCACCTGAGGGCCATTCCCAGATTCGGGAGGCTGCTGGGTTCCTAGGCTCCATCCAGCCCACTTCCTCCATAATCAAAGCCAATCGTGGTAGGTGAAGTCCCTATCACCCTTTGCATCTCTGCGGCCTCCTCTTCCCTGGTTGCATCTCTGATGGCTTTTCTGCCTCCCTCCTCTGTTGCTGAGGGCCATATAATTATACTGGGCCCACCAGAAAAATCCAGGATACTCTTCCTATTTTAAAATTGGTAGCCTTAATTCTATCTTTCAAGACCCTTTGATCTGGCTGGGTAAGATAATACGTTATGGATCTAAAGATTAGAGTGTGGTCATCTTTGGGGGGCCATAGGAAATATTTATTCAAATTTGTTTTTTAGAAAACAAAACTATGGACAGATACTTAGGAAAATAAGAACAATGGTAATGTTGGGGGGGGGCTGCTGGGAAAAGAGCAGATGGGACACAAAGGCAGACAAATGTGTTGGGTGAATTGGTGCTACATATCTTTTCATATATGCTTAGACCCATGCGACTATATTGCTCATTTAAAAATTAAAGAAAAAGTAAATGAACATCTCATAAAATGGTGAAAAATATGTAAACACAGTTGTTAAAGAGTTTTAACCCTCTCTCCCTGCCTATATAATTAAATTCTCATTCTAGGCTCCCAAAGCTGAGCAATCTGATTTATACTTTGCTTTAGAGATACTGAACGTATCTGCGTGAACTGCGTTGTTACTTCTTGTGGTCTCACAAAGGGACAGCCTCCTCATTTTACAAAGTATCTCCTTTTCCTTGGATTTTTTTTTAATTCAAACTGGTTTTCTTTCTTTTCTTTTCTTCTTTTTTTTTAATTCCATAGGTCTGTTTTCTTCCATTATTGAGAAAATACTCTGCCACTCAACTTTTGTTAGCGAATTTAATTTACCAACCTCTACAATTCAGGTTATATATGAACAGTCTTAGGAACTAATACTCATTTTGCAATTTGCCTTTGATCTGAACCTCTTTAAATTGATTTCATTTTCCATGCTACATAGTGATTTAGATTCCTCTTGAATGCTATATCCATAATCATCTAGGTTCACACATTTTAGTTGCTATAACACTGTTACTGAAACTCTCTTTTAAGTCTATTGTACAGGGCAGTATTTTAAAATGCACTTTCTTCTTCTAAAAGCCCAAATTTGCCCTAATTTGATTCTTGCAATCTCGCTACTGACCAACTCCATCACCCTTCAGTTTGATCAATTCCAGCAATACCTTATGTAAAAATGTGAAAATGCCTTGTGTCTGCCCTTCAACTCATCAAGTGAATTTTCTGGATAAATTGGAGGCTGGGATGGTCTTAAGAGTAACAAAATTGAATCATCTACATACATGAATCACTTTACAATTTTACCTTTCGAGATGAATGGATCATATTTACTGTGAATTTGGTAGTTATTTTATTACACTATGGAATTGAGTGAGAATGGAATATTCTATCTCACTTTTGTGCTGCTATTCCCAGAACACCCTGACAAATGTTTTGCTGCATCTTAAGGATCTGAATGCCTAACACAATATGAAATAAGTAAATAGTACTGATGCAAACACACACACACAAACACACACACACACACACACACACACACACACACACACACACCTTTAAGTAAAAGCTGTGCCTAACGGGGATTTTAACAAAGTTATCAGTTTTGTATTTAAGCCACTAAAGACAAAACAGACAGCCAATAATATGCATAAATTGAAAGGCTGTTACCCAACACACTTGAAAATGTTATATTTACATGGCAACCAGCTTATTATATTTACATGAACATCTGGTGCAGGTTCACTAAATTCTTAAAAACAGATGGACATGATGAAAGAACTAGTAATTAACAAAGCTATATGTTGATTAAATCAGCATGTGGTTAATTTTAATGATTGCTGATCTTTATTAAGAATGGTGAGACTTTTCAAAAATCTTATCTTTTTAACTGACACGTCAGTTGACCAAGGAGGCAGTGATAACTACTCTGGTCATTAACATGCTCCTTTAATACTGTTACCACAAAACCCTGACTGCATGAGGCATATTTATAGAAGGTAAAATTCAAAACAAGATTTTATTGCCTCTGAAGCACTCTGGTCCTTATTCTATCTGCAGAGGGGAGCTGAGCAGCAACGTTATTATCATTTGGGAATAATCACATACAGAGATGTATACTATTTGAACACTGTTTCCATGTTCTGAATCATTTCAGTAGACTCCTGCTGCCCTTCACCCATCCTTAAGTCACACTCACTGTGCATTGCTCTGAGCTCTCCAAATAGGCACCCTCTGGTTGCCAAGCAACCACAGATTTTCTGCGAGTGCCTATGCCATGTGTACTTAAACTGCAGTTGGCCTTTTTTCTTTAACTTTTCAAAGTTTAGAAAAATAAATACATGACAGACAGGTAGCATTGTGTCTGTTTTGAAGGAGGGCACTGGGGAGTCAGAAACCACTAAAAACAGCAGAACCCCTTTAGAGATTTTACATATATATATATATATATATATATATATATATATATATAAAATCTCCATCGCTTTTCAAAAGGCTTTACAGATATATTATATTAACAAATTAGCTAATTCATCAAATAAGTGAAAATAAAACTATCTGTTTTTCCTAAGATATTTGACACCAAGTGAGTGGATGTTCTTGTGGTTTTCTCTCAATGTACATATATAGAATGTCAGTTCTGACAGCCAGATTACAATCTACAAGCTCTAGCTATGGTCCTTTTCTCCAGATGGAGTTTTTGTAGGGTGAACGAACTTGATTTCCAGGGACGGTTATTGAAAACTTGTTCACTAGTTGCTTTTAACGCCAATTTGTGAAGAGAGGATGAATTTCAGAGAACAGATCAGTCATGGCTATGTCAGAGAATGAGGTTTGTGGAAAGCTTTAAAGAAAAGACTGAGGGCTTAATCAACATTCAAGAAACAATACATCTCACTATAAATTAAGTTTACCTTATTTAAAATCAAATGTCTATATGAATTATCCCCTTTATAATTTTTTATATTTTCAGGACAAAAATAGATTTTGGTTTTTTCTTATATCTTCCTGATGGGGTTCAGCCAACTATGCCAAAAGATGGCACTTGATATATGGACCATTTTAAGCTGAAGGAGTTTGAGAGAACGGCTGAAGCAGGAAAGTCACTCAGAGTAACCTCCCCGCTGCCCTTCTTCCCTGAAACATGTCATAAAACCCTCATGTGAGAGGTGCCCTTCCTATACCCAAGGGGAATGAGTATTCTCATCTCTAAAGACAAAGGGATACAAAGAATCCAAACAAATAGGCCTTCCCAAGTTTTTCCTAGTTTACTACACTTGGCTCCTATTCCTTGACCTATTACATTTTTCCACAACTGTCTGCTCTTCATCAAAACTAGCATAAAAACGCTTGGGTTTAACTACTTTTTCAGGTCTTCATTTCCTTTCGACCTTCCATGTCATGTGAAACTTCAATAAATATGTGTGCTTTTCTCCTGCTAATCTGTCTTCATCAGTTTGATTTTCAGACCCACCCAGTGACCCAAAGAAAGCCAAGGGAACTTTGTCTTCCCCAACAAGGTGAGTTCATTACTTTCTACAAGTGTGAGTAAAGGTTAGTTAGACTGAGAGTTATCACTGAGAGATTTGGAGACTTAAGTAGAACTCGTTGTTTCAGGAAGCTAAACCTAACTGGGTAAACTGTGAATTTTAAAACAGAAATGTACCTTTATCAGTCATCATAGAAATTATTCTTATTGTGTAACCCAAGACCAGGAGGACTCTGGCGCCATATTGCCTAGGTCAGGGTCTTGGCTCCATCACATACCAGTTAAGTGACCTTGAACCAACCCCTTTCTTTGCTATGCCTCAGTTTTCTTAGCTGTAAAATGAAGAGTGTTATAGTCCCTGCTTTATGGATGTTGTAAGAATTCAATGAGATAATACATGTAAAGTACTTCCTTCCTGACATATTGCATGTAACATGAGTATATATCAACAATGATTATTCAACAAGGTTCCCTTGACTCCACTCCTGAATTCATTCAAGTCTTGATTGTTAAGATTGTATGAGTGGAATTCTCTTCTATATGCCTTCTATTGGGAGCTTTTTGACACTGCCTCTCCCAGAAACCCAAAATAAATATTTCTCCAATCAGGAAAGCCAAAACATTCCGGTATTGGCACCCAACTTATAAACCATGTTTTTGTGTTTAAGTACAGTTTTGTATTGTTTATTTGAGAATTGATGAGCTGATTCATATTTAATTTGGTCATTTAAAGAATGTTGAAAATGTGGAATAATTAGGAATCAGTCAGGGTACAGTGTAACTGGGAAACGTCTCAGTTATATGTTAACCCATGAAGATGAGAAGCAAGGGGAAAAAAGGGGAAGACATACAAACTGATGAGTAAATCTACCTTTAGACTAACCTCAGAATGTTTTTCACTTATTTTCTAATTTTGATTAAAGCTCATTGACAACAAAATGTATAGTTAGAATTCAACATTTTTGCTTATGTACATGTTTTTTAAAAGTTTGGAATTTTTCACTTTTCTTTCAAGTGATGTTGTTTGCTTTGGCAACTAAGCCTAGAAACCTCTTCTTCACCCATAAATATCTCTTGCTGTTTAATATTGGTAAATTTTCTGTTCTCTGTTACTTATGTATGTATTTTGGCTTCCTCTAGCAAATTTTCTTCTAATTATATTTATTTCAATGTTTAAAGGTAAAGGATAAGATGTCAACTTTAAAAAAGAATCACTAATTTTCAGTTCAAAATTACTGAGTCTATATCCAGATTTAACTTTTAATTTTCTTTAATTATTTATTTATTGAAAAGAGCATGTATCCCTAAATAACTTTAGAGAATAAAAATAAGTCACTCTTCTGGTGAAATACTTTTGATGTCCTTGCATCATCAGTTAAATTTGGAGAGCAGTTTCCAGAAATATTATGATCTAAAAATATAATAAATTCTTATTGGTACAGAATGTCTGCAATTCTATTACACACACACACACACACACACACACACACACACAAACCAACAAAACAAAACAAAAAAAACATTAAATCTTAAAGAAAGTTGAAATAAATTTCTAAAAATTGGTTTCATGTAGAACATTTCCACTGATCACATGTAATTGCCTTAGAAATTAACAACAAACAGATAAAATAGAACCTTGGGAAATTTAGGAAATAATTTTTTTTTAAAGATTTTATTGGGGAATCGGGGGAAGGGGAACAGACAAGTTGCTGTTGTTTTGTTCTTCAGTCTAGTTGTGGAGGACGTTGCTTCACTGGCCCAAGCTGGCACCATCATTGCGCTCTTCCCGGGCGAGGCAGATCAGTCACCGGCTTCTGGACGGCCGCTCACAGTGGCTGCTGGCCTCTCACGCTGGCTGCCAGCTACACACGGTAGCTTATGGCAGCCCACTGCAGAAGGGGACTGCAGCCCATGCCATCGCCAGCGACCTACGGCAGCCCAGCTTCAGATAGAACTGTTGTTCAGCATCTTAGCTGTAGAGGGGCCAGTGTGTCACTGGCCCTCATATGTGGGATCTGAAACAGGGCCCTCTGGCATCCCAAGCCAGTACTTAACCAACGCACCACTTGGCCAGCCCAGAAATAAATTTTAATGATCTCTAAATTATAGAAGAAATAGTAATGAAAAAAAACTTAGAACTTAATAATAATAATAATAATAATAATAATAATAATAAAACATTAAAACTTGGCCACACAATTAATGTATTTCTTACAGGGCAATTTGAACTCTAAAATGCATATATTAGAAAAAAAGAAAGGCTAAAAATAATAAGGAAAGATTTTAACTTAAGACTTTAGAAAACAAAGACAAAATAATTCCAAGCAAAAAATAATGAAATTGGAAGGAATTTCATTTGAAGTAAGAATCAACAAAGCCAAAACATAGTTTTTAAGTTCTGTAAAACAAATCTCTGAGAAGGTTTGGGGGAGGGGGTAAGAGAGAAATAAATATCCATAGTCTGAGAAAAGATTCATGGTAATAAGAGAATAATACAATAATATTGACTTTAGCCAAACTACAAATTTTATTTCCAGGTTTGGACACTGATGAGAATGACAAATCATAGCTATATCTAGCTGCCTTTATTTTATGATCAAATTAACAAACATAGAATGACAAAAGGAGATAAGGATACAAGAAGATGCAGCTCACCTATGCTAATTCCTCCAGAATATGACTAAGGCACCTGAATGAGTGAGAAATCCCCCATGTGGAAGGAGACCAACCCAGAAAGCAGCTGCCTGTTATATTATTAGGTTGGAGGGACATCCAAGTCAGTGCTTAAGGGCTGACCTACGACTAAAGAAGGGAATGACTACCATACTTACATACATCTGTGTTATACTTTTACTGCATTTCAAATTTACAGTGAGTATGGTCATGTCTTATGACAAATATAAACAAATTTGGGACAGTAACTTTGAAATTTTAAGGAAATGGAAATAACCTAGAAGATTATTACTTACCAAAACTGACTCATCAAGAAATTAAAGAGATCTATAACCATAAGGGAACTTGATGCAATCATTAAAAAGTTTACCACACGCAAGTAGTTTTACATGCAAATTTGACCAAACATTCAAGGAACCAACAGTTCCGATATACACAAATTGTTCCAAAGAATACAGAAGAAGAACAATATCTCCTTCATTTTACAGTTAACAAAATCTTATTACTGTATTCAGACTAACTATAAAAGGGAAAATTACCTATGTCTATAGATACCAAATCTTAAAGAAAATATAATATACAATAATGAATATAAAATATAACCATATAAAGATGTCATTCATAATGGTTACAGTAAATCACTGAGGAATAAAAGTAATATAAAATATATAAGACCAATATGAACATTTTTAAATTAGATGAAAATTTTGAAAGCTCTAAATAGATGTATAACAACTATAACATACTCACTGATGAAAAGACTCAATAGTATCAATATCCAATTATTCCAAGAAACGACACCAATCAAACTAAATATAATACCAATCAATGTCCCAACGAAGTTTGGGGAGCTTAGTATGCAGGTTTTCATTTTTATATTGAGGAGCAAAGGATCAAGAATAGCCAAGGCACTGCTAAAGGGCAGTGTGGAGTATCTTTCTGTATAAAATATGAAAATTTATTATAAAGCTATTATAAATTGTGGTGTCAGCACAGGGATAACAAATAACAAATGTATGACTAGATCAAAAAAGTTAACTCAGAAACAGCCCCACACATGTATGGAAACTTGATAAATGTAGTGGAAAAAGACAAGAAAGACTGAAAGATAGTTTGTAACCAGAATTCACAAAATTCATGTCAATGGTAAAACAATGAATTAATTAACAAGCAAACAAACAAACACATGATAGTTAACAAACAAGTGAAGTTGATCAAAATAAGTTAGGCAATGGATTAACTTTTTTTTGGCTGTCTGAATATCAATTCACTAAACCAGGTAAACGAAATCTCCACTTGACTTTTTGCAGTGTAAACATAGTCTGAAGACATTTTAAAGAAAGGAGGATGTTGTGAGTAATTGACCTTTTCTCTGGGAAGGAAGTAGTGATATTTTCAAGCAGGTCACACAAAAGGAAGGTTACTTTTTTATTGAAAAGGGGGTAAAATGCACCATGGAGAAATTCATTTTATTGTCTAGATAATTGGAAGTTTTATATAGAAAACAAGAGGCATGATGTTTTTCAGGGGATCATTATGCTTGTTTCCTGAGTTTCAGTACTACCTCACATCATATTAGCATAGTATTATGTGGAAAAACACATCTATCATCATCACCAAGATTTTGGTCCATGGGCCTCTTGACCTTCATACAAGGTCAGCTAAACTTCCAGGGGCAATTCCCTTCAATCGAGTTCAGCCACACTCTGTCAGCTCCAAGTATTATGAGCCTCATCATCTGTTTTAAAAGACAACGCTGTATCCTGCAGCAGTCTATAACAACAAAGAATGATTTTTCTGAATCTCTTGAACATGTTCTCAAGGAGTGAACATGCAAAACTGACCTTATCGGAGACGTGAAATACAGCTCCAATTAAAACTGAACTGGAGAGGGGGTGTTGGAGGGGTGATCTCAAAAACAAAATGTAAGCCTCATAAGTAAGAAATGCTGCCATATGTGGCGGCATCTTTATTCTCATTCAGCGATTACAAAACATTGTTAGATAAACAAAACATTGCTAGAAATAATTTCAGTTAGCATGGATGCTACTGTTGAGATTAGATTAATTAAACTGATGAATCAGAAACATCTAATAACATGAAAGAAGTCAAAATATGAAATAGATAGCTCTGCCAAAAAGCTTTTCAAAGCTCCCATTGGCCTAGTGTGATTGAAAAATCTACAGTTTTGAAGAAAAGGAAATAGACCAAATGCCAGATAAGTACAAGCCTGTATAAGTCTGGCATTTGCCAGAAATGAGGCATTGAAATCAAGAACAGCTTATCATGGTCAAAGCAGGATGCACAGTATATCTAGATGAGACAGACAGTTTCACTTTGACATTCAACCTAACAACAAATAACATTGTGTCTTATTGGCAAGTGCTCTGTGACTTCTTAATTGAATGCTATGTAAATGTCAGTAAGTGACCCTTTACTAAGAGCAGTGATCTAAGGGTGTGGAGACAGGAGGATTTAAATTATATCTGCACCTAAGAAAGAATTCATGTTCTTTGGCAGTGAAGAATTCACTTTGAAAATACGCTGTGAAATCCCAAGGTATATTCTAATAACGTATTAATAAAGAAAAAAAACCAAGACAATCACAGCTGATGATTGGAATTAAAGAAACAGAAGAAGGCTAGAAAGGAAAGACAAGCAATGGAGAAGGGAAGGAACAGATGATTATTCTATAACTATTCTAGATAGTGGAAGTATACATCATGGCCCATGAAGATACATGTAACCCCGGGGGAACTTCCTATTTTAAAAAGACAGTATGAATCCAAGAGGTTGTTCATCTTGTTTTAAAACCTCAGTCTTGTTTTAAAATCCCAATCTCACAAATAAAATCAGAAATGAAAGAGCAGAAGTTAAAACAGATACCACAGAAATACAAAGGATCATACAAGAATACTATAGAAAACTGTGTGCCACCAAATTCAATAACCTAGAAAAAATGAACATGTTCTTGGAAATATATAACTTTCCTACACTGAATCACAAAGAACTGGAAAATCTAAATAGACCGACAACAGCAAGAAAATTGAAACTATTATTCAAAACTTCCCTGAAAGCAAAAGTTCAGGACCAGATGGCTTCACTAGTGAATTCTACCAAACATTCAAACATTCAAAGATGAGTTATACCTTTCCTTCTCAAGTTCTTCCAAAACATTGAAGAAGGGACAATACTTCCGAACTCATTTTATGAGAACAGCTGTACCCTGATACAAAAACTTAGTAAGAATAACACACACACACACACACACACACACACACACACACAACTATAGACCAATGTCTTTGATGAATACAGATGGAAAAATCCTAAACAAAATACTAGCAAATCAAATACAACAATACATTAAAAAGATTGTACATCACAACAACTGGGGTTCATTCCAAGAGTGCAAAAATGGCTCAACATATGCAAATTGATCAATGTAATACACCACATAAAAAAAATAAAGGGTAAAAAACATATGATCATATCAACAGATGCAGAAAAAGCATTTGTCAAGATACATCATCCATTTATAATTAAAATGCTTAATAAAATGGGTATAGAAGAAAATTCACTCAATATAATAAAAGCCAAATATGACAAACCCCAGCTAATTTTATACTTAAGAGTGAAAAACTGAAAGCTTTTTTTCTATGATAAGCAAAAAAACAGGGATGACCCCTGTTATTTAACATAGTATTGGAAGTCCTAAACTTAGCAATCAGGAAAATAAAATAAAAGGCATCCAAATTGGGGATAAAGAAATCAAATTGTCACTTTTTGTAGATGGCATGGTTTTTTATATACAAAACCCTAAAGACTCCACCAAAAAACTATTAGAGACAATAAACAAATACAGTAAAGTTGCAAGATACAAAATCAATGTAAAAGAAGTCCATTGCATTCCAATATACTAAAATGAAACTTCAGAAAAATAAACAAAACACACAATTCCTTTTGTAATTGCAACAAAAATAATAAAACACTTGCAAATAAACTTAATAAAGGATGTGAAGAACTTATACACTGAAAACTATAATACAAGACATTAAAAGAAACAAGAAGACATAAAAAATGGGAAGATAGTCCATGTTTATGGACTGGAAGAATCAACATAGTTAAAATACCACATTACACAAAGCAATATACAGATATAATACAATCCTCATCAAAATTCAAATAGCATTTTTAAAATAAATAGAACAAAACTCATCAGATTTGTATGGAACCACAAAAGACCCCGAATATCCAAAGCAATCTTGAGAAAACAGAACAAGGCTGGAGGTGTCACACTCCCTGACTTCAAATTATACTACAAAGTGACAATACTCAAAACAGCATATATTGTAAGAAAATCAGACACATAAACCAATGGAATCGAATTGAGAACCCAGAAACAAACCTGCATACATATGGACAGATAATTTTTGACAAAGGAGCCAAAAACACACAATGAAAAAAAGAAAGCCTCTTCAATAAATGGTTCTGGGAAAATTGGAAAGTCACATGCAAAAGAATGAAGCTAGACTGCTATCTGTCACTATATAGCAAAATTAACTCAAAATTAATCAAAGACTTAGATATAAGACCTGAAACAATAAATCACATAGAAGAAAATATAGGTACTAAAGTTATGGACCTCGGGTTTGTAGAGGATTTTATGAATTTGACCTCAAAAGAAAGGGAAGTAAAATAAATGAATGGGACTATAAGAAATTAGAAAGCTTCTGCACAGCAAAAGAAACCATCAACAAAACAAAGAGACAACCAACTGAATGGGAGGAAATATTTGCAAACAACACCTCTGATAAGAGGCTAATATTTAAAATATATAAATAACTCATACAACTCAACAACAAAAGCAAACAATCCAGTTAAAAAAAATGGGCAGCGGACCTGAACAAAGTACCTGTATGCCCAAGAAGACATACAGTCAACGGATACATGAAAAGATGCTCACCTTCACTAGCTATTAGGGAAATGCAAATTCTAACCACACACCTCACACCTGTTAGAATTGCTATTACCAACAACATAAGTAATAACAAGTGTTGGAAAGGATGTGGAGAAAAAAAGGAATCCTCATACGCTGCTGATGGGAATTCTGTAAATTGGTACAGCCATATTGGAAAACAGTATGGAGGTTCCTCAAAAATTTAAGAATAGAATTACCATATGACCCAGCAATCCTTCTCCTGTGTATCTATCCAAAAAATCTGAAAACATTTATCCATAAAGATATATGTACCCTTATGTTTATTGCAATATTATTCAAAGACATGGAAACAACTAAAGTGACCTTCGATGCATGATTGGATAAAAAAGATGTGGTATGTACATATAATGGAATAATATTCCTTGGCATTAAGATGAAATACTGTCATTTGCAACAAATGGATGGATCTTGACATTATCAAACTAAACGAAATAAGTCAGACAGAAAAAGTTGAGAACCATATGATTTCACTCATGTGGGATATAAAAGTGAAAGCAACAAACAAACATTACAAGCAAACAAACTGTAGACACAGACAACAGTTTAGTGGTTTCCAGAGGGTAAGGGGGAGGGGTGATGGTAGAAGAGGGTAAATGGGGTCAAATATATGGTGACTGAAGGAGATGTGACTTTGGGTGGTGAAGACACAATGCAATATGTAGATGATGTATTATATATTTGTACACGTGAAATATATTTTATTAACCAATGTCACCCTCATAAATTTAATAAAAACATAATACAAAAAAATAAATATAGTAAATAAAATCTCAGTCTCTTTTGGAGGATCTTACAGGAAAGGCAGATCTTACAGTGTCAAATTTACCTCTGGGAGATGTCCTGTGGTTTTTGTGCACTTTGAAAGTAAGTCATGGAATCATAGTTTTCTAGAGCCAGAAGGAAGATTCAAAACCATATGTCCTTTGCCCAGTGGGGTTATTCATCTCTGGGCCAATAATATCTATCTATCTATCTATCTATCTATCTATCTATCTATATGCATATATATGAAATATATAGAAATATTTTATTTACAGAGTTTTTTAAAAGACTAGAGAACTATTACAAGAGTAGCACAATGGTCCTCATATATGATACAGCCACCTCTCTAAAAATCATTTTCTCATTATATTTATTATTGATTCTAACCTTGGGAAAGTCTTCCTATTATCTTTCAAGCCCTGCTAAAAATGAGGTACTTGGGGTCAAGAAAAAAATACCCACTAGTAATGCTCAGACTCCAGGAATAAATGATCTCCAAGATGCAATTAGCACAATCCTTCACCTGGGAGATGGTAAGAACTAAGAGAAAAGAAAAAAGTACCTAGGTTCAAATGATGACTTTTAGAATAATTTTCTGTTCCGGCCACATTTTACTTTAATGACCAAGCTAATCTAATCTTGATTAGCATGACCATGAAAATAATTATCATTTATATGCAATTTTAAATCTTAAAGCCTTTGTTAAAATGTTCTTTCCTGCTCCAGGACATGCAATATTGACTAGAGTAATGAATTCATTATGGTATTTCTGACTTTTTTCCTGAACTCTATAAATGTATGTCTTATAACATATCCAAGTGCCAATATTAGGACATAGATTGTGTATTGAATTTTTAATGTGTCTTTCTGGTAATTAATATCTTAAAATTTCAATATATATATGTAATTTTGCTATATGGAGAGATATTTCTGTAATGCTTACATATTGTAAACTTTTTACATAGAAAATTGTATTCTTCCTGGTCTTTATTTTCAATTATGTCACTCTTTTGTGTCAAGAAGGGAAAAAAAATCAGTTAAACTTAAGTATTCACTGGCTATTTTGTCTTAAAGATAGAAAAAATATTTGTTTGTCCTCACCAATTAATTACACTAAATAGACTGCTCTATTTTCTAAACAAATGGCTATATTTATATCTTTTAATATCTTAGAATTATACCAATAGATTCATTTGAAATATTGAAGCTATGAGCAGATTTTAATTTCATAAAATATATGCAATTAAAAAAAAGGACTGATTAAAAGAGAGCAACTTGATATGATTTTAAAAGTGTTATAAAACTACATAGATTCTGGAGGTGGGGGTGAGTCAACTGGCAAACATCTTCAGTCGTAATGAAGATTTAAAGTAACTTCCACATCTGGAAACATAACATATCTTCTTAACTCCAACTATCAGAAATTCACAAGAGATAATTTATTACCATGATAAGAATGTGTCTAAAGAAAGCAGTCATATGTTTTTGCCTAAATAATACAGCTTTATGAAACTGTATGAGAATTGAGGTACAAAATAACTAAGCTCCTACACATTTTAAATGTTTTTGTCAATTTAATTTTTTTTTATTTTGCCTATATTTTTTAAAAAGAGAAACAAAATATTACTCTTACAGAATACTAGTCTAAGGTACACAATGCTTTGAGATGCAAAGAATACTGTTCTATTGTGCTTTTATGACTTTAAGAAAATATAGGTTAATGAGTGATCCTCAAAGGAGGGAAGGCCCCTTGGGGACTGTTAGAAGGAATAATAGTTTCTAGTATTCTATCCAGGGGATGTAGGTTTAATAGCTCTGGGGTGGAGCCTGGGAAACTATTTTATCAAGCACTCCAGGTACTTTGGTGTAAGAGACCTACTGAACTGTATGTAGGATTCATGGAATAGTTGAAAAACGAAAAAGTTCAAAATAAATTGACATGCAAAATGAGCCTTCATTCTGTTATCTCCTATCTACATTTGTAGTATAGAGATATCATGGTGATCAGATAAACCAAAATGTTTTCATCTGTAAAATGAGTATATTTGGAGAATCAAATGAGACAAAGTTATTCTAAAGCACAGTAAGTAGGAAAGTATAATATAAATGCTGATTCTGATTGAGTATCTTCCTACCATACAGTAGGTTAAAATTAGTGACTATATTGATAGGGGAGGGGTAAATTATACATGTCAGCAAAACTACTGATACCTTCACTTATTTACTGATCTCTTATGCAAGAGGCATTGTGTGATAATTAAAGGCTCACACTCTGGTGTCAAATGTATTAGATCATACCCTAGCTCTTCCATTTCCTAGTTTGTAATATTAAATATATTGCTTAATCTCTCAATGCCTTAATTTTCGTATTTATAAAATTAGGATGCTAATAATATCCTACCTTATAAGATTATTGTAAAGACACATGAAGGCAATACATGCGAAATAGTATATTTTCTGAAGTATATAAGTAAACGATTGTTATTATGAATGTTTTTTATTATGTATCAACTAATATGATGGATGCTTATAAGCAAAATACATATTTTCCTGAACCTACAATAAAATACACTTATAAAGTTATAGAAAAATATTACAACTTTGACACTGTTTTAGTGGAAAGCTACAGAGAGCTATAAGATTCCAAAAAAGTAGTACCTGACCTAGTTTGAAGTCTATGTGAGGCAGGAGAATGGCACTTTTCTTAGCTTCTGATACTTAAAAAAGGATGAGAGTGACCCCCATGAAGGAGGTTGGTAGATCACAGGAGTGTTACAAGTAAAAGAATACAGTAGATACAATGGCCATGAGCAGCGGTAAAGGTTGGTGATTATGCAGTACAAAAAGAAAGTCATATGACCAACTGCAGAAACAAAATAGAGACTAATATAACATAAAACTATAGAAGTTGGATAAGGAAAAAGCATGCAAGCTCTTCAGGCCTTATGAGTACTGTGCAATAATATTTTATAATGAAAAGGAAATATAAAAAGAAGTGACTTGATTAGAATTAAATGAAGTATCAAGAACAGATGTGAGAGGTAGAAATAAATGAGGAAGGCAAAACAAGTCTAAATCAGTATACATACAAAACCATACCTACAAACCAAATAAAAATTACCAGCATTAAAAGGATAAATAGCAATCTGTAAACATAATGGGAGATTCTAATGTACCTCTTCCACAAACGGATGAAAAAAAGATTATCATAGATCTGAAAAAAGCCAACTAGCAAATTTAATCTGATTGACACATGCATTAAGAAAAAAATACTGAAAATGAAAAAAAATGCATTTATTTCAAGTATACATAAAACATTCACAAAATTTACCTTTTTCAAGGTAATTAAGAAAGCCTTAATAGAGTTCAAAAGATTCACTGTGTGGTAGTAAGCCAGAAGTCCATAACAAAAAGGTAACTAGAAAGTCCCTATTTTGAAATTGAAGGATACAATTCTAAATACCATGAGTTAAAGAATCATAAGGATATTTAATGATATTTTCATTAAAACATAATAAAATATGACATACAAAAATTTGATGGATATGATACAGGTTTTTATGAAAATATTTATAGCCTAAAATGCACATATTTGAAAAGAAAGGCTTAAAAATCTGATATCCAAGGAGCCATCTTAAGAAATTTGAAAAATAATAATAAATTAAATCCAAATAAAATAGAATAAAGAAAATAAAAAGAAAAGTATCAGAAATTAATAAAATAAAAATTAAATTATAAAATAAAGATCAGTCAAAAGTTGGTTGACAGAATGATAAGAAAAGGGAAAATAAAAGTTACCAATTTTATAAGCAGAAAGTATTTCACCACAGATCCTAGAGACATTACAAAGCTATCATGTACAATCTTATGAACTTGAAAATGTGAATAAAATGGGCACCTTCCTTGAAAACTACCTTACCACAACAAATAAGAAGACATAAAAATATGAGTAATCATAGATTCATTATCTATTTAACTATCTGGGCACTTTTCTCTATGTAAATTGAAAGAAAGAGAGAAAAAGAGACAGGAAGAAAGAGAAGCACTAAGATTCCCATGACTGAGCAAGATACAGATATAGGAAGCTAAAGTTGGCATCTTTGTCTTTGAATATGTGTCCAGCAGCAATCCAGACCAAGTAGATCTAGTATATAAGAGGATCTGCTGTTTTTTAAAGAAAGCCCTCAAGTAAACTTATTACATCAATTGATAGGTTTGTTTCATTGTTGTAACAGTCAGAGTCTATCCAGAAAAATGAATAAGTTTAGGTCTTTCAAACAGAGGACCTAAGATAAGAAATTGGTTACATAAGAGAGAGAAAAGCTGAGAAGCAGATCAAGGACAACCCAGACATAGCAATATCCAGAAATAGCGACTGGCCTTAAGACCAGAAGGACAATGAAAGAAGATGATGCCCAGAGCCAGGCTGCCCAGCTGGTGTTGGGTATGAAGGAGACAAATCTGCTGCCTCAATAAGCAGAGAGAGAGGGAGTAAGTATCTAGTTTTCCCCCTCATCACATACCCTCAGTCTTCTGCCACAGCTTCCCTGGAAATCAAGGGAAATAAGATTGATAAATGGTGGAGCTTGTAATCTAAAGGAAAGCCGGGGGGGGGGGGGGGGGGGAAGTTTGGATCTGAGAGCAAACAGGGAGTTGGCTAGCATAGTAATCTAATTAAACTATAATGATTAAAGACCTACAGTCGAAAAACTAGCCTGGTCTGGATCTGCCTTTTGGTAGGCGTCCATGTAGGAGGGAACAAGAATAGTTCTTTAAAACCATAATGAATTGATTGAGAGATAATGTGACAATAGCACAGGTTTTAGATGTCCCTCCGGCTCTGCCACTTGCAAGCTGTAGGACTTCTCCAAGCCTTAAATTTTTAATTCATAAACTGTCAATAGTAATATTTGCTTTACTGAACAGGTACAAATACTAAAAGAGATAATGAATACATGTGATGAGCACAATGACTCAACTAACAGCCCATAATAATGGTGGCTTATAATATTATTAGAAATTTTAAAAAATAATAAAAGTGATAGCTTAAAAACAGACTTATAAAAATCTTGCTTTAACCTTTTTTCTATATTTAACAGTATAATTTTATTACCATAATTCATTAAATCTAGATGACAGCAAATGTAAGATATGTCATTATTTTATGCACCTTTGAGAAAGAAAAACCTTCAGCTATGATACACAATATTTCATTATCTTTTTCATTGAATCATATGTCATTGGAGGTTAAGCAGCTTCTGTTTAAAGTCAGCAGGAAGTTTTTAAAAAATGATCCATGATGCCATATAACATCGTCCTACACAACGCATGGATGGGTCATACCAGCCTCTTGCTGCTTCGAAAATTTTCATCTGTTCCATGGGATCATCAATTTCTCCTGCCTTCTAATTGTTCTGCATAATATGCGGTAGACGATATTTTTGCATGTGTCTCGCTAACAAAATTGAACATCCTCATCTATTTACCAATCATCTAAAACTAAAAAGCTAAATAAAATGCTTCTGTAAAGCAAAGGAAATGATCAACAAAATGAAACAGCAACCAATGGAAGGGGAGAAAATATTTCAAATCACATATTTGATAAGGGGTTAATATCCAAAATGTGTAAACAACTCATACAAACCAGTACCAAAAACAAACAAAAAACCCAAAACAAAAAAAAACAATCTGATTAAAAAAGAAGCACAGGATCTGATTATAGATATTTTCCCCAAGAAGACATATAAATCACCAACAGGTACATAACAGTATTAATCATCAAGAAAATGCAAATCAAAACCACAATGAGATGTCACCTCACACCTGTTAAAATGGCTATTTTAAAAAAGACAAGAAGTAAAAAGTGTTGCCAAAGATATGGAGAAAAAAAGAATCTTATGTATTGTTGGAGGGAATGTAAATTGGTGCAGTCAGAATAAAAAACAGTATAGAGGCTCTTCAAAAAATTAAAAATTAAAAAACATGTAACTACCATATGATCCAGCAATTCCATTGCTCATTATCTGAAGGAAACAAAATCACCATCTTGAAAAATATCTGCACCCCCATGTTCATTGTAGCATTATTTACAATAGCCAAGACATGGAAACAATCTAACTTCATGGATGGATGAATGGATAAAGATATGTATGTATACACACATACACACACACACACACACACACACACACGCAAATATTATTCAGCCCCTAAAAAGTAAATCCTGCTAGTTGTGATAACACAGGTGGATCTTGAAGGCATTATGCTAAGTAAAATAAGTCAGACAGAGAAAGATAAATACTGTATGATCCCACTTATATGTGAAATCTTAGAAAAAAATTTTTTTTCACACGTAGATACACAGAACACTTTGGTGACTGCCAGAGGCAGTGCTGGGGGCAGGCCAAAATGGGTGAAGGTGGTCAAAATGTTCAAACTTCCAGTTATAAGATAAATAAGTCCTAGGGATGTAATGCACAGTCTGGTGACTATAGTTAACAATAGATAACAGCAGGTCCCCAAATAATGTTGTTTCATTCCACATCACTGGTTGTAACGTTGATGAGATGCCATAGGAATCTGGCATTATATCAATTAGCCTATGGTAAAATTGGTTTCATTATGCATTGTTTTGCTTAAAGTCACAGAACCTATCGATGATGTTAAGTGAGGACTCACTGCATTATATTGTATATCTGAAAGTTAGTAAGAGAGTAGATCTTAATTAAAAGTTCTCATCACCAGAAGACAAAATTTGTAATTATGTGTGGTAATGGATGTTAACTAAGCTTGTAGTAATCATATCGTAATGCATACATATATCAGATCATTATGTTGTATGCCTAAAACTGATAGAATGTCAATTAGATCTCAATAAATTTTTTTTAAAAATAAAAGGAGGTGCCTTAGGACAAAAAGATTCTTCTTTTCTTGAGTACTGTAAAGAATGTGTGCATTGCTTTGCAAGGAAATCTAGAATTGTGGTCATTTCTTTAAAGACAAATATTTCTTTCGATCATATCCAACTAATGTCACACTGCACTCTTCCAGGAAATTTCAGTATACAAAATCATTTTTTATTAAAATACTAAGTCATAGCATAAACTTCTTAAAGTTATTTGAAATGTCAACTAAATCCCAAACAAGTTACTGTTTAAAATTTAGAAATTCAATTTATGTAATGACAGCATAAATAAATATAATCAAGTTAACACACCATGTTATGTCTGTTATCTGGCCAACAGCAGTTGTAAAATAGGGATTATAAAATACATCCTAATATCAAATGTAGTTCTCAGAATCTATAGAATATGATCATATTTACTCAACTTCTAAGTCAAATTATGGGGGAGTGAAAAAGATAGAAAATAAAGAAAAGGGGAGTCAGGTACAGAATTTGCCATTGGAATAATCAATTTTTAATACACAGACAATGATAGTACCTATTAAGTGTTTATCAAAACCCAGAATATATTTTCAATATTTAACTATTGGATGTTTATAACTTTACCTTACTAAAGAAACAGAAGCTCTCTTTGTATTAAAAAAATAAATATAACCATAAAATATATAGATTTTTTCTAAAATCAGCAATTTATTTCTGTCAAGTTTGGTTGAAAAACTGCATTTTATAGCATAACTGGGATGAATGATTCTTAAAATGTTTTATTTTAATGGAATCATTTATGTCATTATAAACTAAAGAAAAGGAAACACGACACATGATCACTACTAGCTCAGGAGTAGTGAAAAGCCACGAAGATTTTAAAATTAAACTTAATGTGGGCATGAAAAAATGTTATCAAGGCAAAGAATTATCTAAGATCCAAGATGTGTGGAGGAATATGATGACTCATGGAATTAATATTATGTTTCTAACAGTACTTAATATAGAATTGAATTACATTTTTAAAATATCTCTTACAGTCCTAGTTAAACCATTCAACACCCCTGAGAGATTAATCAATGCATTTATCTTTAGCTATACAGGAAGAAGATTCAATAATTAGCTATTTTCAGGGGACCACAGATAGTGGTGGAGATAAAATTAACTAAGTAGCTGGTGGCTTTTATCTGAGTTTGGTTCATCCTGATTCCAGGGTGACATCAACCAGAAGTTGTTACACCTCCAATGTAGCTGTAGCCACAGTCTGACAAATAGTAATAAGGGAAGATAGATTAAGCCAACCTGAAGCAGAGCATGAAAATTTGGATTGTGATTCATAAAACGAAGTAAAATTTCAGTGGGGATTCCAAGGAAAGAGATGTTAGCAGAGGCCCTGGCCTTTGATGTACATAGTTGTATCTAAAGTCAGAAGCAAAGTTATCAGGAAAAAAAAAAAAAAAGAACAAACAAACAAACAAAGAAAAACATAGCATCTGGAAGCATAAGAATCAGATGCAGACGACGATTCAATTCTTTCTTGAATTTCCAAATGTAGCTAAGAAGTTATTCATTTTCTAATCACTACAAAGCCAGGATTGAATAGGACTAATAAGGAAGCTTTTATAGAATAGAGTTCTCACGTATATTGAGACGGATTGGACCATGAGGAAAAGATACATTTTTCCTTCTTAGAATATGTTAAAATATCTAGAGATGAATCCCCTCCATTTCCCCAAATCTTCCTCAGTTTGCTTCATTCTGTCCACCTCTAATCTTCTCCAATCATATGGGAGATCACAGAAAAATTAGAGCTAGATGTACTAATGGATTAACGCATAAAAATATGTTTATTTAACATATAACCATTTGTGTCTCAATTATATCATGATTAATTAATAACTAATTAATTAACTAATTAATCTGTTGTAGTCAAAGCCTTGTGAGGAAAAAACTGAACACAG
>NW_017731550.1:25150-27477 GCF_001890085.2 Hipposideros armiger | reverse complement strand
TCATTTGCCAAATCTATTCTCTCTTGTGGCATTTTTTTTTCTTTTTCTAATGATCGATCACAATATATTCCATTCCACATTCTCTCCTACCATGTGACATTGCCACCCCTCAAACAAAAGGTGGAGTCTTATTTCCCTCCCATTGACTCTGGGCTGTCCTTATGACTTGCTTGTATCCATAGAACATGGTGGAGGTGAGGCCACATGGCTTCTAACAGGACATCAGAAAAGGCCAGGAAGCCTCTGCCTGGTTCTCCTAGAACAATCATTTTTAGAATACTCCTTCCTGGAATCTAGCTGATATTCTGTGAGCAGTCCAGGTATTATGGACAAGCCCCATTTAGGTACTCAGAGTGACAGTATCATGTGATCCCAGCATGACTCATCCTAGTCCAGGTGCCAGACATGTGACTGAAAAAGCCATTTTAGAAATAGATCATCTGGCGTCAGCTGTTTCAGCCTCCCTCTCAAGTCACTCCCAGACAGTGGCGTCTACCCTGCTGAAGTCCCAGACATTATGGAGTGGAGGGTAACTTTTCCTGCTGTATCCTTTCTGCTTTAGTGACCGTCACAATCTGTGAGCATAATACAATAATGTTTTATGGCACAAAGTTTGGAGTGCTTTATTTTGAAGCAATGATAACTACAATACTTTTCCTTACTGAGTAAGAAAGTTAGATATAATCATGGTTGTCCAGTTAGTCTCTGTATTTTATAGCCTCCCTTGCAACCTAAGGGGAACATGAGATTATGTTCTAGATGATGCAATATAAACAGAAATGATGTATGCACTTCTAGGCCTGTCCCATAATATCCTGCAGCAAACTGCTATACACTCATGGACAATTCTATAACACAACTTAAACCATTGATTAAGAATAATGCCCTTTGAGACAACAAAGAAATAAGATAGTAGGGACCTGTGACTTTGAATGGTGCTCTACTTAGAGTATTATAAGAGTGAAACAAATATGTATTATTTGAGGAGCTCTTTGTTGTAGCTGCCTAATCTTTATTATTATCATTATTATTATTATTATTATTATTATTATTATTATTATTATTATTATTATTATTTTCAGGTGTACAAAACAATGCAATACATATTTATTACAATTCCATTGACTCTATTCCCACACTATACTTCACATCCCATGGTAGCTGCCTAATCTTAAACTAAGATTATGTGACATATGCAATACAGAATTCCTTCATTGTCTCCTCTAAAATGGAGACTAAAAGGCAATGCAAATGGTAACACAGAATTGTGAGATAACTGGCGTCAGCCAGATTGTTTGGACACTATTTCTCAGTATTATATGGAAAGATGTCAATGAGTGTAAAGGGATTGGAGAGATTAAATTTAAAATGCTACTTTCACAAAAAGCCTTGATCTACTGCAAACAATTTGAAGATAAGTTCAGTAAAAAGATGAAGTAAGGACTTACTATTTTCAGTAGTATTAAGAGCTTGCAACCCACTTTCAATCTCAACATAATGGAGTAAAATTCTCTTTACTTTCTCAACCTAAGGAAAAGAGAAATTAAAGTGAAAACTCAATTTTAATAAAATAAAGAGGCATTTACAAACCTGAAAAACTATACCTAAAGGTTGAAAGGAGAGGACTATTAAATAGCTAGCAAAGAAATGGAGAGCCAAGCTTACGTACAATGTGGCTTGCAGTGAGGTGAAGCAGAAAGGAGGATTGGCCTCAACAAAAAGCATGACACCTGGAAATCATGATAGGTTTTGGGAATTGGAAGAAAAAGAAAGGGGAGGATAAAATGAGGACTAAAAACTGGAGGATAATTTGGGAATTTGTTTTAAGGAAATTGAACCCCTTGCTCCCTACGCTGGCCTCTAGAAATCAGGGGACTGTCCAATCCTAATGCATACCAGAGACAGTAAACCAGGGACTCTGGACTCCAGCCTGTGCAACATCAGTCCCCCTTTCCACCATTTCCAGTATGCTATTAGTCAGGCCTATAATCCCCAGGTAGAATACTGTAGAATATTGGAAGTCCCAACAGCCAGATATAGAATACTAGAAGGTTTCTTTCCTTAGAAAAACTGAATGCCCAGAACAAAGATATATATCTGTATCAATATATATCTACATCTATTCTTTCTGTTTTAATGACTTACACAATCTGTGCACAACAGGAAATGATGTTTTATAGCACAAAGTTTGGAGTGCTTTATTATAAAAAAATAACTTTATATAAAATATATAGATGAGATTTTAGATCTGTATATATAATATATATACATTTTATAGATATAATATATAATATGTAATATATAATATATAATTCCTATATATATAG
>NW_017731550.1:21037-22837 GCF_001890085.2 Hipposideros armiger | reverse complement strand
TGGAAAAAAATAACTAAAGAACAATGGAATGTGTCATAGTCAGATCAGATTACTATAACAAAATACCATAGAATGAAGGGTTAAACAACAAAACATTTATTTCTCACAGTTCTGAAGGCTGGGAAGTTGAAGAACAAGGTGCCGGCAGGTTTGATGTCTGATGGGAGCCCTCTTTCTCGTTAGCAGAGGGCTACCTGCTTGCTATACCCTCACATGGCAGAGAGAGAAAGTGAGAAAAGAGAGAGAGAGAGAGAGAGAGAGAGAGAGAGAGAGAGAGAGAGAGAGAGAGATGGAGAGAGATATCTGATCCCTTCCTCTTCTAAAGGCACTAATCACATAATGGAAGCTCCACCCTCTAGATCTCATTTAAACCCAATTTCCTCCCAAGGTTCCCATTGCCAAATACCACCACACTGGGAGTTAGGAACTCAAAATATGAATGTGGGGGTGTGGGGGGAGGGAAACAAACATTCAGTCCATAGCTGAATGGTTGTATTAGTCCCAAGATTTCAGTGTTGCTAATATCTATCAAGATAGAGCCCAATAAACATCCCATGAAACAACTATGGGAGTAATTATTGGGGTCACACAAGGCAGTGGAGTGTAAGATTGTCCAGTGTATACACACACACATTCACAGAAACATTATTAGTAATAGGTAAAAAATAGGGGAAGAGGAAGGAAGGAAGGAAGGAAACAAGGAAAGAAGGAAGAAAAAAAGGAAAAGAAAGAAAATGGAAATGTGAGTTAAAAATGTATTAAGAAATATGTATACTACATAAAAGGATGTCAATGATTTGTTTGAGTTTAAAAAAGGAAACCACAATATTGACAATATACAGAACAGAATCTATTCTATAATAATGTAGTTCCGTACAAAAGGTGAAGGGATTAAGAAGTACAAATTGGTAGTTACAAAATGGTCATGGGGATGTCAAGGACAGCATAGAGAAAATAGTCAATAATGTTGCAACAACTATGTATAGTACCAGGTAGGTACTAGAATAATTGGGGGATCACTGCATAAATTATATACATGTCTAATCACTATGCTGCACACCTAAAACTAATGTAAAATAATATTGAATGTCAACTGTAACTGAAAAAAATAAATAGTTGAAAAAAATAGTTTTAAAAATTAAATAAATAAAAACTCATCCTAGAAAAAAAAGAAATACATCAATTTCTAATTAAAGTGATACCTAAAAAAATAAAAATAAAAGGATGCTGCTAATTTATTGGAGTTTAGAAAAGGAAACTACAAAATTGATAATATACTGAATGGAATCTATTCTGTAATAATGTAATTCAATTAAAAATAACTTAAAATTTTATGTGCATACAATTACTCAATTTCCTGCAGCCCAGAATTTCAAGAAGGACCATTGATTTAATAATAATGGGGAATGGGAGCAAAAAAAAGAAAATACCACATTAAATGTACAAAAGATGTTTTACTAATTGAAATAGAACCAATTTAACCACAAAGTTAGGCATTATTTTCTTTTTCAGTATCATGACAAGATTGAATCCAGGAATTAACTCAGGTTCTGCTGATTCCTCTGACTCATGTTGGGCCATCAGAAATCACAAATAGAAGCATGTCTATTTTTCATAACCTCTGCTCAAAAATTCAACTTTCTTTGCAAATTTAGGATTGAGATTTTAATTTCAAGATCTATCAAGGAAAACTAGAACTTATTTAAAATAACATTGGGCTAAATCATATTGTAGGTGTTTTAAGTTTTATTTTTCATAGTGGCAATTTAAATCTCTTCTCTTAAATTTTAGCACTTACGT
>NW_017731550.1:10156-13247 GCF_001890085.2 Hipposideros armiger | reverse complement strand
GTGAAGAGACAATTTGCCAAATACCCTTTGGTCTGACAATGAATGGCCCAATGGAATATAAGCTGTGGATATAACCTTGTCCCCAGGGTGGTTTTCTGATATACACAAAAGACCCAAAGCCTTATGACTCTGTTTTGGTTCTATCCAATTTTAACTCAGCTAGCCTAGAGTTATTACTAATGCAATTGTGTGTGTGTGACCTAGCTAAAGTGGACAGCATAATAGAGCTGTAGCTGTTTTGACAATGTCATTTCTCTGATAGATTCCAGGTATGCAGTTTCATCTGTGATTTAGATATCAAGTTCTCCATGGTTTAGTAATGAGTCACCTGTGTTTATGATGCCAGGGGAATAAAAGATGCCTCAGGATCCATTCATGCCCCCCAGCTCTGCTGCAGATACTTTTTATCACTCTCAGAAAGACTATATTCCACTTCATAAAAGTCCTGACTAAGAAGAGAGGAAGTTCAGTTCAGATAAAATCAAAGCATTATCCACAGGAGAAAGGTTTTCAAAAATGGAATGCAACTCAACTCTTCTCACAACTGAGGCATAATGCCACTTTCCTATTTAATCGAGACTGCTAAACCTGACATAAATTGTCTTAATGCTCTAGCCCTTCCTAAATCTATAATCACATATCTTGCTACATTTCACCTCCCAGTTTGTGCTCCAGCCACACTAAGCTTCTTGTAATTCCTCAAGGCTATGTACTCTCTTAGATATATTGTTATTCCTGCTTTCTCTCTGGATAGTTGTGATCTCTTATTCCTCTTCATCTCCACCACATGACCGCAAAATTCCACTGAATAATTCTTACTCACCTACAAACACTCATTTTTGGTTGTAGAATGAATAAATGCCCCAATTCCAAAGGAAAATTTCGTTATGTCTACCAGTCTTGGGCTCTCTTATACAATTTAGTTGATTAAATGATCTTTCCTTATATCTCTTAATAATGCTATAACCTTGTCATTCAGTGTAAAGCAGAGACAAACCATCCTGGTATGGTCAAACATAGAGCCAGAATTAACAGACAATTTGACACATGCTAAAGCTATACTAAAAAGGGAAGCTTTTGACCTTTCCATTGACTATGGCTGTGTGGTTGAGCAAAATTCTTCAGGGAAATTTAAAATCACTGTTATTGGTCATTTCCAAATTGGCAGTATGTGGTGCTCCAAAGACTAGATCTCCAGAGAAACAACCATAATGAATGAAATTTATATTTAAAAATAAACATTAAGTTCTCCAAAAAATTATTCCAAAGGCACCCAGGAAATTAAGAAACATATACCCAAGAAAATATACTAAACCTCAGTAAGAACAGTAAGAATCTATTGCACTTAAGCCATTATCTCCTCCATCTTTCTCAGGTAGCATGGTGAAAGTTCCAATCTTGATAGGTATTACCAAAAAGATGGTGCTCCCTCTCTTCCAAGCNGTTAATCTTAGTGGCTCATCCTTCAGACCAATTGTTTAACCACTAAGATGCGAAGGTACAATTTAATAGATACTTGGCACATAACTGTAACTCCTTTAAGGAGGCACATTTTATTTGGGGTGGGTGGGGGACAGGAAGGGTAATTTCTGGAGTAGGCACTCTCAGGCCCTTTAATACACTTCTAGTAAGACTCTCTGCGATCCCTCAGAGGGGCCGGTGTTCTGATTAGCAGTACAGAACTCCAGGCCTCATTCCCGGCACAGAAGTAGCACAGAGTCCAAGCTGCGACCAGGTGCTACTTTGATTTTCAAACACACACTTCTTCCAGCTCACAGCCTCCATCTATGTCATGGACAGCGCTTTCCACATGATATTGCACTTATTCATTCATATAGCTGTTTTGCCCACTACACTACAAACTTCTACAGGCCAGGGCATTGCATCCTGCAGAGCCTACACACAGTCTCCAATACCTAATAGGCACCCACTGTTTGATGGTTGAATGAAATGGAAACAAGTCCACTTTCTGAGAGCAGCCATCATCCAAAACTAAAATGACAGCCTATTAACCTAGCTTGAAACACCAAATCACTCCCTCTCTCCAGAGAATCTATTCACATTTCCACAGTGACACATACCAGAATGTGGTGGTAGATGCCAAAATGGCCAGCTGTACTTCTCTATCCATTTCCTTAGGCTTTTTAGGCCATATGGCTCTCACCATTCCTATAATGAGACTTCAGGTTTAAGATTCAGAAGTCCGTCATTTCCAGAACGCATAGCCTAGACACAGAGCCCAGGCTATTTGTGTCCAAGTTGACTTGGCACTGGATCACGGTGCAATGAATTTATTATGTACAGCAGCAAGCATGGTACTTTTTAAAAGTAAAGTGCCAGAAACAGAAGCCCATTGATTAAAAAAAAAAAAAACTCAAAACTTTGCCAATTTTCTCTAAATACCATCAGAGTAAACTATTATCAAATACAAGTTGTTTTCCCCATAAATAACAGCATGGAGCAAATTTATTGCATTATCAGCTCCTTTGAAAAAACTAAAAATAACCTCAGAAAGCTGATCTAATTATCCTGCATACACACGGCAACATGTGAACACTGGAGTATGGCACCGGCTAATTGAACAGCTAAAACTACCGGAGAACTTGAAACAGAAGATTCCATGAGCTAATAATGATGACATTAAAAGGATGTACTGATCTTTGCAGTATAGTTTGAAGCCCATATGACACTGCAAATGACAACAACTGCATTTTGATGTGCAGATAAAGGTCGAACAGAAGGGAACTTTGCCTTCAAGCTTTTATTAATAACGTACCATAAACTCAAGGAATCCTCTTCAATTTTTCTGCAGAAACACAGGTTTGCTTAATTTTCTGACATTGCATCTTTGATTACTACAGAAATGTCTCTACTATCACACTCTACTAAACCTAATTATACGAGCATTTTCCAATTTATACTGAAAGCACTGCCATTAAAAATCTGGTTTTAGTTATAGCACTGCTCTGTATGAAAGGATAGGTAGTAAATGTGTGTAGTACCATCAAATGTGAATGCTAGATATGAAGCAAAATAAAATAGCCTTGTAACTAACCACTGATTTCCTTTAAAAGATGCTATTAAATTTAGA
>NW_017731550.1:4390-7571 GCF_001890085.2 Hipposideros armiger | reverse complement strand
TGTTATTCCTGCTTTCTCTCTGGATAGTTGTGATCTCTTATTCCTCTTCATCTCCACCACATGACCGCAAAATTCCACTGAATAATTCTTACTCACCTACAAACACTCATTTTTGGTTGTAGAATGAATAAATGCCCCAATTCCAAAGGAAAATTTCGTTATGTCTACCAGTCTTGGGCTCTCTTATACAATTTAGTTGATTAAATGATCTTTCCTTATATCTCTTAATAATGCTATAACCTTGTCATTCAGTGTAAAGCAGAGACAAACCATCCTGGTATGGTCAAACATAGAGCCAGAATTAACAGACAATTTGACACATGCTAAAGCTATACTAAAAAGGGAAGCTTTTGACCTTTCCATTGACTATGGCTGTGTGGTTGAGCAAAATTCTTCAGGGAAATTTAAAATCACTGTTATTGGTCATTTCCAAATTGGCAGTATGCGGTGCTCCAAAGACTAGATCTCCAGAGAAACAACCATAATGAATGAAATTTATATTTAAAAATAAACATTAAGTTCTCCAAAAAATTATTCCAAAGGCACCCAGGAAATTAAGAAACATATACCCAAGAAAATATACTAAACCTCAGTAAGAACAGTAAGAATCTATTGCACTTAAGCCATTATCTCCTCCATCTTTCTCAGGTAGCATGGTGAAAGTTCCAATCTTGATAGGTATTACCAAAAAGATGGTGCTCCCTCTCTTCCAAGCTTATGGTGAAGGGCTACATTATTTTAATGGAATGGGCAAGCCACCAGCATTTCTCATAACCCCAAACTCCATGTAACTGAGGCCAAATTCAAGACAAGAGATTTGGGGCTCTGTTGCTCCACCCCGTTTGTATGTATAGGGCTGAAACAGTACTTCCTGTGAGACAGACAGAGAATACAGAGCACCCAATCACCCTCATCCAAACTCACTAGTAGAACAGAGGTTCAGTGCCAGGAAGGGCAAGCCAAGGAGAGCCAAGGCTACCACCTTTTCTCCGTGTGCTGCTCTTAAAGGAAAAATGCCATGCTGGGACATGCAGGCCACTGTCCCACACCCAGCTCTGGAGTAGTGGCTGAGCTCTGGCTCAGGGGGAGAGGCAGGCCATAAGAGCAGAGAGCTCTGAAGCTCTGGCCAAAGGAGCTGATTTTATCTGAAACAGTGTTGGAAAGTTAAAGCCTAAGCGTGCTCTCAGTAACAATGGAGATTTTGGTGGTGAACAATCAAGAGGAGGCTGGTAAACAATGCTTTATGCCAACTAATGGCACACCACTTACTTTACCAGAGAGAACCAGATGACTAAGAAGAGTCCCAGAGACACAACCAATCTCAGACTGGCCTTAAAAGCTACATGTGCAGAGGAGTTTGAATTAAATTGGATCAGATTGTGGAGCCATTTATGCCCCAGGGCATTGTTGAAACAATACTGTAATCAGACAGCAATTAGTAGAATCTAATAGCTGAGTTGATGCCAATGGAGACAGATGGCTTAACAGAGTAATCAAAACAAGAAAACCCTGCTAAAGAACCATCACCCAAGTGTGACTGCATGANTGTGTGTGTGTTTATGTGTGTGTGGTGGAATATTACTCAGCCATAAAAAGATGATATTTTCCCATTTGCAAGAGTGTAGATGGCCCTTTAAGGGTATTATATTAAATGAAATAAATCAGACAGAGAAAGACAAATACTGTGTGATTTCACTCATATGTGAAAAAAAATACAAACAAAACAAAATAAAAACAACTCACAGATGCAGATACAGGTTTATGGTTACCAGAGGGGAAGGTAGTAGAAGGGAAGGTGAAATGAGTAAAGGGGGTCAATTGCATGGTGATGGATGGAAACTTCAGTGGTGAGAACACTGTAGTGTATACAGATGTCAAATAATAACGTTGTACACCTGAAAGTTATGTAATGTTATAAACCGACATAACCTCAGTTTTAAAAAATTGCAAAGATATTAATTTAAAAAGAGAGCAAATTACAAGTAACATAGAAATGTAGTAATAAGACTTTTCTATGAAGAATTTCTTCAGAGACAGTTATGACTATCTACAGATCACAGACTATCTTCTATATAGACAATGATTTGTAAAGTACCACTCTCATTATAAAGAAAAACAGAGCTTAGATGTTTTCATTCTTAGGTACTAGCATTATAAAAGCCTTTCAAAGTGAATAGACACAGGCACTATAATAATAACTATATTATTACTAGAATAATATTCAGGCAGTGTATTAGTAATAATAAAGGACTAGGGATAAAACTTCTCAAATGTATGGTTTAATACATTATTTGATGATATTTGTGGCTTAAAACGGGGTTGTAAAATAAAGATAAAAGGAGACCAATGACAATAGAAAGAGATATTTCTAATTGGGGCTAAGATGGGTGGATGTTTATCTCCTACAAGTTTTTGAGTGTTGTTTTTCCAAAACATTGTGGCAAAAGAAAAAAAAAACAATCTGATAATTAGTGTGTCTTCTGTTACCTGGAATGTGGAAGTACCCACATGGAAATGGGAACTCTATTGTGCAGGGCAGCAACAGTATTTTACACAGACACAGACAACAAATGAATGGTTACCAGAGGATGGGGGGGTAAACGGGGTAAAGAAGAGGGTAAAGGGGGTCAAATGTATGGTGACAAAAGGAGAATTGACTTTGGGTGGTGAACACACAATGCAATATATAGATGATGGATTATAGACTTATACACCTGAATCCTATATAATTTTACTAACCATTGTCACCCCCAATAAATGTAATAAATAAATAAAAATATGGACCAATAGCTGGCTGTCAAAGCAGAAATGTTAAAGGGAATATTGAGGCTCATCATTGGGCTCCAAAAGTAAGAATTAAAAATAGGTTTGAAAATGAATCTTTGTTGAAAACGAAAGGATTTTCTACATTGTTTTGTTTCTTAGTCCATTTGGACTGCTATAATAAAATACCATAGACTGGGTGGCTTACAAACAAATTTATTTCTCACAGTTCTGGAGACTGGGAAGTTCACGATCAAGATGCCATCAGATTTGGTGTCTGATCAGAGTCTATTTCCTGGTTCACAGACCGCCACCTTTTCACTGCATCCTCACATGGTGGAAGAGGCAAGTGCCTCTTTTATAAGGGCACTAATCCCATCTATAAAGGTTCTGTTCTTGTCACGGTAAGCAGAAAGAA
>NW_017731550.1:0-873 GCF_001890085.2 Hipposideros armiger | reverse complement strand
AAAAACATTAGAATTTAAAACAAACAACAAAAACATATAAAAACCAAAACTATTTTCTTTACCAATGCCTTAAATCCTGGAATTAAAAGCTGGTATTTAACTTTATTAGCAAATAGGTATATTGAAAGTTCATCAACAAGATAAGATTGATGTGAAAAAGAAGGCTAGTCTGGAAGTATAACACAGCATTCACAGAATGGAAACAAAATCTGGAGGAGATAAGAATTAATAAAAAAATTAACAATCATAGGGCCGGCCGAGTGGCTCAGTTGGTTAAGAGCTCGCTCAAGAGTTTGAGCTCTGAGCAACAGCGGTTCGATACCCGGCCCGAGCTGAGCTGCCGCTGAGTTGCCAAAAGGTGGCAGGATGGCTCAGCTAAAAAAAAAAAATTAACAATCATAATAATAAATTAGACTGTCTAGTAACTGCAGGTAAAGATTTGAAAAGTGAATTTGAATTGGCTAAAATCACAGATAAGTTTTCAGATGAAAAATGGTTTCAAACTGTAGGACTGTCTTGAACACAAAGATTTCAATATATTGGAAATATGAGGTATTTTGAGGTCTTGACCAGTCTCAATAAGAAAAAAAGTCACGATCAACTAATAATGTAAGATAATATGTTTGCTGAGTATTTGGCATCCTTAGTTTACTTCTAATCTTTAGATTGCATGATTTTTTTTAATATCATAGGAAATAATGATAAAAGGGCAAATATGTATGGGTATGTAAAAATTATCATGTCATTACTCAGTGCAAAGAAAAATAGAAACAATTTAAATGTCTAACAAAGAAATAAAAATATTCTTAAGATGATTTCATAATATGAACATGTACAAATAATAATGTTAAGTGGAAAAAGGATGATTTAATT
>NW_017731370.1:7116379-7121521 GCF_001890085.2 Hipposideros armiger | reverse complement strand
CTGCTGGCCGCTCATGCTGGCTGCTGGCTACACATGGTAGCCCATGGCAACCCACTGCAGCAGGAGCTGCAGCCTACACTGTCGCCGGCGACTCAAGGCACCCCAGCTACAGGTTGAGCTGCTGTTCAGCATCTTAACTGTAGAGGGCAGTGTCCCTGGCCCTCATATGTGGGATCCGAACCGGGGCCCTCTGGCGTCCCAAGACAGTTCTTAACCATCGTGCCACTCGGCCGACCCTCAACTGTACTTCTTAACCTGAAAGTTTCTGATTATGATAAAGTGTAACTCTAGGCAGGTGCTATCTTAAGTTAGCTGCACTGTATCTATCTATCTATCTAATCTATCTATCTCCTGAAACAAATTAAAAATTGAACTAAAATTGCAGGCAATTGAAGATATGTGTAACCATCTTATAGATGAGCTCATCCTAAGTACTTTTTAAGTGCAAAAAGAAAAGGCTAATTATAAATTATTCTTATTCATTTATTGATACTACTCCCGTAAGGTCAAATCCCAGGCAATGCTTCATTCGATAACTTTGTATCAGTTGCTTGTTCTTTAATTTCAAAAATTCATTTTTTCAATAATTTTTATTAATTCCATCAGAAATTTTCATTAATTCAGGCAGGCTTTCCTCATTTGCCCAAATTAGTAGTGTGCCAATTTATATGTGGAGTTCTGCTAATTCATCTTAAGACTTAAGAAAGAGAAGGAAGAGAAAGAGAAAAAAATAAATGTGTTAAGGGCCTACTATACACTGTGATCTAGGCTACAATCTCCTACATGGGTAAATTAAATCCTTCTAATAAACTGTGATACAAAAAATGTAATGCATCCAGTGGAGTATTAGTTCAAGTGTATTGGTACTTAAGCATGGGCTGCATTCTAAAAAATTCACCTCAAAGTCAATTTCTTACCATTAAAACACAGATATATGTAAAGACTACTTTTCTAGAATGGTCTGAACATCCTGTTATGTGCATATTATGTGCTATTTTATCAAATCTAAGAAGCCATTGACTATAGAAAGCACCCCTCTTTATGCAACCGGTACTAAAGGGAAAAAGCAGCCAATTATTATGGTATATCACTTTTTAATTTCTGAGATGTAAAATGTGAGAAGTTGTGTCTTAGAGTTAATGAAACACAGTACTTGTGTAGAACTGGAATCAAGAATGTAGTCAAAAATCAGGAATTGGTGTGGGGAGGAGAATCGCGAACTCAGAGCAATTAAAATATTTATTCAAGGACACTTGCAGCAGAATTAAGAAAATAAAGAGACGCTGGGAGACTCAAGTGCCCTGTACCAATAATAACAACAACCAAAAGGAAGCGGAAACACACAAACTTCCAGCAAGGGATAAAATTGCATTTCAACCACACAGAAACCAAGCAAAGTTCAGGATTGCAAAATAGNTCAGTTATTTTTATAACATGAGAAATTGCCATCTCTATAGTTAGCCAAATTGGAAACATTGGATTTGCTTTGTTTGTTTAAGAATCTCGGGATTTTGTATAAAGTGAGAAATGATGGTTCTGACATCCACTTCACTTATGTATTATCTTTTCAGTTTGGTTCTATGTACTACTAGTCACATGTAAGGGCTTTAAATTCTGAAAACTCTGGTGACTAAAGTCGTAGGCAATACAGATGTAATAATTGGGTTATCCTCAAAGTGGCCAGGCATTCATTCAACCAAAAAACCATTCATCGAAGATTTTCCAGGGTCCCTTTGCTATGGCCCTGGAGATGAATACAGCAGTGCCAGGCTTTACAGTTCTTACAGTGTTTACAGACAAATGAATAGGACATTCAATATAAGGTGGCATGCCCTATATACTACGTGTATGCCACTCCTCACAGGGAGTGCATTTAATTACCTGATGGAAAGGGGTTACTAGATCTGATTCTGGAAGATGAGAAAAACTCACCAGGAGGATAGAGGAGTGAGGCATTCTGCACAGAGAGATGACATCATGCTCCAGTCAGGGACTGTAAGTAATTGAGCAGGAATGTTTGTGTCTGATACATTCTTCAGGTGTCAGACCCTGAACGGCCCTCTGTGGTGACCCTGGAGCCTGGTCAAGATACAGGAGCATTGCAGGGTTTCCCAGGACAGGGAAAGATATAAAACAGAAGTATGTGCTCTGAGAGGCACTGACTCCATTTAAAACTGGAACAAAAGCCAGGTCGATGATACAACAGGGTCATCAATCAGAGCCTGACAGCCAGTGAAAGTGTGCCTTTCTGTGAGTGGTATTAGTCTGATTCAAGGTGGAGAGAAATGACAAAAGGGGATTCAGTGAGTCCTGTGTAGCAGATTCATCTTCAGCAGCTCCAGCCACATACATGTTCTTTCCCCTTCTCCCTGGGCTCACAATAGGCTGCATTTCCGAGCCTGCCTTATAGTTAGGGGAGCATATGACTGAGCTCTGATCAACAGAATGTGAGTGGAAGTGGCGCACCCCAGCTCTAGCCTCAGCCCATCTATGACTCATCAAGTGCAGATTCCAGGACCTAGACAAGAATACAAGGGCAAGATGGAAGGATCCTGAGTTTCTGGGTGGATGTGTGGAGAAGAGAACCACATTTTTTTCAGCCCACTTGGACTGTAATGTGAGCTTAGAAGGTAACTTTTGTGCCACTTGATTTGGAAGTTGTTGTTTTTTTCACATTATTAGCCTACACTGACTAATCAGAAATGCTGAGTTTGATTATTATATCCTCTCTCCCAGCTTCAGGAATCCTATATGGTTATGGGTAAAGAACTGTCTCATGGGTCACAGAGGGTCTTCTCAGGGGTTGGATGCAGGATAGGACTGAAGAAAGGTGCTCAACTGGGGACCAATGGCAAGTGGAGCATGGGTGTCATGAGGCAGCATCTCCACTCTTTGCTAAAGAAGTTAACGTTCTCCAGTTTCAGTTCGGAACCTTGTCGGTTTCAGGGGGGGAGGTTTCATTAATTTGTTGATTTATTTATACATTTATTCATTCCTAACTATTTACTGAGCATTTAATACAACTTGCCAGACAGTATGGCTGGAGCTGAAGTTATGTAGTGAGCAAAAATCAATACAATTCTTGTCTTCTCAGTAGCTTATAGTTTGTAGATTAAGAAAGATACTAAAACCATAGTGAATATTACAAAGAAGAAATAGACAATGTGTGAATGCATTTAGTATGAAAGAGGGAGAAACCTACGTGAAGGAAAGGTAAGGAAAACTTTCTCTGATGAAGGGACTTTGATCTGAGATCTGAAAGAAGAGTAAAAGTAAACTAGATGAACCAGGATAGGAAAGAAGGAGAAGGAGCTACAAAATACAAAACAAAACAAACTATAAAACATCACCAATAACAAAAAAGCTCTCTTTATCCTTTATAACCTCCCCCACACACACATCACACACACCATATGATGATTAAAAATTTAGAGATGGGAGTTGCTCTTAGGGATCTGAATATTTTTGTATAATTGCCTAGTTTTACCAGAGCAAATAAAGGCAGAAGACACACTAAGAACCAAATACAAAACTGTACAACCCCAGAAAGCCACCAAAATGATATACAAATATTACTGTCTTCTTGTTTTCCAAAAAAAAAAAGAGAAAGAAAATTAATTTTATATATCTCTACTTTGATTTAATTCAATGATTTTAAGGCACTAGTAGGACATCAGTCACTAAATCCTGAAGAATGTTTAGCTCTCACATTTCTTGTTGGGTATGTTCTGACCCATCTGTGCAAAGTGATGTGATATTTGGCTAGAGCAACCACTTTATACATCTGTGTATCATAAGACAGCTTGACTCAGCTATTTAATATACAGTTTCCTTTTTAAATCGTAAATGCTTTAGAGTTCATGTTATAGTCAAGAGAGAACTCGGGTTGTCCCAAGCGTGGCAGGCATGGAGAAAAGCTATTTAGAAATCATACATAGTCGACAGAGTGATAAGTCCCTGCAGTAGTTAGGACCACTCTGCCTGAAGAAAATCTGTTGGTGGATCTTAACTTTTTAACTTACAGAGGCAACACTGTTGAAAAGTTCTTGTTGAGATCAAGATGTAGTGAAGGGAGAGTTTATTTTGGAATCTCACTGTAGGATTTTCAGGATAAAAAGTCAGCATGCGATTTGTTAAGATAGCAGATTGTTATTGCACTGTCCACCATAATTAGTATCTAAAGCTTGTACTAGGTGACGAGACAAAGACTGGAGTTTGGATAAGTCATCTAAACATATAATACTTTTGTCTATCGACTCTCCAATTTTTCTCACTCAGCTTTTATTTCTGTATTAATCTTCTCTCTCAAGTTGGATCCAAGATCTGAATAACAGAATGTGCACTTTCCTGCTAATAATATTTTATTAGGGTATAACTTACCTTCAGTGAAATGCATAAATGTTGACTGGACCACTCAAAGAATGTTGACATATACGCAAGCCCAGTTAAACATCACCAAGATTGAAATATGGTACATCAACCCGTAAGTTTCATCTTGCCGTAGTCCAGCTAATGACCCCCCTACCTCCAAAGGCAACCACAATCCAGTTTGTATGACCATAAATTACTTCTGCCTGTTCTTGAAGTTTATATCAATAGAATCATGTAGTATATAGTCTTTGTGGTCTTGCTTCTTTTACTCAAAATCTGTGCATTTTAAAGATTTCTGAAATGTTAGGAATAGCCTAGGGCTTCTGTAAACAGTGAATCGATGCACAACTTCTAAATGTGTCAAAATTAAGTCAATACAGTTGACCCTTGAACAACACAGGGGTTAGGGGAACCGACTCTACCTCCAGCGCAGTCCAAAATCTCCATGTAACTTTTGACTCCCCAAAAACTAAACTGCAGTCCTCTCTTAGTATCTGCAGTGGATTGGTTCCAGGACCCCTTCACCTTTCTGTGGATACCAAAATCTGCGGGTGCTCACGTTCCTTAAATAAAATGGCATAGAGCAATACATACACTTGGCACTCTGCTCTGTGGATTCCCAACTATGGAATGAAAATACTATATTTGATCTGCGGTTGGTTGAATCCGTAGATATGAGACCTGGGAATACAGAAGGCTGACTGTATATATACTGAAAAAAAATCCAAGTATGAGTGGACCCGTGCAGCTCAAACCCATGTTGTTCAAGGG
>NW_017731370.1:7106019-7114599 GCF_001890085.2 Hipposideros armiger | reverse complement strand
TCCCCATGCCTCCTAAACCTTATAAACAAAGATTATCTGATCCTGTAGTATGAAATACTCAGCCCCTTTGCATCAAGGCTAGACAGGTTCTGAGATGCAGTTCACACTGTAGAGCTCCTTCTAGGAACAAGCTGAGATTATTCAGCATCTGAACCCACATCTTCGCTTGGCTCTCTCTCCAGCCCTACCCTGCTTTCCTTACTCTCCTACAGGTTTCTCCTGAAACCCTCCCCTCCGCTCCCAATAAATCACTTTAAAGAATTACCATCTCAGGCTCTGCTTCTGGGGTACTCAACCTAAGCCCCCCATTCTACCCGTGCTGTCATCCTTATACCCTGTTGCTACACCAGCCGTGTCCTCCCGGAGTCCCACTTAGAAGGACAAATCTGCTCTGCATGGACCAGTGAAAGCCAGAGCTGGTATTACTCCACCATCCTCTTCTCCATGCTTCTTCCTGTACTGGATCCACACAGTCAAAGCAAAATGCAGCATTCCTTTCTTGGGGCAAGGAAAAGGCAGCATAAGAAAAATGATTTTGCAATGATGACATAGTCTCCTGTGCATGGAAAGCAGACGCTGCCATTTTAAGTACAAGTGATTTAAACACAAGGAATTAAATATCCTTTACCTTACTGAATATGAGAACAAGAATAAGTTTATAAAACAAATGTTCTAAACCATACAAAAGGTAAAAAATGTCTTGCTTGTACATTATTCTAAACATAGGGGGATAATTAAGACAAGATTATAAAATGAAGGCTTATATTTATTTGCAACAAATCTACTGAGGCAAGAAAGATAGGGGGCTCCCTCTGTTTCCCAAATGAAGACCTCTCAGATTAAAGCATGGCCACATCAAGCTGGCCTTGGAGTCAAACTGGATGAAATGTGCAGCCAAGCTATCAAATGCAATGTTGGCCCTAAGTGTTCCATGGTCCTCAATTGAATAAGCAGTTCAGGATGAGAACCCTGCAGATTCTGACCATCCTATACCAGAAGAAAATGGTCCAGTGTGCTACACTGGCAGCATACATGCCTGAGTGCCTGCCCTGTGCCATGAACTGGTTTAGACCAGGGGTCGGCAAACTGCAGCTCGCGAGCCACATGCGGCTCTTTGGGTACGTTCCATCTCAAAAGTTTGCCGACCCCTGGAAGAGCCAATCCTGTCCCTCACAACAATTTAAAATTTATTTGAGAGCCATAAATATATTTTTACATAATCACCATTATATGAATAATATCCTTTAAAATTTTTATAAATGAAACTATGATAGTTTTATTTTCATTTTCAATTTTACTTCAGAACCACATGTACGTACCCAAAGAGCTGCATGTGGCTTGCAAGCCGCAGTTAGCTGACCCCTGGCAGCTCTTCTGTCTCAAAAGTTTGCCGACCTCTGACTCTAGACCATTGGGATGTGGTGGGGGAAAGGATGGATAAGGCCCAGGAAGCTTGTGATTTTGTGAGAATTCAGAAAAAAAGATAAGTATGTCCATGGAACAAGAAGGAGAGTCAAGAGGAAGCTTTTAAATGATCCTAATCCTAGTAACATATACAGATGAATACCAACCCAAAGACAAAAAAGATAATAATAAGAGGAAGGAAAAGCACATCAAGAAAAAGAATGCAATAGTATGAGGATTTCATTGACAGTCTCAGGAAGATCAGATAGCGCAAATGTTTGGCTACAGTGATGGTATCAGTGAATATCATTTGAGTGATTAAACTGTATTTTAATACGGTTCTAGGTCACTAGAAGGGGACAAGTGGAAGTTCCTCAGTGTCTATGGTCAAGTTGACTTTCAGGTCAATGTGGAGGGAAAAGGAAGGTGATTGTTCATTATGAGAGTGTTGAGACCTGGAGACTCAGTGCCTCAGAGGTGCCCAGTGATCCACTGAGGAAGCAACTTGGAGGGGTCAGAACACTGCTTGTGGCTTCTTGTGCCCAGAAGGCCAGCAGGCCAAGCATGTATTATATGAAATAAGGCAGGGAGTGTTAATACTCAAGATTTTACAATAGTTAATTAGTAAATGGCTTAATTAAAAATTTGAAAATACAAAAAAACTTCCAAAGTACAGTTCAAGGTTTGGTTTAAAAAAAGTTGAAAAATAAAAATGACAGCAACAGCAACAAAACACAAATACAGAAGCTAAAAAAAAATTTTCCATTCATTTCAATGGCATGTATTAAAAGCCTTCATACCCCCAAAATAGAAAAATTGTTATATTCAGATACTCTAATCACAACTGTAATACTCTTTTTTTTTTTTAAGATTTTATTGTGGAATTGGGGAAGGGGAACAGTGTTGGGGAATTGGGGGAGGGGAACAGCCAAGTTGTTGTCCTTCAGTCTTAGTCGTGGAGGGTACAGCTAGCTCAGCTCCAAGTCCAGTCACCATCCCACTGCCCATCAGCAGCTCAAAGCTGCTCAGCTCAAGGTGCCGTGTTCAATCTTAGTTGCTGGTGGGCATAGCCCACCATCCATCCCATTAGGGAATTGAACCAGAAACCTTGTTGTTATGAGCATGTGCTCTCACCAACTGAGCCACCCTGCCACCTGTTGGCAACTTAGCAGCAGCTCAGCTCAAGCGCAGCGTCACTGGCCAATGTGGGAATTGAACCGGTGACCCGGTTGCTCAGAGCTCGTGCTCTTAGCCAACTGAGCCATTTGGCGGGCCCACAACTATAATATTCTATAAATTAATATTGGAGAAGACATTAAAAGACAAACAAGTATTTAAATACAACTTTATGACTTTGGCAATTTGGAAAATTCAGTTAAGTCATGAGAAAAATTACTCTCTGGGTTTTTTGAGGAGGAACAAGAATAATGTTTTGTTTTGTTTTTTGCAGTTTTCCCCAAGCTACCTAAGCCTAGGTCAGTTTTTTTTTAATAACTCAATTTTGCAAGTCGGTTGTGGCACTCTTTCCCTTCCTAAATGTAAATCAGGATGAGAGTAACATTGTAAGTGTGCCTTTGTCTTTTCAAGGTCATGTTTGGCCAAGAGTATCAGCCAGGGTTCCTTTTTCCTTTTTTAAGCAGGCAGCAATGATCTGATTAAATATTTATAAATCCGGTTGGGTAAAGTTAAATGGAGCAGAAAATACGATTAAGAAACAAAACCAAGTGTCACACTGCAGGGCCTACTTAAGTGATACAAAACGTTGGAATGGTGCAACTTTTTTAGGGCACTGTTTATAAGCCAGAGTTGGGTTGTTTGGTATGAAACGTGAAGAGTGCTTTCCAAGATTTATTAATCGGTGTTCAGAAGTCATCTAAAAATACTGCATGAGGCATTCATGCCCTCTCCATTTTCTCCAGAAATAGTTTTGCTCTTCCCCAACAGGGGTGGGATGTAGGAGCAACAAACGGGTGGGGAATGTGATGTTTTACTGCCAGGGCTGTGAACACTGGCGCACCCTCTTTTCCAGCACCATCATAGGCGCCTTTGGGGCTGGCTGAAAATATTTGGGGAGGTGTGAGCGGAGGTTACGTGTGCAATCACTTGCTTTCAGAAAAATAAATAACTAAATAAAACATTGAAAAGAAAATCACGATGAGCAACCTACCTCCCTTCCGTTGCTTTTACAAAGCCTTCCAGTGTCCGGAAATAAGCTGCTGCCAAAAAAACATTTTGTGTAAAAGAAAAAAAAAAGTTAGTTTTCGATCTCAGATTGAAGGTTAGTGGATGAAAAGGGGAGAATGTATTCATTATAAAATATCCTCTTAACCCATCAAAAGATAGAGGGGGGAAAAAAGCCATCTGCAGACCAATGATAAAAAATTCTTAATCTTGGCAAAAATGTATGCTATTCAATTATCATTAGTATTATGTATTCATAAGCATTTTCAAGGTATGGATTTATTTTGAGTTGAAATGTCATAAATATTTGCATGGTAATAGTCCAGTTAATTTGATTATGATTTTGATAAGGCCAAGTTCAGTTAATCAATCTCAATTAGACTGGTTAGTTTCACACTGAAAAACTGAACTGAAGGGGACACAACACAGAATTCATTCCAACTCTGATTGTGTTATGCCCTTGGGCACCGTGAAATCTTGAAAAGCAGACTTCAGGGAAATCACTCCATACCGACATTGGAAAAACTAACTCAGTTTTCATGTCTTACCAACAGTCAGCTGTATTGCTGTCATATGATAAAGAACTTCAAAGTAAGATTAAAAAATGAAGTGCAATTTAGAAAAATCAATAAAAAAGGAGGGAAATGAACTTTTCTTTCTGCTTGAGTACTGGAGGGGTGTGTCAAATTTTCTTCCAGTAACTCTATGCTGTTCTATTGTTATGACACTTGCTCAACTCCTCGAATGCAAATTGGGATTGGGTAACAATTTTTCTTATTTTTTTTCCCGAAAGCACCAGTATGCTTACTTGAAGTCTTGCATTACTATGAATGGTTACCCTTAGGGTCAAAGGTAGAATAGTGGTTACTTTTGGAGTGGGGTAGTAACAAGGATGGGGCATGTGGCTGGCTCCTGGGATACAGTATATGTTCTGTATCATAATGTGGGTGGAAGCTGCTTGGTGTGTTAACTTTGTGAAACTTCATTGACGTGTGTACTTATGATTTATGCACATACAATTTTATCTCTTATATTCTGAAACATTTAAATAGGAATTTATAAAAAAAAAACCAGTTGAGTTCCTATATTCATTCCTATGAATGAAGATATCACAAGGACTTGAAAATTTGTTTAAGTACTGGCTCCATCATTTTCTTTGATGATGACAAGTTTCCTGGATGCGTGAATTTTTATCAAATGTTATCATAACATCTTTCTTTGATTTTTTTTAATTGGTGCCTTTTTTCTGTAATGCAAAAACCTCTTTGCAATTTCCAACCCATTATACAAATTCATATCTTCTCCCCAGTTGGGATTAGAAAATCTCTTGCCTGCAGTGGTGCCCTGTGCTTCCAGGTGGCTTCATGGAGAAGCCCTGGGTTGTCTGTCCTTCCTATTGCTCCTTTCTGGGCAGTGAACATCCTGATTGTCCTCCAGTTTGGAAAAATGCTCAGTGTAAGAGTTGCCTTTATTCACAGTGTACTTTTTGAATCCATGCTGTTTTCCTAGTATTGGCACTTCATTCATTACACTCTATATAATTTTGTATACTGATGTCTTGGGGGTAATAATTGCATTTTAATGAAAAAAAGACCTTGATTAGCAGTGATATGGCCAGCGGTGGGCTGCAGTGGTAATATACACCTCCTGTTTCAATTTTCTAGTAAAGCTGATAATGACTGAAGGGCATGGTTGATTCAGAAACCCATGCCTGGCAATTGCATCAGTCAAGTTGACTTTTAACCCTTCATCTCTCGCAGCATGCTTTTAGTTTTTATTCAAGAGTAGAGAAAAGCAGAGCCCATACAAGCATCCTCTGATATTTATTTAGATGTTTTATATGATGATTGACCATTTGCAGTTCTAAAGGACTCATGTCCAGGGCTGTGATGTCAAACACAGCTGGATGATGCCAGGCACATCTGGGTATGCATTCTTGCTGAGTTAGCCTTGTGAGATTGGGCAAGTTAACTTCAACTCTTAGCCTCAGATTTATTATCCAGAAAATGGGTATAATTATATCGTTCTTATTGGATTATTGGAAAGATTAAATGAGATTATAGATGTAAATTCTTGAGGTAGCACCTGGCGTGCACTCTAGAGCTCAACAAATGGTGACGGTTATTTTTATTACATGTTGCTTCTCCTTCCCATCAATATCAGAAATTAAGATTGGACTTGAATAGTGATATAGCTCTATTTTGTCATTTAAACCTTGCATAGGAGAATAAATAAGTAAAAACTATATGATTCAATGTCTATGAACTGTAAGCACAAGCAAAATCATCTTATGGAATCAATGTCAGAATAGTAGATCCCTTTGTGAGGTGTGACATAGTCTCGGGGAGGCATGAGGGTTTATAAGGTGCTGAAAATGTTCGATTCCTTGATCTAGGCCATAGCCATTGAATTTTATATTTGTAAAAAGTCATCGACTTCTACGCTTCATGTTTGTACAGACTAAATCTCAATAAAAAACAAAGACGGGGTTTTAAAACAATAATATTTCTCAAATTTGTATAGAAAGTATAGGCTACTACAGACTTGGAAAATTTAGAAGTCATGACAATATTCAGTAGCTCTGCCCCTATTATCTCAAGTAAATATTCCAACAGCAGAAATATTCCAGTATCAAATAAAAATTATTTGCATGAAGATGTTCATTGCAGCATTTCCTAGTTTTAAAAAAGCAACATTGAAACAATATACCTTAAATGTCTGATAATATGGAAAAATTACATAATAGATTATGCATTAATTCCAGGATTATGCAGTTATCAAAAATAACTAAAATTGTGCAGCCAGTTTTAGCAGATTCCTTTGCAGTGTTTTATAAAACTGAACATACATTAGCCATATGAGCCAGCAATTTCACTTCTTTTACCCCAGACATATGAGGACATATGGGTTCACAAAGATCTGTACATGAATGTTCATAGCAGCCTTATTCATACTAGCCCAAAAGTGGAAAAATCCAAACATCAATCAATAGTGAATGGATAAAGAAATGGTGGTATTTTCAAACAATGCAATACTATCCAGCAATTACTATAACATGAATGAATCTCAAAAACAAAACAAACAAAAAACATGCTGAGGGAAAAGAAGCCAAGCACAAAAGATTGCATACTGTGTGATTCCATTTATATGAGGTTTCAGAAAAGGCAAAATTAGTCTCTAGTGATAGATGTTAGAACAGTGGTTGCCTCTAGCAGGAAGGTGGGAAATTGTCTGGTGATAGAAATAGTCTTTATTTTGTTTGGCAGGATCTGCGGCAGCCATCATGTGACCCTGAGGGTCTGCCCTGCAGAAATGTAAAGATTGTTGAACTGGTGAACAATGCCAGGACCCGTATACTTTCGTACATCTTATGTAAAAGAAAATAGTCATATTAGTTCAACCACTGTAGCTATAGCATCCTGTAAGAGAAGATTTGAAGAAATGCTGCTCTAATTTGTGTCAGTGTAGAAAGGAGTTATTAACGAGGGCTGTGGGAATTCCAGAAGCCTCCTGGCACTCACTCTGGTGTTATAGAATGACAGGCTCAGAAGGGACATTAGCAGCTATACAAGATGACATTAAAGCTGGAGAGTTTATGTGTCTTGCCCAAGGACACACACAGCCAAGATTAGATCATATATATCCAATTCTCAGTCTCCTTAATGAGAAAAAAGAGGTCAAAAGGGCTGTGACAATTCCCAGACAAATTGAAAGGGTATTTCGTACACAATGCTAAAAGGGCATTGTGAGATAAGAAATATATGAGATAAGAAAGCCTAAGGAGAAGCTGCTAAAATATGATGCTTCAACAGTGAAAATACAGTTTTACCCAAGATCCTCTTAATGATTTCTAGATGTGGATGTGTAGGGGTTTTGTACTTCCAGTTCCTTCCCTATCAGATGTTTATCATATCTCAGACTCATACATTTGATTTTTTTCACCTTTTGCTGAATTTATTTTATTTTATTTTTTATGTTATGTATGTATGTATGTATGTATGCATTTATTTATTTATGTATTTATTTACTTACTTACTTACTTACTTACTTACTTACTTACTTATTTAGCTGAGCCATCCTGCCACCTGTTGGCAGCTCAGTGGCAGCCCAGCTCGGGCTGGGAATCAAACAGGTGACCCTGTTGCTCAGAGCTCGCACTCTTGAGCAAGCTCTTAACCAATTGAGCCACTACGCCGGCCCCTAAGTTTTTTTTAACTTGTTTGTTCTCATTCTATTTCAAGAAGCATTGATAATATATTTTGAATTGTGTTCTCGTCAAGAAATTTATAAAAATTTGTAGTAATTTCATGATCGTACTTAATTATGTATCCATTTGTCATTTTCCAAAAGATTAAAATATGCACAAAAGCACCTCTCTGTTTTCTTTATGGCATTATTAACAGTTTCATATATTTGTGGGAAGAATATAATTTTAATTTTCTCCCATGTTATTTTAAATGTATTTGACTACTTTCCTTCAAAAGGATATGAACAGCGGTACCTCCCCACACAACCTCCAACATACACCCAAAGGACATTTGTAGGGGTTTTAAATAGCCCTGACACTTTTGGGAATATGCTTTTTACAAATAAGGAAAGTTCCATTTTTAAGGAAGTGCCTTGCTGTGGCATTCCACTAATCATAGGCAGATTTTTGGTTCAATCTCTTGACAGAAGCTTAGTGAATGAGAACTGGACAGTTGTGTTGCTGATTGTTTTAATGTTATTTTGTTTATTTTGTCAATAATTAATATAAACATTGTATCACAGTCCCAAAATTCAAAAGTAACAAATATACAAACGCTAAAACCGGTCTCCCTCACACCCTACTCCAGCCACCCTGTTCCCTTCCCCAAAAGTGATAGGTTCATATAGTTTAGCACAGAAAATGTATAAAATGATCAATAGCGAAAACCCCCTCTTATCTATGATTTCCATCCATCCTGATAACTTCCCATCTAATAATGATCTTAATTTTGCATACACCTTAAAATA
>NW_017731370.1:7099888-7100649 GCF_001890085.2 Hipposideros armiger | reverse complement strand
ACCTATTACCTTCATTGGGACATTAATAGTTTGTTATCTACCTTAGTCTATAAAATGCCTTATTCGCCCATTTAATATGTTTTATGAACCAATTCTGTGTTGCCTGCATTTTGGGAGTATTTCTAGTTAAATAATACAGAACAAGTGTTATTTCCATTTACATTGGAAATCTATTGAATGCTTCTGATCTATTGGTAATATCAGATCCTTGGGCAGGAAAGCTGTTTTATCAGTTACTAAGTACACAGGCACTGCATAATCTTGCCCATTAAAAGGCAGGTCAGGTACACAGTTTGGTTGCTAAGTAGCTGATAGGGAAGCAGTCCCTTTCAGACCTGAGGCTCATGTTGCCTGCATTTCACACCAAGCTCAGCAAACTTCCCCGTGAGTTGCTAAAGAGGTTCTCAAGTTCCTTTCTTTGTTTTTCATTTCCCTGCCATAACTGCTCCCTTTCTGTGTCAACTTTTATCAGGGTCATTTCTGGGAAGTAAATATGGCAGATTTATATCAACTAATTCTGAAGATTCACATTAAAAGAAATAGAGGAAAGCCATGAAGCCATTTGTGGAACTTGAGAGTGTGGATGAGACTAGGTTACGATTAAAGGACAATTCTTGTTACATTTCCATTTTCGTGACATTTGGTAAAAACACTTTAGAGGAAGAAGAAAAAAATGGGACAGTGAGAGGGAGGGAAGAAAGGGAGGAAGAGAGGGACTGAGGAAGGGTGGGAGGGAAGGAGTGAAAGAAGGAAGGAAGGAA
>NW_017731370.1:7094955-7099214 GCF_001890085.2 Hipposideros armiger | reverse complement strand
TGGAATATTCTTTGTGTGATAGACTCTTTAGGTTCTTTGGCTACCTGTACTAGGTCAGTTCCTCCAGCAGGTACACACCCACCCTTCTAGTGGCTTAGAGCTTGACCATCATACCCTGAGCAGGAGTGAAGTGAAGGAGGCAGTCCTGCAGGAGGGGCCTATGGACTCAGTAAAAGCAGAAGGTGTTGGGGTTGCCAGCTGAGCAAGATCTGCTCCATGCCTTATACAGGGGGGGACTGGAGTAAAACAGCAGGAGTTAATGTTTTCAGCCATCTGGGAAAGAGGGTCAGCCTTGAGAGCTTTCCCTCAAAGAGAGGGGGATGTCCGCAGAAGGCATCAGAGGGAGCAGAAAGCCAGTTTCTAGATTCTATTCCTGACACAAAACAACTGAGATCTTTGTTTATCTTTGGTGGAGAGTAGGAATGGGGCTTTGGCAGTGATGGCAAGGGGAAAAGAGGGCTGCCATTAACCATCCATCCTGACAGGTGTAGGCACAGGCTGGGGAACCTGGCCTGTCTTTCCTTATTCATGAAACCAGAGCCGGAAGCCTACAGTTTTCCCATTGCAGAAGTTAATTATGCTGAAACAGTTTTACCACTTGCTTTCTCAATTCAGATACAGACCTTCCCCTGTGAAGGGCTAAAGCAAGCAGATGGTAAGGAAAACAACAAACTAGAATGGGATCTGCAATGCTTTCCTCCGGGCTGATGGAAATAGAGTGATTCTTTTCCAAAATATAATTTCTAGAATTTTAAGATAAAAACAAGCGGGAAGAGTCAATCCAGAATTTTTTTGCTGACCATTCTATAGGAGGGTGGACTCTCAGACAATAGAGTTTATTAACAAACTAAATGGCTTTAATTATAATACCTAAATATATTATATAGTTTAAACATACTATTTTGTTATGATTAATTATAATAAGTAATTATAATATATTAGATATACTACATCTATAGTAAAATGCGTTGCCCTGTATTTCAGATAACTATGAGTCTTTTGGAGAAGGAAATTTGGCAGGGTTCATCAAAAGCCATGTCAGTACCACTCTCTTTAACATAATAATTCCATTTCTAAGAGTTTAATTTAGGGAAAAAGTTAAACATTGAATAAAATCATAGTCATGAAAATATGTTTTAGTCATCATGGTGGAAAAGGAAATTACATAGTCACCAGAGTAGGGGATTTACTAGGGCAGTGGCTCTCAGGGGAGGGGCAGCTTGGTCCCCTAGGGGTGAGTCATTTGGTAAGGCACAGGACAGCAACAAAGAATTACCAGGCCCACAATGTCAATAGTTCCAAGGTTCGAACACTGTGCATTAGGGCAATTAGAGTGCACTGACTCCAAAGAAAACTATGCAGCCTTTAAAGCTCATGTTATAAAGAGCAAGCTTCAACATGGAAACTTATTGTGATGGAATAGGAGAAAATAACAGTATGTAAATGTATGTATATATTCTGGTCAACAGAATTTAACATGAAGCTACAGGTCCTCTCATTTACACAAGCCCCCTTAGAGTTTGGAGCAATGTGTTTTATACAGTTACAGATTTTTGTAAAACCAATTTTTAAGGAAAATTATTTAAAATTTTTCTTTTTTATTTTTCTGTTAAGTTATGCAAGCTTCAGGCTTCACTAAACTAGATCCACCTTTGGTTATAATTTTGATGACACTCAATTTAATATCATTTTAATAGCACACATAATCAAGGAAAGGAAAAAAAAAAAACTTGATGGGAAATTACCAAATAGCTGACTGCAATCATGTAAGGATGGTAGGGTCAAGGGGAATGTTTTCCTCTTCTCTAGCTTCCAAATGTTTTTCAAAGCTGTTATGTTAGTTTATAATGAAAGAAATTATTTTCAAGAGAAAGAAAGTTTAAAAGAAAGATTTACAAGAAGGAAAAAATGTTGGAGAAAAACTACCATGTTAAGCCCTTTGTGAGTTTCTTTGTGGCTTAAATCTTGATCTTCTCGTGCTACCCTTTCTGGCTCTCTTGTTCATCCTGACCTCACAGCTCTCTGTCAATCATCCGAGTGTTCAACTATTTCATTAAGAGGGTATATGTTGGGCCGGCCGAGTGGCGCGATGGTTAAGAACTNGCACTCTCCAATTAAAAACCTGTCTTATTCTCTAATGTAAATATTAAGACTAATTAATCTCTTTTAAAGTATGATTTTAACTTCATCTTACAAATATTGATGCATAGTATGTGTACTATAATTTCTTTCTTTTTTTTTAAGATTTTATTGGGGAATTGGGGAAGGGGAACAGTGTTGGGGAATTGAGGAAGGGGAACAAGCCAAGTTGTTGTCCTTCAGTCTTAGTTGTGGAGGGCACAGCTAGCTCAGCTCCAAGTCCAGTCGCCATCTGGCCACCCGTCGGCAGCTCATAGTCGCTCAGCTCAGGGTGCCATGTTCAATCTTAGTTGTGGGCGGGCATAGTCCACCATCCCATGTGTCAGTCAAACCAGAAACCTTGTTGCTAAGAGCTCACACTCTAACCACTGAGCCATCCGGCCACCTGTTGGCAGCTCAAGGCAGCTCAGCTCAAGGTGCTGTGTTCAATCTTAGTTGTGGGTGGGTGTAGCCCACCATCCCATGCAGGAGTCGAACAGGGAACCTTGTTAGGAACACATGCTCTCACCAGCTGAGCCATCCTGCCACCTTTTGGCATTTCTCGGCAGCTCGGCTTGGGCGCAGCTCTCTGGCCCATGTGGGAATCGAACCAACGACCCTGTTGCTCAGAGCTCGTGCTCTAACCAACTGAGCCACTCGGCCATCCCTAATAATTTATTTCTTAACATAGTCTTGTTTCCATTATTATTTCTGCTTTGACCCATGAATTCTTTTGAAGTGTGTTTTTGTGTTTATAAAAAAATGATATGTGTCTTACAATTTTTATTATTTATTTAAATTAAATTGTATTGTAGTCAGAGAACGTGTTCAGTATGATACCAGTACTTTGAAATTCGTTAACATTAGCTTTATTGCTAAGATGTGGTCAGGTTTTATAAATACCCACACGTGCTGATCATAATGTATATTCTCCACTAAATGAAAATTGTAGATGATACTTTTCAACTATTTTACGTCTTTACTATTCAATCCATCAACTACGAAAGACTCTTATTGTCTTAGTATTAATATAATTAAGGTTTTCATTTTTTCTGTCCAAACATTTGGTTTGTTCTGGGTTTGTTTTACATCAAAAGTGTGAGACAGAGATCCAACTTTTTTCTAGCTCCCAGGTATAACAATAGCTTTTATTGGTCATTAGTCTTTTTCCCTATTTATGTCACCTTATTATATGCCAAAATATTGTATTTTTGCTTTACTTGTGGATTTCTATCTGATTCCATTGATCTGTCTATTCATACAAGGATGGGACTTTGTGATTAGATGACAATCAGTAATAAAAATTCAAACTGGGCCCTGATGTAATGATATACTGAGAGCCCAAGTCAGAAAAGTGAAGCAGAAACTTTAGAAAGATGAATAGGGTCCTGGTCTTTTGCCTAAAGAAGAGTGAGCAGATAATGAATGAAAATGCAAGTTTTAACAGAGGAAAGTACACATTGTTAGCAGTTATTCAAACCCATGTAAAAAAGGACGCTAACGCTTTGCTCAGTAAAAGGCATATTATGGAGATAAACATCACATTAAATTATACTTGCTGTACTTATGTCTCCAGAGAAGCGGGTGAATATAGTTGATGCGTGTTTTATGGTGTTTTGACTCTAGCCTAAACCAACTAGATTGAAGAAATTTACTTTTTGAACAAAAACAGCAAGATGGTTGCAATTAGAATGTGGTGTTAAAGTTAATATGTAAATATATTCCTCATACCTAAAACACTCCCTACTAGTAAATTAAGCCAGTGTTCTATGTTTGTACTTTTGGGGGATATGTGGTACTCATGCAAATTAATGCTTACTTACAGCATTTCAGCAATATGACTTTCACCTCTAGATCTCCCCACCTTATGCACTTAAAAAATTAATCCTGACCTCCCCCCCACACCCCCCGGGAGTTTGTGGGTAGAAGGGAAAGACAGACAGAAAAAATAGTTCAAGATCTTACAAATACTTCCAGATTAAAAATATATATATCTTGAAAATGTTGTGATAATATTATATCAAAAATTGGTACTACTCATCCAAGATTTTAGGACCCATGAATTTGTTAAAGCATAAGTTATTTTGTTTTGTAACTTTTAGTTTCATTTCATTTGAGTATATTTTTTAAAAACTAGAAAT
>NW_017731370.1:7087876-7088865 GCF_001890085.2 Hipposideros armiger | reverse complement strand
TCAGAATTCCATTCTTACTCTTCAATAAATTTAGATGGTCTGAATTCTGAAATATTGCACACCCATTTCTCCTTTTTCAAAGTAAGGCCCTTATCACTCGTAAGTAACTCCCACAGCTGGTCACAATTGACCCTTCTACTCATGGCAGTTGTATTGATTCTTTTCTTAAGCCTGTGTTGTACTCTCATTATATGTGAGGAAGTCTTGAAAACATAATGGATCTATTCCAAAGAAAAATAGGAGAGTCTTACACAGGAATTCACAGTCCCCCTTCCCCCAAGTGTTTGGTAATGCAGTGGTGTGAGGAATTTTGACTGATTGGAACTGCAAATTCACCTGGGCCTGCAGAGTGAATAATTATATGGGGAATTAAATTGCTTTCTCAGAAAACAGTATCAAGAAGTATCCACACTTTTGACATGCAGAACATCTGGATAAAGAATGAACATATCTGACAATCAGCTATAGAATGTAAAAGCCCTTAAGTAGCACTTTGCCAAAAAATGCTCTAAAAAAGGACCTCCCTAAAATCCTCCAGTATAATTTTCTGTCTAGCTGAAATTTCCAAATATTTACTAGTAATAGCATTTTTATGTGCTTTTTACATGGACAGTAACTATGTTTGGATTGGAAATTTTTTAAAAAAGAGAAGACACAAACTATTTTCTACTGAAGAAAGGTGTCTCACGCTAAGAACACTACCTTCCCATGATTGAGGAGTGCTTGATAGAGTAACTAAGGAAGTGAATGAAGTAGAACTCACTGAAGACCACCAGAAGTCACATTAAATTTATCAGAATCGTTGACTAGTATCCCTCGTTGCTGAAAAACAAAATTCTTATTCTGTTTCTAGATGTGTGAGTAAATGACCAGAGCTGTTCTTTACATTGAGGGATTGATATTCATCCAGTCTTACTCATAATTAATGAGCAAATTGTCAAGATAATTAAAATACTGGGGATGCGAAAAAAATGTATACACAAGACTTG
>NW_017731370.1:7080695-7084611 GCF_001890085.2 Hipposideros armiger | reverse complement strand
GTCATGTATTCATCTGGCCATTGACTGCTTCTTGAGCAACTCCTACATGGCTAGCACTGTCAAGGCACTGAGAATACAGTGGTAAACAAACAGACCAAGTGTCTGCCCCTATGTCGGTTATAAATGCCGTAGCTCCTTGCTGGTCAAAATGTGTTAGTATTATCTAGGAGTTTGTTAGAAATGCAGAATCCCTGGCCCCACTTCGGACCTACAGAATCAGAATACCCTTTTAGATGCTATCTCGGGGATCTCCTATGCATATTCAATTTGAGAAGACAGAGAAAATAATGTAAAGAAGGGACATAGGAAGTGGTCAGGGAGAGTACTAGAAAATGAGGTTAAGAGACATGTGAAAGCAGAGTACCCAGAGCTCTGCGTGTCATTGGAAGGGTGGAGTCTTTTGTTCTGAGTCAGCAGAGAAGCCTAGAGAGGGATTTGAGCAGCGATATGGTGTGTACTGACTGAAATACAGATTATATAGAGCACAGCTTTAAATGACAGGCAGATGGGGAGCAGGTCAGTGGTGGCCTCGTTATGGGGGATGTGCTACAAAGGGGTGCAAGGGACTTTTAAGAGTGATAGAAATATTTTATATCTTGACTGTAATGAGGATATACCAATGTATTCATTTGTCTAAACCCATCTAATGGTGCACTCAGAATGAGTGCATTCTACTATATACAAGTATCTCAAAAAGTTAAAAGGAAAAAACTGTTAGGGACATCTTAACCAGTATATAATTTCAATTACATAAAAGAAAAAAATCAGGTAAGAGAAAAGCTGTTGCAAAGTGTAGCCGTTGAAACCAAACTTCTCTCTAAACCTGGAGAGAAACAGGAATGCATGGCATGTACAAGACTACTACAAAAGATGATTCCAGGACCCCTTAAAGTTTGGGAGCTGGCAGAATGAAATAGGGAAAATCCAAAGTGATACTGGAATGAAGAAACACACGGTCAGCATCTAGAAGACAGATTCATTCCTGCTTCCACGCCTATTACTTCCTAGCTTTGTGATCTTGAGCAAGTCACTTATTCTTCTTGGGAAGACAATTTTCTTCTCTTTCAAGTAGTGATCAGAGCACTTGTTCCCATACTGCTGCTTAAGTGTCAAATGCAACATAAAAGCTGGGAAGGTGCTTTGAAAATTGGAAGGCACCGTATACATGTAAGTGGTTGCAACAACTTCCTTCTCCAAGTTATATTCATACCAGTGAAACCAAGACGCTGAAAAGAATTCTAATTTTCAGGCATTACTGACACTGACACAATTTTAGGACATGGTCATCTTTTGCTGATGTTCAATGCAAAGTACTCTTTATTACGTATGTTTACATATTCCCAAAACAGGTTCAGCACACACACTTCAAATGTATCTCTTGGATAGAGTCTTCCTGTCAATAAAAGACAAAATGGTGAAAGGCAAAATATCTTTGTTAAACAGAGGGCATATGTAACAAAATTGAAAGTCACAGAATAAATTTGATGTAGACTTTTACATTCATTAACATTTTCTTGAGCATGTGGCATTCCGTAAGGCATGGAAGGATATACAGTGATGAATAAAACACAGTCTTCATTGTCAAAGAGACGGCAATCTGGAAATATGGGTAATATATGTCTAAAAATAATTAGAATGCAAAAACATATGTGGAAAATATTGTAAGAAAAAAATGTAATGTGATGGAGTTGGAAAACGGGATAAACAGTTATCCCTTGGAAGCCTTCATGGGAGAGGCAGTGTTTGAAGTGAGTGTTGAGGAATGAGTAGGGATCTACTCAGAACAAGAGAGGTACCCCAGGTGGAAAGTAGATTGAGCCAAGTCATGGAATCAGGAAAATACAAGGCATGTCTGGAATACTGTGCTGGCCGGCTTGGCTGGGGGAAACTTATGTTTGGGGCAGTGGTGTGGGAGATCAGTCTGAAGGAGGTGAGTTGAGGACAAGACCATGGAAGGTTTTCTGTGCCAGCCTTTCTTGGATAGAAATGAAAAACCACTGCAGGTTTCTAAGTAAGACTGTGGTAGGACACAAAGTGTGTCAATAGACGGAGACTTTGGCAACTCTGTTGTGTATACACTCATATTGGGAGAAACAAATACAATAGTGAAGGGGAGAAAAAATGAGGATTTGAACTAGTATAGTATGTGTAGGGATAGCAAGGTAAGTATAAATACAAGTAACATTGATATTACAAAATTGGCTGTCATTAAAACCTGTTGGACTGGGGAGGTAGGAAAGAAGAAAGTATCAAAAAGGACTCACATTTCCAGCCAAAGTCAAAGACCTTGGAAGAACGTATTTTGTAAAACATAGGGAACTTGCTTTTAAGACACACTAACTTAGGGGTACTCATGGAATAGCTAATAGTATTGGGCATTTCTTCTATACTGTACAGGTTTGTATGTACTACCCTATTTAATTTTCAGAATGGTTTTGAGAGAAGAGTAAGATCCTACCAGATTTATAGATAGAGATATTGAAGCTCAAGAGGTAAAGTAACATGCCTAAGGTGGCAAAATCATCATTCAAGAAGAAATCTAAATATTGTGTTCTTTGTACATCACCACTGCAAAAGAAATCTAGCAGACAGCTGGACACGCAATCCACTTAGTGGCTTTATCTGAAGTTACTGAGAAACTGAATTTCTTCACTTCCCTCCCATATTTCAGAGCACTATAAAATCTATTCACTATGGTGGCATAAACTTACAAACTCTAGAAAGTAGGGATGACCCCCTGGTCCAGTGATCATTTCTAATGGATACCAGTGAATCATTCCAATGAGTGTTTCAGTAGTATTTTGCTAAAATTAGTTTCTAAGCTGTGTTTTGGGAGTGCACCATGATTCAGAATTTTCTTATATTGCCAAGATTGCCAATCTGATTCTATGTGGAAACCCATATCATACACATAAGATGTGGGAGAAAAGTAAGGTAATGCAACCTGTGTTTCAAAGCTCAGTCACCCCGCTAAACAGACGCTGCTACAAAAATAAGCATATTCAGAACACAGCTGACAAATCTCAGATCTCTGGCTGACATGAGCAGTTGATGATATTATACAAACAGCATTACCATTGTTGTATTCTGGCTGTTTTTTATTCAAGTTGTCTATTTGCAGGCAATGCCTACTCTCATAAACCTTCCTGACAAAAATTACATTTTACAAATAAGACTTTTTTAATGGCATGAAAAATGAATTGCTCTTTTGAAGTCAGCTGTGCTTTTCTGAATATTATTTTCTGGCAGCATCTTTGCCTTCGCTCTCCTCTGTTGTTTCCAGATAGCACATTTCACTATGTGTATCTGAAGATTTATAATTGCACCTCCTAGGTGGAAATCAAGGGCTGGCATTAATTAGCAGTTACCGGTGAAATGGCCCACTAATAAAACAAATACATACATTTCTACAATAATAACTTCAGTTCTTCTATGAAGGACCTGAAGCGGCAGGCTGTCAGTTCACAGAACTTTTCTCATTTCCCCGAACTTGTAATAAAACCAGCTTATTGTTTCTTCAGGCTACTAAGCATCAAGCAATTTCTTTTCTGTGCTCATTCTGTCTGCTCAAGGCTTGCTCTTGTGTTCACTGAAGCCCTGCAGCTGACTCCAGGATTATTCTTATTTTTTTTAAATAAACAATGATGACACCTTTGAATATGGATATTATTGAACAAAGGAGCTAATTGTCTGTCACAGATTTGGACCAGGCAGTTATTCCTCATCAAAACCTAAGTTTGAGACTCAGGAAATTAGTCCTGAGTGGGGACATGTGTCAAATGCATTATAAAAGCATCACCTCCTTGGTTTAAATGGATTCACTTCCATCCATCCACTTTTGCTGGGAACTTATGAGTCATTATTTATACTTTCCTCTTCTAGCCCACTTTCAACCCACTCGATGTTCTGAAATATC
>NW_017731370.1:7075503-7078565 GCF_001890085.2 Hipposideros armiger | reverse complement strand
GACAGGTATTTGATTTCGAGGGTGTGACCCTTGCTGTCCTATGCACTCCCACTGTCTTCCAGCCTTTGTGCCGGGATCCTTTTGCCCAAGGGCTTTCTCTGGTGGACTGACTGTCCACCATTTGGGTGCCTGAAAGTGAGCACTTCCAGAAGCAACCCTGAGACAAGGATCTACAGGACTTATTGGATAAATACCCAGCTCCTCAGTCTCTAGGTGGCTAACAACGCCATTCCCAGAGGGCCCCTGAATGAAGAAACCCTAATTGCCCACAGTAGTACCTGCTCAGCAATATACCTTTCATTGCCCCTTTTTCATTCCCTTCTCTTCCCTTTCTCACTGCACCATTCCCCATAAGTATTTTCTGAGACCACCTTCCAAATAAACTACTTATGCTAGAATCCTTGTCACAGGATTTAGATTTTTCTGGAAAAGAGAACCATTTTGGATTTCTATAAAAGGGTCTGCTGTGGGGGAGAGTAGGGAACCCAAATTAAGATGGAAAGCCTTGGTATTCATGAAAGAAAGCCGGAGTTAAAATGAGATTTGATGCTTAAAGCAAGACTAGTTAGTAAGACTGTTATATCTAACCAGTTATTAAAATATTGAAATGCTTTTATGCCAGTTAGTAAATAGCCACGTTCCCAAACTCTCTATAGGGCATGCTTACTGTCCTGGCCACCAGTACCTTTCCATGATTCAGCAGATAATGATTAATACTTGCCATCACTGGGTGCTTCCAGGCCTCTCATCCAATGTGACAGGCACCAACTTTCCTGAATGATTCGTGTGCTTGCCATGTGGGCTATGCCATGTTGCTAATATTATTTGTAGTTAATTTAGCACCTTCCAGACCCAGATTTAAAGGAGAGCTCTTTCTTTGATTATTGTGTAGAGAATACCTTGAAGGTATTTTCCCCTCACTCAGTTTCTGTCATTTCTCTGCATAGACATCTTTCAGCTCTTGGCATCCAACTGATATGTGCTACATTTTTAGGTAGGTAGACACACGAAAGAGGTAGGAGAAGCAAGAGTGGAGAGATGAATCCCTGATGATATTCTGGGAAGACTTCAATTTGAGCTGGCCCGACAAACAAAGCATTTTCTATATGATAGCCCCACGGAACTTACCCTCCTACAGTGCAAGGCATTGGACTTCCTGAGATTATACTTACATTCCTGCCTCTGCTTTTCTTCTTGATTCAAAATGTTCACAAGAAAGATATAAAACCAAACATCTCTCTCTCTCTCTCTCTCTCTCTCTCTCTCNTGACTTTAAGACTTGTTTTTGACTTGTGAAAATACAGCCTTTTTCCAGGGCTTTTCTAAGCCAGTGATTTACAGCCCTGATTCTCTTTATTTATTTTTTAATAATTTTCTCACTGCTTACATAATGAGGCATATTATTCTTATTAAACCACCTGGTTCTGCACAGTGCGCGTGTGTCATACGCGCAAACATGGAAAGAACAGGCATACAGATCCCGCGTTACAGTTGAGAAGGGAACAACACCCTAATTGTTTTCTACTGTCTTCTATTTTAAGTAGTGAGGCCCATACCTTGGTGAAACATTTATGGGTTAAGCACAGATTGTGTGAGAGGCTATAGAAGTAGAAATTAAGGCTTTAGAGTCAGCCCCACCTGCGTTGGTATCTGGGCTCCACCATTTCATAGTGCTGCAAACCACAAACCCCCTTCACACTTTGAGGAAGGGTTTGAATGCCATCCCAAGATGTTTTGACTTTCTTCCACAGGCAGAAAGCCTTGGAAGGTCATGGAGCAGAGGAGTAATACATTAGGAGAAAAGCTTCATGAGAACTTTCAAAGGGCAGATGTCAACGGCAAGGAGTCGCTAAGCTCCTTCTGGACACACAGAGGTGCTCTGTCGGGCACTCCTAGCCTTATAAACAGTGCTGTAAATGGCTGTGATGATTGAATGATTGACTGACGAACCCATGGAAAGACAGAAAGAGGATGAAATGGAGACATGTTGACTGACTGATGAGAGTTCAGGACAGTGTGACTACTTTACGTTTCTTTCAAATAATTTATATTTCTATTTTGAGTGTCAGCTGAATAAAATGCATAATTTGCTCCATGCCTCACATAATGGTTTCATAATCAAGTATTGAATCAACACTGATCTTCAAGCAGCGTCTCAAATCGGAAAGCCAAAAGAGTTCTGAAGTGTAACTTCCTTTTTAAACTTCCCTCCTTTTATATTTGCATGAGATGTTGAAATAGCAGGACAATTAAGATCAGATAAAGAGGAATGAGGTGGCGTCAGCTAGCTGCAGAACACAGATGAGCCTTCATTACCCAGCTGTGAGTAATTTTCCTCCCAATCGGAGGTAGAATTTTGAGTAGACTGAAAGCACTGTTTGTAGCAGGAGCACTGCACCCAGGGTGTTACCTCAAGGCAGGAACTCATTTTTGTTAGCTCATAGAGTGACCTCAGATGGATGTGCTTCTGCTTCTCTCTGTGATGCTATGTTCTCTGAATGACCAGGTAAAAAGTACCAGAAGTGAATGGTCCCCGAGGTCCTGTGTTTCCATGACCTGTTCTTTCACAAACATCAAGGTGGCCATGCGACTATTTACTCATGCCCCAGATACTCCCATAATCTTTGCCTAAGTGGAAAGGGCAGAATTTCTTGAATTCCAGCAAGTCAAATGCAGAGGCCAGGGTCAGTGGGAAGACTGGTAGCGGGCTGGTGAAATCGGCAGCCACTTCTGATCCTTTTAAGCAATGTGTGTTCCCCCCACCACCACCACCACATTCTCCACATTGACAGCTCACTCTTGACAAAAGCCTCACTGGGTATTGTGTTGATTTGGGTAAGATTCCTTGTAGGGGTGAGTATGGTCTGGGTCCCTTCTTTCCTTTTCATAAGCTGCAGCAGACAACCATTCTGAAATCACAGGCAGGAAGCTCTTGACTGGAAATTGTTGAAAGCAGGGAGAAAGAACAGCACTTAAGGAAAAAAAAATAAAAGAGCTTCAATGACATTTGTGAAATTGCCTTTCCTTCCGATTTGGTTGGAAAATTATTTTTCAGATTCTAG
>NW_017731370.1:7044836-7065149 GCF_001890085.2 Hipposideros armiger | reverse complement strand
TTCTAGGCTATGGACTTACACACACACACACACACACACACACACACACACACACACACACACACAATTTCATAGCAGATATTTGCGATTGGCCCAATATTATGTGGCGGATTAACTTCCAGGCCCAGAGCCAAATGCCAGAGCCACTTGTCCACATTGCCATCCCCAGGCATCAGACATTTAACATCTGGTCCTGCATTCCAGCTCCCCATCCAGGTTGTAAGTTTTACAGGTGGAAAAGCATTTTTATGCTGATTTCTTGGTGGTGATTATATGTTAATCACCTTGGGGAGATATTAAGAATTCAGCACAAATTTAGGTTGGGGAGCAGTGAGGATGTGTCCAAATGACAGCTGCTCCTGAGCGGTATCCTGATAGATTTGATAGCCCCTGAAAACAGTCCAGCTTTCGTCCATAACGGCATTCTAAAGAGCAGGACTGAAGCTTCAGGAATCTGTATTGTTGCAACATGCCCAAGAATAGGCTACAGATAAATCAGTTATTAGAATCAGGATGATTTTATAGCCTGCATGCATCTTATTGTTTCTTGTGACACAGTAATCACAGAATTCAAAAGGCACACTTTATAAGTGTGAAAAAGGCAATTTCAGGGTTCTTTTGGTTTTTGCTATTGCAAGGCGGGAGTTAGATATAGTTTCTCACTGTTTAGATTTGCTATTGAAGTTTAGTGGAATGCCAAAAATTTCCGTTAGCAAGTGTCAGTAAATGATGTTAACACAGCTCCAAGTTCAAGGTGGACTAATTTCTTGAAATAACGCAACAATTTAGTGTCCAGAAGTCTTGTTTTAATATCCACACACTTCTCAACTCTTGAAAGTTCTTTATTTTTATAAACCGGATTCTTATATATTTAAACATACAATTTTTCTCATATGTGCCTGTTTCTGATATTTGTACACAAAGACAATGAAGATTATTATTGAAAAAAAATTTTTTTTCATTCTTGTCTGTAACTGCCAATAGCATTTGGAGTGTGGAAATGTTTTAAAAATCAGAAAACCAAGTAAAGAAAAATTCAAGCAAATGAGCCCAGAATAGCAAAATATGAGCCTTAATAAAATCATTTATTAACTTTCCAAAAAGCTATTTTAAAACTATATGCTCAATAAAATTTTTTTAAATACTAATAAGACTAAGTATTTTCAAGAATGTAGAATAATTGAACTCTCATGCAGTGGTGATGTAAAATGGTAATACTATTTTAGAAGACTTTGTGGCAGTTCCTAATAATATTCAGTATACACCTACCTATCCTTTGACCCAGCAATTCTACTCCTAGGTATTCACCCAAATGAGATAAAACATATAGTCACACAACCAACTATAAAAGAATATTCATAGCAACTTTATTCATAATAGTCTTAAACTGGAAACAACCCAAATGCCCATCAACTGGTGAATGAAGAAACAAATTGTCGTATCTCATATAATGGAATACTACTGAGCTACATACAGGAATAAATTGCTGATATATTCCACAAAATAGAAAATCATGTTTTTTAAAGGGTTGAAGAGGCACAAAAGAGAACATACTCCACATTAATATTAATTTCAAAGACAGGCAGTGTACTCTATGATGATAGAAAGCAAAATGGAATGGCTGACTCTGGCGTGCAGGTGAATTGATTGGAAAAGAGCATGAGGAGAGCTTGCTGGAGAGATGAAATGTTATATTACACCTTGGTCTGGGTTATGATTACATGGTCATATACAACTGCCAAATTAAGATTTGCATTATCTGTATATAAATTATATCTCAAGAAGTTACTGTTAACATTAATAAAAGCTATTGTTCGGCTTCTGAGTTCTTGTTTGACAGTATTGATATTATCTGTCGTTTTCCTTTATTAGCTCAGATGCTAAATTCAAATTCAGCATGTGGGGTATCTCATTCATGTGAAATCATTGGGACATGTACTGTTCCATTTAAGGAAAGTCTTCAGGAAATGGAAACGTCCCGCTTCAAGTAACAAACAAAAAAAAGTGAACCAGTTTTGTGGCAAAGTCTCCTGCGATTGCGTCTTTCTTTTGGTAGGGTCTCATATTGGCTGTCTTCTCATGTGGCATTGACAAAATGTTTCCCCACATACTTATTATTCTTTCAGAGTAGCTGGATAAGTCTATTCTAAACACTAGGACATTTTATACTTTAGAAAGATTTTCACTGTGTGGAATGGGCCACAGTTCCCTTTACTTGTGTCTTCCCCTGGCTCTGTTGCTTAATATCAACCAGCAGGTAGAATTCTTTGGGATTTGGGTAAGTCAAAATAATGAAATTGGGGCGAAGAGATGGATGTGATCATGGGGTCAGGTCGAGGAAAGTGGAAAGAATTTTCTAGTCCTGACATTAACCTAATTGTTTTGATTATTGCTAGATAGATCTTTGATCAGGCTTAGATGGGCTCACCAGCACACCAGCAGACATTCATGGTCACTTATTAAATATCTTTTCTTTTAAAAATCATTCCTATGACTCACTGTCTTTTTTGTGTAAATTTCGTGAGATTTAGAAATGATTTTTAAAATTCTTTCTGAAAATATATGCTTCTTTTGATGGAATAGAAAAAATTGACTTCATCTTTATTGGTAAGAATTCTCTAAGTTGTCAGTGACTCATTATTTGGGACAGACATGGAAATTATACTCTATTTCCATCCAACTCAAGCTATTTTTCTGATGCTTTTGATGAATCCCTGACAACCAAACAGCTCCTGTTAAACATTTATGATAAGAGCACTGCCTTATCTACCCTGACATACACATTGGGTCCTACCTTATTGTTAAAACAAAATGCTATCTTTCTTTTTATGTCACAATTGAAAGAAACAATAAGAATTGAAAGAAAGCTAGAGACTTATAGAAAGTGCAAATACATAACCTTTCCAAAAAAGATTTAAGACCAACCAGGAGGGACAAAGTATTCCTTCAGAGGTGCTGACATCATAAAAGTTGCCTCTAGAAGCTCAAGCCAAGCTTCCATTTTGAGTGAGGTGCAGCATTTTGGGTTGTGATGGATGGTCTTAGTCTGTGAGTTGATGTTTTTCTCATGTTCTGGATTATATGATATGAGTGTGGGAGGGATGGGGAAGAGAGAGAGGATATATGTCCAGATTGTGTTACAACTGCCTCTTTTACTTCAAAGCTCACACCATTGGCTTGGCGTCATGATCCATTGCCTACCTTGCTTTTGAATCCCATTATATCCTACTAAGGGTATAGGGTTAAGAGTGTGAGGTTTGGTGGTGAAGTCAGCGAAAATGGTGGAGCAGGGAGGCCTAAGGATCCATTACTCCACAGAAACAATGATAACAGCAAAAACTGTCAACGCTAGTCAACTTTATCAGAACTCTGGAAAGTGACCAAAGGTTTAAAGCAACCAAGCAGATGCTGAATTGAGAAAAAAGGTGACTTAAACACTGTAATAGAGCTTTATGGCATTTTGACTCAGGCGTGTTGCACACCCCTCCTCAGCATGGTAGCGGTGATGAAGACAACAGCCCATGTTCCCAATACAGATACCTGGTTCTAGAAGGAACATAATGGATCTTGTTATCATGGAACTGTGTTCGTCTATTTTGACTTGTCTGAGGGTTCCCTGAAGGAATGGCACAAGGTGCCTGCCTTTCTTTTGCCTAACTTGCAGTTCTCTAAGGGCAGAAAAGAAACTATGCAGAGGGCATTCCTCAAAAACATTGAAAGGCAAATGGACAAGCTGCTGTCACCAGGGATAAAAGATTACAGTTGGGGCAAACAATAGACATGCCTCAGCCTAGGAGGAAAAGCTGGAGAGAGAGTTATTTTGGAAAATAAATGTTTTTAAAATATTGCAATGTAATAAAGAATATAAAAAAACATGCACATGCCCAGGGTAAGATGCATACTCAGAAATGGTTTGAGAAAACCCTAACTGTCACCTCTAGTTTCTCTTTAAGCTCCATGCCAGCAGGAAGTGAAAGTTAAGGCAGATTTGTAAACAGCTTATCTAAATATTGAGAGTATCCAATACAGAGTCAATCTCAAAGCCAACAGAGTTTTTGTTTCTTTGTTTTATTTGGTTTTTGTTTTGCTCCAGACATTTAAAGAAATCTCTGACAAACTAATAGCCACCCACAAGCTAAATTCCAGGCCCAGAACTGATATTCAGAGACCACACACAACAATTAGCTTTTGAAAACAGCTTAGAAATATGGACAAAGAACTTACAGAAATTTTTCCAAAGAAGATATACACATGGCCAATAAGCACATTAAAAGATCCTAAACATCACTGATCATTACAGAAATGAAAATAAAAACCACACTGTGATACCACTTAACACACATTAGGATGGCTACTACAAAAAAAAAAGAGAGAGAGACCATAACAAATGTTGATGAGGCTGTGGAGAAATGAAAACCCATGTGCATTGCTGGTGGGAATGTAAAATGGTGCAGCCACTTTACAAAACAGTATGATGGGGTTTTCTTTTTTTAACATTTCTTTTTATTTTTCAGTTTCAGTTGAAATACAATATTATATTAGTTTCAGGTGTTCAACATACTGATTTGACATTTATATAACTTAGGAGGTAATCGCCCTGATAAATCAAGTTACCTATCTGACACCATACATAATTAGTACAATATTATTGACTCTATTTCTATGCTGTACCCTACATCCCCATGAATATGCCGTAACTACCAATTTGTATTTCATAACTCCCACCCCTTTTTTCACTTACCCCCCAACCCCCTTCCCTTATGGCAGCCATCAAAATGTTCTCTGTATTTATGAGCCTGTTTCTGTTTTGTTTGTTTTTTCTTCAGATGCCACATATGAGGAAAATCACATGGCATTTGTCTTTCTCTGACTTATTTCACTTATCACAACACCCTGTAGGTCCATCCATGTTGTTGCAGATGGCAATATTTCGTTCTTTTTATGGCTGAGTAATATTCCATTGTGTATATGTACCACTTCTTTATCCATTAATCCATTGATGGACACCCAGGTTGCCTCCATATCTTGGCTATTATGAATAATGCTGCAATGAATATATGGATGCACATGTTCCTTTGAAATAGTGTTTTCTTTTTCTTCAGATAAATACCCAGAATTTGGATTACTGGGTCCTCCTTTGTCTCTTGTAGTAGCCTTTGTTTTGAAGTCTATTTTGTCTGGTATAACTATTGCCACCCCAGTTTTTGTTTTTATTTTTCCATTTTCATGAAATATCTTTTTCCATCTTTTTACTTTCAGTCTGTTTGTGTTTTTTTTTTATCTGAAGTGAGTCTCTTACAAACAGCATATGTAAGGATCTTGTTTTCTCATCCATTCAGCCCTCCTATGTCTTTTGAGTGGAACATTTAATCCATTTGAATTTAAAGTAATTGTTGATAGATATGTAGTTACTTATATATATATATATATATATATATATATATATATATATATATATATATATATATAGTCTTAAAGAAGTCCCTCTAAGATTCTTGGTAATACTAGTTTGGTAGTAATGAATTCCTTTACCTTTTTCTTGTCTGAGAAATTCTTTATCTGTCCTTCAATTCTCAATGATAGCTTTGCTGGGCTATCTTGGTTGTACGTCTTTACTTTTCATCACTTTGAATATTTCCTGCCAACCCCTTCTGACCTGCAAAGTTTCTGTTGAGAAATCAGTTGATAGTCTTACGGGAGCTCCCTTGTATGTAACTAACTTCTTTTCTCTTGCTGCTTTTAAATTTCTCTCTTTGTCTTCAACCTTTGGCATTTTAATTATGGTGTATCTTGGTATGGGCCTTTTTGGGTTCATCTTGTTTGGGACACTCTGTGCTTCCTGGGCTTGTATATCTCTTTCCTTTACCGGGTTAGGGAAGTTTTCCATCATTATTTCTTTAAATAGGTTTTCAATTCCTTATTATCTGTCTTCTCCTTCTGGTATCCTATGATGTGAATGTTAGTACACTTGATATTGTCACAGAGGCTCCTTAAACTATCCTTGTTTTTTTTTTTCTTCTTTTTTTTTGGGGGGGGGGATCCTGTTTTGTTTTTGTTGTTCTGATTGGATGTTTTCTGTCACCTTCTTATCTAAATCACTGATGAACCTGTGTTTCATCCAATATACAGTTGATTCCCTCTACTGTATGCTTTATTTCACTTATTGTAGTGTTCACTTCTGACTAGTTCTTGTTTATGTTTTCTGTCTTCATTTTTATGTTTCCTATCTCTTTGTTGAAGTTCTCACTGAGATCATTGAGTATCCTTACAACCAGTGTTTTGAACTCTGCATCTGGTATATTGCTTGTCTCCATTTTTAGTTCTTTTTCTGTAGCTTTGTTCTGTTCTTTTATTTGGGACATGTTTCTTTGTCTTCCCATTTTTGTTGCCTCCCTGTGTTTGTTTCTATGTATTAGGTAGACCTGACCTGTCTCCCAGTCTTAGTAGAGTGGCCTTATGTAGTAGGTGTCCAGTGGTGCAGTCTCCTTGGTCACCTGAGCTGGGTGCTGCAGGGGTGTCCCTTGTGTGGGTTGTGTGTGCCATCCTATTGTAGTTGAGCCTTGGTTGCTGTTTGCACATCAATGGGAGGGATTGACTCTCAGGTTGGTTGGTTGTGAGGATTGGCTGTGACTGCAGTGGAGGATCTATTGTGCAGGGGCTGACCCTACAGGGCAGGATTTTATTTAGCAAGGTTCTGTTGCCTACTCGGTCTACCCTTTGAGTGTGTTGTCTGCAGAGACAGCCAGTGATGCTCTGGCTCAGTCCAAAGCCAGCCACTGTGCTTGCCAGCCATAGGGCCTCCTGGAGTTAGGCACAAAGCAATCTTCAGATGGCTGCCACTTGCACTGGGGTTGGAGGTGCCTGGGAGAGGCTTAGCTGTGAAACAAGACTGACCACTGCTAGTGCCAGACTCACAGCTGCTTAGCAAGGGATATGGGACAGCTGAATCCAGATGCAGCTTGTTTGAGGGTTGTGAACCTTTGACATATTTTAGTAAAATTTCTAGCATGAGCCAAGACAGGGCATTTGTATAGAAAAGCCACTGGAAGTGGCTTGGGTGGGCCCACCAATTCAGTGGAATGGGGCCTCAGGGAATCATCAGGGAGGGGCAAATGGTGTTAACCAGGTTGATAGAGACTCAGGTATGGCATCTGCCTAAGTCTTCACACTGGGCCTGGGGAGGGCTCAACAAAGAAACTGTGGCTTCTACCAGCATTTCTATCTGGGAGAAAGGTTTCTCTCCAGCCTTTATCCTAGATGCAGACAATTCAGTTTCTCCCCTATGCCCCTAGTGCCTTTTGAACTGCTGTCCAGTGCTGGGGCGCCAAGCTAGTGAGTCCATGAGCAAGTAAGTCTGTGTGTGCGCCCTTTAAGAGGAACACCTGGGACTCCAGCCACCCCTGTCTCAGTCACAATCCCTGTTGATTTTCACAGCCAGAAGTTATGGGACCTTCTCTTCCTAGCAGTAAAATCCTGGGCTGGAGAGCCTTGTGTAGTGCTGGGACCCCTTGGTTCTCAGGGGGACTTCTGCAGCTGAGATATCCCTCCCAATTTTTAACCACCACAGGTGGGTGTGAGACTACCTGTTCCACATCTCCACCCCTTCCACCAGTCTCAAAGTTGCTTCTTCTGTATATCCTTAGTTGTAGGGCTTTTGTTCAGCTACACTTCAGGTGATTCTCAGTGATGGTTGTTCTATAGTTTAGTTGTAATTCTGATGTGGTCATGAGAGGATGCAAGCACAGCATTTTCCTACTCTGCCACCTTGACCAGAAATCAGTAGATTGTTCTTGAAAAAGTTAAACATAGATTTACCATATGATATAGCAATTATATATATTCTCCAAAAGTGAAGAAAGCAGAGACTGGAATGCATATTTTTCTACTCATGTTCATAAAAGCATTATTCATAATAGCCAAAAGGTGAAAGCAACCCAAGTGCCCACTGATGAATGAATGGATAAACAAAATGTGGTATGTATGTACAATACATTATTAATCAATCTTAAAAAGGAAGCAAATTCTGACGTGCCACAGCAGGGATGAACTTTGAAAACATTATCCTAAGTGAAATAAGCCAAACACAAAGGGACAAATATTTGTATAATTCCACTTAAATAAGGTACCTAAAGTAGTCAAATTCATAGAGACTGAAAAAAAGAATGGCAGTTCCATGGGTTGATAGGACAGGAGAATGGGAAGTCATTGTTTAATGTGTACAGTTTCAGTTTCGATGATGAAAAAATTCTGAAGATGGCTGCTAATTGCACAATACAATAATCTTAGTTGACTTAATTCCACTGAGATTTTACATTTGAAAATAGTTAAAATGCTAAACTTTATGTTCTATTACACAATAAATATAGTTAATAAAACAAAAAGATAGCACCAGCCCATATAATAAGCAGCAAAAACAAACCCCGAGGAGGGGAAAGAAACTGATTTCCAGAGTTATCACATCATAACATACAAATGTTCTCCTTTCAACAGATAATTATGGGGTATGCAAAGAAACAAGGAACTATTATCCATTCGCAGGGAAAAAATTAATAAAAATGCTCCCTGAGGAAGCATAGACCTTGAATTTACTAGACAAAGACTTTAAAATCAGCTTTAAATTTGCTCAAAATAAATAAATAAATAAAGTAAGCCATGATCAAAGAACTAAAGGAAACCAGGAGAAAACTGTATTGGTAAATATAAAATATCAATAAAGTGATAGAATTTATAAAAGGAAAACAAAATAGGAAAATTCTGGAGCTGAAATATATATATATAAACTGAAATGAAAAATTTACTAGAGAGGTTCGACAGAAGTTTTGAGCAGGCAGAAAAAATAATCAATAAAGTTGAAGAACAGTCAATTGAACTCATTTAATCTGAGTAAAAGACAAAATAATTGAAGAAAAATGAACAGAGTCTAAGAAACCTGCAGGGCATTATCATCAAACATATCCACATAATAGAAGTCTCAGAAAAAGAGGAGAGAAAGGGAAAGAATATTTGAAGAAATAACAAAAGTTCCCAAGAAGCTTTATGAACCCCAAGTAGGATAAATTCAGAGAGATACACATTGAGACACATCATAATCAAACTGTTTAAAATACAAAAACAAAGAAAGACTTTTGAAAGCAGCAAAAGGGAAACAATTTGTTACATACAAGGGATCCTCAATAGGATTGACAGCTTATTTCACATCAGAAACCATGGAGGCAAGACAGCAGTAGAATCACATATCTAAAATGCTGAAAGAAAAATATCATCAAGCAAGAATTCTATACGTGGAAAAACTGTCCTTCAAAACTTAAGAAGAAATGAAGATATTCCTATGTAAATGAAAGCTAATAGAGTTTATTGTAGTAGCCCTGCCCTACAATAAATGATAAAGGACTCCTACAGAATGAAATTAAAGGACATTAGATAGTAACTTGAAGCCACACAAAGAAAAAAACCACAATGGTAAAGATAATTACATAAGTACATATAAAAACCAGTTTTGTTGTAATTTTGGTTTGTAACTTCTTTTTTTTCTATGCAATTTGAGAGATAAAAAGCAATTATTATAAATACATATTAATATTCACACAATGTATAAAGACACTAAAAAATGTAAAGGAGACGTATAAGAGCAGAGTGTTTATATACTATTGAAGCTAAGTTGGTATGAATTCAAACCAGGTTATTGTAAACTTAAGATGTTAATTGTAATCCCCAGGGTATTCATTAAAGAAATAACTAAAAATACATACAGATAAAAAATGAGAAGGAAATAAAAAAGGTACAGCCTAAAATCAATTAAAAACAAAAGAATATAGTAATGGAGGAATTGAGGAACATATATATCTGTATATGTCGATATACATAAATGAATATATATGAGTATATATGTATATATAATCATATATAAAATTATATATATATTTATATATGATATACAGAAAATATTTTGCTCCTTTCTTCTTCCTCACCCATGATTACTTTAATTAAACTCTCCAGTTAAAAGATAGAGATTGGCAGAATAGATATTTTTTTTTAAAGATCTGACTATATGCTGTCTATAACAGTCACTTTAGATCCAAAGATACGAACAGGTTGAAAGTGAAAAATCAGCAGAAAGTATTCCATACAAAGTACAATCAACTTCAAGATCATCGATGTAATTGAGTACAATCCTTTAAAGAAAGTTAAGCCTACAGGTAATAGAATTTTTTTCTGTAAAATTAAGAACATTCACTATAATCAACATATATAAACTAGTAAGTCTAGCCCCTGTCCACCACATCACTTGAAATTATAGAGCTTGGTCAGTTTCATATTCCTACAGCAAGAAATTCTCCTTAGCATGAGCTGGCAGAAAGCCTGGTTAAGCTTGCTAGCCTTTTTCCTTTTAGCAGATCCTCCCTTGGGAGAAGAAAGATCGAGGAAAGGAAAGTGTCTTTGCTAAGTTCCCTCTTAGCCTGCTTAGCCATGTTCCTTCAGAGCTAAGTACAGAAAGGCTGCCTGTGTGGAAAGCCAAAATGAACTCACTCCTACCCACATCCTACTCATGTGTTGAGTCTCATCTCCTTATAGCAGTGGTTCTCAACCTCGACTGCCCATTGGAATCACCTGCGGTGCCTTCAATATTCTAATGCCCAAGCCCCACTCTAGATTCTGATGTACTTGGGCTGGGGTGCAATCCAGGCACTGGGAATTGAAAAGCTGCCCTGCATCCTAAATGTTCAGCTGCCTTTGAGAGCCACTGTCTTACAGGAAGCAATGCTTGACCTGTAGCCTGGTAAAGCAAGGGTGTACCTGAGGACTTTGAGAATGGGAAGGAGGTCGTCTCAATAAGAGCTAAAAAGCAGGCTAAGTGTCTCTTGCTCATCTAAATATTGCTCCCTCTTGTTGCCTATTTAAGTACTAATTGTGCCAAGGCAATCTCATTTGCTGTGGCCACATGCTAATAATGTTTGCATTAAGCCAGCCCGCCTAACAGAATGATGTGCAATCTTTTTGCCAAACAGTACACTGACTCCTCTGTGGACTGCAAATTGCTCTTTCAAAAAATGGATGGTGTTTTTAATAAGCATAGCCCCCATTTAAACATAACCAATGGAAATCCTAAGGAGCTGGGCAATGCAGCTTCAGATGAGGGAAATCTTAATAATACCTGAAATGAAGTCATTTCTAGAATATTTCTAATATCAAATTCCTACCTTTGGTAACATTTGGGGCAATTCACTATTTTTACTAACTAGAATAAAGTCTAAACCAGGAAAAGTACATAATTGAGGTTTGGCTTTATGAAATAAACAGTCTTTCATCCTTATTGGCTACATGTTGCTGACCAGTCTGTGGGCCATTAACGGCGTTACCTCTACCACTTGCATGAAACTGTACCTTCTTAGTGGCTTAGAGTGTGTAAACCAAAGAGATCTATGAAACTGATGGCCATAAAAAAAAAAAGGAAGGAAAAAGGACTGTACATGTTAAGTTAAATCACAGGGTAGAAAGGTAGCCAGTTTATACATAATTCTCAGTTGGGATAATCCTTGTGTGAATTGCAAATAAGACTTGCATTCATAGCACAAACTGAAATGTTTGCTTAAGAATTAGAAAACAATTCTAATTTTCTTAAAATGGTGTAAGAGAGTAAGTAGTAAGTAGCATGGCTTTTCAAGAAGAAGAAAAAAAACCAATTTAAAAGTTCTCATTTGGAAAATAATTTAGTTCCTATCTACAAGGCCTCTGGCCTGAGCTACGGCAGGAGGAATAAAGACCCCATAATTTAACTTCATCCCACCTTTCAACCTCCTATTGGTTTGTCTCATTGTCCAAACTCAAAGGGAAGCCCGAAGGTGAGGACTGACTGATGCACTTCATAGAGGCCTGTTCCCTGGGGCACAGAACAGGATGGGAAAGTTGGAAATTGGATCAAAACGGGTAGACAGAAAATATACAGTATATTTGTTTAATCAATATCCCTTTCCTTCTTTCCCTTCAGTAATATACCCCATTTTTATTCATGGTAGTAATGGAACAAGCTCAAAGACTGGATTTGGCCATGTGACTAATCTCTGCCCAATGTGACTTAGCAAAAGTTGTAAGGTGGAGCTTAAAGGAAGATTTTTTTCAAGAGATGGTATAGACAGCTGGGGCTTGCCTTTTATCCTCCCTCCCTTTCTCCTTCCTGATGCCTATAATGCAGATGTGAAGGTTGAAACTCCAACTGCCATTTCGGACCATGAAGCAACCTTATAGTTAGAAGTCGTTGCTAAGCATAATAGAGCAGAAATTTATAAGGGGCTTGAGTCCCTGATGATTGAAGCCACCGCACCAGCCTTGGATACCTATTCTGGGCTTGTTCTGTAAGAAGGAAGATTAATCCTTATGCATTTTTTTAAAAAAAGCAAAATACAAAAACAACAGTAACAAATTCAACAGTTCAAAAGCTTCATTTTCTTATTATTCACTATCAATTACATAATTAAAATATGATGTAGGCATTTTTAAATCATTATTTCTTAATTTTTAAAATTATCTTTAGGCCCCAGCCTGATTGTAATTTTACAGAGTATAGTTGACTGCCTTACAACAGGCCACTGCCTGCTTATGGGCTGCATTCATTTGAGATGAAGCTTGTGCCTTATCAATGGAAGAGACATCATTAAATATGAAAAGTGCCTGTTTCATGTATCAAGTGAACGGATGAACAAAGCACACCAACTTATCTTGGTTTTTCAGCATGAGAACCAAGTGCATACTTCATCAAAAGGGTGCTTGTTTCCAATAAACATAACAGCAGATATCCCAGCACCTTCAAAGTCAAACAGGGTTGGGCAATGATGCGTGACTCGTCTTGGAAATGTGAAAGACAACATTTCTTAGAAATCACATGAATATGAATGAGATGTTTAAATACCACCAACTAAGCATAACATTCCCATTGGACACCTTTTAAGCAGTTGGATTTTCCATGGAATATATTTTAGCTTTGTTTTGCTTGGTTGGTAATTATAGCACTGAATTTAATAAATAGACATTGTTGAATTTTATTGGAATGTTCCTGGTGATATAACATAAATTTAGTGCACAATCGGCTATGATACATGACTACCTATAATATTTAAGGGTAATGAAACGTGTTTTAGATATTCTGGACCTCATTTACCTAGCTTGAGCTACCTTGAGACTATAAATCACTTCTGAGTTTTGAAAACCACACATTCAAGAACTATAGCATCTGTATAGAAGAATCCTTCTTTGATCCTACCAGCATAAAAATATTTTGATACTACAATGTTACTATTACCATTTGTACTTGGGTCAGGGGTTCCTCAGATTGATATGTAATAGACAAAGTAGAATTTCTAGGTGGAGAGGGAAAAACACAGAACTTGCAATTCTCGCCCTGTACCAGTCAGCTGGATAACTTGATAAGACCACATAGAGTTTTCCTCAATGAAGATACTATTGGCATTTGGGGTCATTATTTGATATTGACCTGGGCATTGGTCTCCTAAACATTGGAGAAGAGTAGCACTTTCAGCTAGCTAAAGTCCTAGTGTCTTTCAGGGTAGCCTCTTGATTTGTGTGTTCCTAACCTTGAGCTCCTCAGAGGTTGGGTCAAGTCTGGGAGCAAGTCCTGGGAGTTTGGGAAAGGCAATATAGCTAAAACAAAAGAGGAAGACTGCTAAAATGGTGACTCTGATATAGGTCTGTGATGATTTACTTTCATTTCCCCACCTCTCTTGAATGCTTTCACCCAATTACATGAACAGCTTTTAGCCTAAATTATCCAGACACCCAAATCTCCACTTCATTTTGCCTTTGTAGATAGCATGACTCCTGACAACATGATGTTTATAAATTAAATATTCTACAATAACTTCAAGATCTTGGTGGAAGATCTCTCTAAATTGTGATGGCAAAATCTTCTTTCCAAATTCCAAATACTTTGAATTTACACCATGATGCCCACAAATCTGTAACATCATTGGTATACATCAGAAACTATTTTATGTTACTTTCATTTAAAATAGGTTAAGCAATAAGCAGTATTAGTAGGTGGTGTATGCTCCTATTCTGCTTAAAGGCCACTAATGTGGAAATGCCCATTTGAAGTTGTTAAAATGTTTTTGGTTTTTGTGATTTTTTTTTTAAAGAAGAAGTTGTGACGTAGCAGCTAAAGCTGTGGCTTGAAATAAATCTATACTTTCAAAAGAATTTATAATCAGTTGAGTTTCAGATCTCGTACCTCAATTGGAAATCTGAAGTCAGTAGTTCTAAGACACAATGTTTGAGAAAGACATGCCTGTATAACTGTGATATTGTCTTAGCAACCAACTTTCTTTTGAAAGAAGAATTTCTTCTTACATTATCAGTCCTTAAACTAGGAGGTTATGTATGCTGGGAAAAACAAGCAGTTCATGCAATCTATAAAAACCATCTAAACTCCAAGTGAACTTCAACAGCTAAAATCAAATATATGCTGGATAAAGTGCATTGTGGTTGCTGGAAAACTTTAAAATACGAAAAGTTCCCATTACTCTTGGTATTTTACCTCTGAGAATTTTCTAGTCAAAGTTCTGTTTGAACTGAGGTCAAAACTCAGTTACTGTGTGGGCTTTTCTTAAGGGATAAATTTAATGAAAGGGCCTAGTTATTGCAACATATGCGGCCTTCATTTCAAAAGATTTCCTTAAAGCATGTTGATTAAAGCCTAGGGAGAAATAAATTTGTGCCTCTCAAAAGCTCTAACAAGTACCCACAGGGGGAAAAAAAAACACAAAAAAAAACCCAAGTCCTGAAGCCACATATATATCAAATAAATACCCCTTTTAGCTTAAAAATCATAACAACTCATTAGTTATTTTTGCTCCTTTTTCTTGAAAGTGATTTAAAATTTTTCGAGGGGTGGTGTACATTGTGCAAAATACTTCTGCTTATTTCCAAAGGACAGTGAAATGCTTTGTTTTGAATTGTTTTTCTCTAGCATAGGGAAGATTTCAAATGTTCATTAAATATTTTTTAAAGCCTAAGTCATTATGCTATAGTAAATCTCATATGATGGGTGTCTTAAGTTTGATTCCCAAGAGGTAGGGCCTGAGAGAAGGTTTTGGGTACAGAACTTATTTGGAAGGTGATGTCAACATGCACCAATATATGAGTGGGGACTGACACAGTGAAGGGAAGGCAGCCAATATAAGTTAGTCATCAAGCAAGTTGCCACTGTAGACAACTGGAACTTAATCCCATTAAGGTGCTCTGGGAGAGGATGAAGAACACAGACCTCAGCTTTATCTCCCATGAGGGTCAAGAGAGCTGAGGCATTTATACATCAGCTCCTATCAGTCTTTGATTGACAGATGCTACCAGTTTGTGAGGGTGGGCATTTGACTCAGTCACTTCCTGCTCGTCCCATACTTGGGCTTGGTGTGCACCAGCATCAGAGCCCTTAGGCAGAGAACTTCCGTTGTTGATTGTGAAAATCATTTGTCTGAGTACAGAGGAATGATGGGAACCCAGAACATATTGCTGGGATACTAACAGCATCTGCCACAATGAGTCTGAAAAGCTGACTTAAGTTCCAGCTACAAAGTGACAAACATTTCCCAAAAGAAGACACATCAGTAGTAAAATACTATCAGACATTATCCAAGCCCTCCAGTAATCAGGGAGATGCAAATTAAAATGTAACACGGAGCCAATTATTGGTGTATTTAGTTATTAAATTTTTGTAAAAAGTAAAATTGTGATAAAGTCTAATACAGACAGAGTGCTCATGGTATTCAAATTATTACAATCATTTAAAAAAGAAATTTGGCATGATGTTTCAGGAGGTAAAGCAATTTCCATACACTCTGACCTAAAAATTAAATTTCTGGGAAATAAGTATTAAAGAAATAAATCAAAACATGAGAAGAGTGATAAAATGCCCTGTGTCCAAAAAAATGGGAAATGGTTCAGTAACTTATAGTGTATACCATCAATGGATATTTATATAACCAACAAGATTATAGTTGTGAAGGTAGGTTAACATAAAAATGTATATTTGTACTGTAACAATAAGTACAAAAAATAATACATAAAAGTATATATCCATTCTGGTTACAACTATCTTGTCTTTTTAACAGCATTAAAAATTACTGGAAGGAAATACAGCCACAATGCTAACAGAGATTAGAATTTAGTACCAGTGTCAATTATACTGTTTTATTTCCAAGTAACAGAAAACTCAGCTCCTACTGGCTTGAGCAATGAAAGAATGTATTGCCTTATGTAACTGGAAAGCCCAGCAGTCCGGCTGCAGGTTTGATCCAGCAGCTCATCCAAATCTTGTAGTAACCAGTTAGCTGCCTCCTCCTCACTCTGTCTTCTGTACCGTCTGCTTCGTGTTCCAGCAGGCTCTCCTCTTGGCTGACACTTTGATGCCAGCAGAAACTAGAACTAGATGCTGCCCTGGTCACAATGAGGGTCAGAATAAGGGCTTCTCTTCTTCGAATGTTGAATAAAATCCCAGAGTTCTGGATTATATGCCTATCACTTAACCAAAAATATGGCCAGCAGAAAGGATTGGCTTTAAGCCAATTGGGGGACCCTTCTGCAACCGTGGGTGGGTCAATTCCACTCTAAATCGATGGCTGCTACACAGTAAGAGAGGCATAGCATGAGTGTTGAGAAAGTAAGTCAATGCCTACTATGGTCTAAAATATATGTGTGTGTATAGATATATAGGTATATGTATATGTGTATGTATATGTGTATATGTGTATATGTTTTTACACATGTGTACATATATACAGGGATATGTACATACAAGCACACCCATCTACAGAGGAAACACAACTGAACTGCCAGGCTGATTCATTTGTCCATTTACTCATTCAATCGACACATATTTACTAAGTACCTACCTTGTTCCAGATACTATTCTAGGCACTGTAAGCACAACATTAGATGAAATACATGAGGTCCCCCATCTCATGAAGGTGACATCTCAGTGGGCGAAGACTGACAAAAACCAAATACCTGAATAAGCAAGAAAAAGTATGTGAAGGAATTAAAGCAAGATGCCCATTGGAATAACATGATGGACTCTTGTTTTGTTGAAGTAGTCAGGAAAGAACTTTGAGAAGGAAACATTGAAGCTGAGATCTGTTTGAAAAGAAGCGATGCCCAGGCAAAGACCAGGGGAGACAACATTCCAAGAAGAAAGCTCATTAGTACAAAAGGCCTAAAGGTGCAAACAATCCTGGAATTCTGGTAGAAACCACAGGACCTCTTGTGAGGCAGAGATACAGGGTATAAAAACCAGAGTGCACTAAGAAGAATTTGGAGCAGTGCACAGATATCAGGTCATGTAGAAGTCTGGAAACCATGGTAGGAATTTGAGTTTCATGCAAAGAATGATGAGACACATTGGAGTATAATTAGTAGGTAAGAGCAAATATCTATTTATGTCCTTAAAAGATCTCTTTATGGGCTATTTATAAAATGGACTGTGGAGCGATAACAGGGAATCCAGTTAAGAAGCAGTTTTATTAGTCCAAGCAAGAGATGGTGATGATTTGAACTAAAAGGAATGATAGATGGAGAGGAGTGGACAGCCTGAGAATGTGCTTTGTGGAGGTAATGCTATATGTCATACTGATGGAGAAAACAGAAAAGAAAGGCTAACTCTAAACTCTATTTCATTTTGTTAAGATTTTTATTGGGGAATTGGGGGGATGGAAACAGTGCTGGGGAATTGGGGGAAGGGGAACAGACAAGTTGCTGTCAGTTTTTTTGTTCTTCAGTCAAGTTGTGGAGGATGTTGCTTCACTGGTCCAAGTTGGCACCATCATTGCGCTCTTCCCGGCTGAGGCAGATCAGTCGCTGGTTCTGGACAGCCACTCACTGCGGCTGCGAGCCGCTCAAGCTGGCTGTTGGCTACACACGGTGGCCCATGGCAACCCACTGCCACAGGAGCTGCAGCCTACGCTGTCGCTTGCGACTCACAGCAGCCCAGCTCCAGGTTGAGCTGTTGTTCAGCATCTTAGCTGTAGAGGGCAGTGTCACTGGCCCTCATATGTGGGGTCTGAACCGTGGCCCTCTGGCATCCCAAGCCAGTTCTTAACCAACACGCCACTCGGCCAGCCCTCTTCTTTTCTTTTTTTTCACTTGAGTGACTGGTGGATTTACAGACTATGACTAAGATGAGAAAGACAAGGGAAGGAGATTTAGAGTGAAGGGAACAGGGGAACCAAGATTGCTTTGTGAAAATTTAAAGTTTGAGATGTCTGTCAGTAATTCATGCAGTCCAGTTACATATTTGTGGGCCCACTGCGAAAATGAAAATTAGGGCGACTCATTCAAAAATCAGGGGAAAACGTGCCCTTAAAGGAGCTGAAATATAAAGCTTTCTTCTTTCTTCTATGGCCTCTCTTTTGATTTGCCAAAGGATTTTTTTATTGGCTACATAAGGTCATTCTAAGTAAAGAAAAATTAAAATTTTACATTATTTTTAAGGGGATAATCTCATTATTTTAGCCACTTATTTTCTTTTAATATTTATTTATTTATTATTTGTTTATTTAGTTGACGTCAATGTTATTTTATATTTGTTTCAGGTGTACAGCTTAGTGGTTAGATATTTATATAATTTCCAAAGCAATCCCCCCCAATAATTCTAGTACCTACCTGACACCATATGTAGTTATTATAATGTTATTCACTATATTCCCTATGCTGTATTTTATATCCCTGTGACTATTTTGTAATTATCAATTTGTATTTCTTAATCTCTTCACTTTTTTACCCAGCTCCCCCAAATCCCCCTCCCATCTGGCAACCATCAGTTTGTTGTCTGTATCTGAGTCTGTTTCTATTTTGTTTGTTTATTTTGTTCTTTAGATTCCACATATAAGTGAAATCATGTGATATTTGTCTTTCCCTGTCTGATTTAATTCACTTAGCATAATACCCTCTAGGTCCATCCAGGTTGTCACAAATGGTAAGATTTCACTCTTTTTTATGGCTGAGTAATAGTCCACTGTGTTTGTGTGTGTGTGTGTGTGTATCACCTCTTCTTTATTCAATTGTCTATTGATGGGCAGTTAGGTTGCTTCTATATCTTGGCTATTGTAAATAATGCTGCAGTGAACATAAGGATGCATATATCTTTTTGAATTACTGTTTTGGATTTCTTCAGATAAATACCCAGGAGTGGAATGGGTCATAAGGTAGTTCTATTTTCAACTTTTTGAGAAACATCCATACAGTTTCCCATAGTGGCTGCACCAATTTGCAATCCCACCAACAGTGTGTTAGGGTTCCTTTTCTCCACATCCTCACCAACACTTGTTGTTTGTTGATTTATTGATGATTGTCATTCTGACAGGTCTGAGGTGATATCTCATTATTTTGCATTTTTAAAATTTGCATTTCTCTGATGATTGGTGACATTGAACATCTTTTCATGTGTCTATTGGCCATGTGTATATTCTCTTTGGAGAAATGTCTATTCAGATCTTCTGTGCGTTTTTTAATGGGATTATTTGGGGGTTTTTTGGTGTTGAGCTAGTTCAGCAGGTTGTCTTTTCATTTTGTTGGTGGTTTCCTTTGCTGTGCAAAAACTTTTTAGTTTTATGTAGTCCCATTTGTTTTTGGTTTTGGTATCTCCTTTGCCTAAGGAGATACTTCAGAAAAAAATATTAGGCAGATACATCAGAAAAAATATGAGGGCAATGTCAGAGAGTTTACTGCTTATATTTTCTTCTAGGAGTTAAAATTTTTAAATTAACATCAGTTTTACCATTCATCTTTTATTGTGCAATGCCCTTTAACAGCAAATATAACAGCATTTAACTAATATACAAAGTTATTAAAATTGTACAATTCATATTTAATAGTTCATAATGCATGTGTTTTCATTGCCATATCTTTCCCATTTTTTTCTGTCTTCATTTTCACTGTAGTGGTTGGCTAATATAGGAAAATGAAACAAATAAGATAGGGATTCTTGGTCATTTATATTTCTTACAATGCTGTTACCTTCTTTGCATTTGAAGTAAGTTTGATTCTAATGGAAAGCGTGGCTTCTTATGGCTGTCAGTACTTCTAGATAACACACTTAATTTATGCTCACTTGGAGTCTCACCAAACTCTTATGCATTGTGGAACCACAGGAATTCTGTGCTGTGGGCATTGCAAATACTGTATGTGATTGAAGCAACAAGGAAGAGTGAACACACATATTACACTTACCTCCTCTGCTCGTGTGAATTCTTCATTGTCCCACTGAACTTCAGTTACAAAACACATGTTCAAAGATAAAATGATGAAGAATTT
>NW_017731370.1:7039704-7041836 GCF_001890085.2 Hipposideros armiger | reverse complement strand
CTGCCATGAGAAGGATATGCCCAGGCTAACCTGCCAAAGAGGAAACAAATGGAGCAGAACTGAGTACCCACAACTGTCTCAGCCAAGGCCATCCTGGGGGGAGTCAACAGCACATCTCCCTGCATGCATGTGGGCAGGCTTAGTCAAGACCAGCAGAACCACACAATCCACAGAAGTCCAAGTTAAATAGCCACCTATTGTGCTAAGCCATTATGTATTGGGGAAGTCTGATACGTAGCATTGATATGATGATACCTCACTAATACACTTCGATTTCTCAATATTCAAATATATAACCATTTCTTGTCAATCATATATATAGGAGCATATGGATAATGAATAGTGACACCTTGAATATGTTCATAATTTTATTCTAAGGATATGGTGTTCAAATTAAATAAAAATACAGGGGACATTTTTTTACAAAATTCTGAGAAGGTTTGAGCTATGATCTTGTCATTTTTTTTCCCATAACAAAGAATTGAGCAACTACAGAAGAATCCAGCTGGTCTGTATCTGGTGTTCTCTAGAATTATATAAAATTTTTCCAATTGATACTATGACAATAGACCTTAGTAATGCTCTGGAAGGCAGTCTCCTCAGCTGCATGGAATAGAATGGAACAATAAATGTTTATGATTTGTCACTATTTTGTGGGTGGACTAGGCAGATCTGGCCTGGGGTGGCTCAGCAGCTGCTTGAGCGCCAAGGATGGCCTCACTCACATGTCTGGGGGCCTCAGTAAGAATAGCTGAGGCCTCTCTCCCAGAAATCTTTTATCTTCCAGTAGGCTCACCAGTGCTTGTTCACATGGAAACAGAGGGTTCCCAACAGCAAGAGAAGGCAAGCCCCAGTGAGCAAAACTTATAAACCTCCGCTGGCATCAAACTTACTATATGTCCTTTGGTCAAACAGGAGGTAGGGTAGGGTCCCTGCAAGGGCATTATTACAGAGAGCAGAATCATGGCGGCCATTTGTAAACAGTCTACCTTTTATGTCATGCTTATATATTCTTGATGGGGGACTAGAACCCTTACATGTCCATTTCTCCAAGCTATTCAATAAGCCAATAAGCCCTATACCCCAGCCCTTAGAAGACATTCCACTTCTGTTTTAAAATGTAGATGTTATTATTATTTAAATATAGTGATACCAAAAGAACAGGAGATGACTGCCATTAAAAATATGAGGATGGACAATTAAGTTTGCAAACTCATCCTAGAAAAACTTCTACATACCTCATTGCTGAATATCAGTATAGTCACTTTTGAAGTACTCCCTTTGGGAAGCTATGCACCAACACCAGTGCCTAATTCACCCTTCAAAGCAATTTTGGAACTCTTTTTCTGAAATGGCCATCAGAGCTGTCGTTGTATTACCCTTGATGCCCTGAATGTCATCCAAATGTCTTTCTTTCAATATTTCCTTTACCTTTGGGTAAAAAAAAAGAAGTCATTGGAGGCCAGATCAGGTGAGTAGGGAGGGTGTTCCAATATAGTTATTTGTTTACTGGCTAAAAACTCTCTCACAGAAAGTGCCTTGTGAGCTGATGCATTGTCATAGTGCAAGAGCCATGAATTGTTGGCGAGAAGTTCAGGTCATCTAACTCTCATGCAGCCTTTTCAGCACTTTCAAATGGTAAACTTGGTTAACTGTTTGTCCAGTTGGTACAAATTCATAATGAATAATCCCTCTGATATCAGAAAGGGTTAGCCTTTATTCTGGTTTCCACTGGAAGGAATGGGCAAGACAGCATTAGTAATGGCAGGCTTTGGGCTATGCGGGCTGGCCCCAGGAGATCAGTACATGGGAGCATTAGAGTCCATCAGAGGAAGTGGAGGGATGCACTGGGTTCTGGATTGGTACATCTGCCTATGAACCTCTAGCTCAGGTTGTTTACTATTCAGGGAATTAGCTAGCCCTGGAAGGGAAGTCTCTCTAACCTTAGCAAGTCCCCAGATGTCAAAGCATCAGAAAAATAGAAACTAAAAATGGTTAGGGCCAGCCGAGTGGCACGATGGTTAAGAGCTGGGTTGGGACGCCAGAGGGCCCCGGTTCGGATCCCACATATGAGGGCCAGTGACACTGCCCTCTACAGCTAAGATGCTGAACAACAGCTCAACCTGGAGCTG
>NW_017731370.1:7029127-7037464 GCF_001890085.2 Hipposideros armiger | reverse complement strand
TAAGGCATGGTTAATACAATCCCACTTCAAAATTATATTTCTGCGTCAATAATATATTATTGTTCTAAGAGAAAGAAGCTCAGGGAGTCCAAACTTTACATCATAAAATCATATAATTTGATCACAACATTCTCAAAATATTTTAAAAGGATTTCTCAGTTTTATCTGAGGTTGACCACATTAACTTCTTGCTATCCTGTCCCCTTTCTAGTATTTTCTTTCCAGTGTTCAACATTAACGTAAGACCATCTTACATTCTGCTAAGTGTGCACTCTACATGTGTGTGAAAATATGGTATGTTTTCTGAATGCATGAAATTTTTTCACAGGAAGCAATATAAAATAAATAGAAAGCAGTGTCAACTTAGTGCACTTTAACAGTGATTTATTGGGCACCTACTATGTGCCAGGCACTATGTAAGTGCTGGGGGATTTTAATCAAATGCCATATATGCTCTCAAGGGGCTCACAGTTTATTAAGCACAAATTATAGGAAAACAAATGATTAAACAACAGCTAGAATCCTGCTGAAATGAGTTACAGACAACTTCAAAGAGGAGATCTACAAGGATGAGTTTGACACATGGCTGTAGGTAGCATTTCAGGCAGAGGGAACTGTATGTGAAAAGACACAGAGGTCAAAATTAACATGTCCCAAGAATCTGCAAACACTTCCTTTATGACCAGACCTGAGATGTCTGTAGAAAAGTGGTGAGAAATTGAGCTAAGTAGGATCAAAGAGGGTCTCAAATGTTATACTAAGGAGTTGTGGCTTTACCCCACCAATGATGAGGAACAATTTATGAGTTGTAAGCAGAGAGATAATATGAACAGCCTACGCTTTTAAAAGGTTACTCAGACTCTTCTGTAGAGGACTGTAACTATCTGAGGATAGGGATCTTGTCTGTCTTTTTCACATCTTTTTTAGCACCTAATGAAGGGTCCAGCTCATAGTAGATGAGACCACTGTGCTAATTAAGTGTCCCAGCTGCTTCCTTTATTGCTTCTTGTAGTTAAATTGGAGTGCTATGACTAATTTTGGCCAATGGCTATAAACAAAAGTGATTTGGTGACCATTTGGATATAGGAAGTAAAAATTAGAGATGAACCTAGAATGACTCTGAAAATCTTGCTTGGGTATTCAGAAATGGTTATGTGGAAGAAGTTTGGTAAGAAAGATAATTGGTTCAATTTTGGATATCCTGAGTTCAAGATGACTATGAGGTGAAGTTTTAATTGGAATAGAGCTAAGTGCTATGATGTGTGATACAGGCAGCTGTTGTTATGGACAATCAGGAAGAAAAAGTGTCAANTGTGAAGTTATAAATGATCAGATCTGAGCAGTTCTTGATTTGTTGAAGCACAGTGAGTGAAAGGAACAAAGCTGTTGACCACAAAAATTAATTAATAAAAAATAACCGCCCCTAAATAAGAAATGGAATACCAAAGAAGTGTTGACTGGTCACAACTACCATAATTAGAAGTTATTTGTAAGAGGAGGAAATATATAGTATGTATGGAAAGTTCTATGCAAATACTGTTTTTTCTAATATTGTTTAAAGAACTATCCAGAGCACAGAAATTAGATGAAATTCTTAGGGGAAACTGCTCTTCCTTGTTCCCAGTTATTTCTTTGGGTATTTTAAACACCACACTTTTCTTCTTTGCCCATTACCACTCAGGATTATCAACCAAGAAATCAACCATAACCTGGATTCTGAGAACTAAATCACACTGTTTCTTATCATTTTCCAATATAACTTGAAGCAATGATTTAAACTCTTCTTTAAGCTTATCCTATGTAATCACAAGCAAGTAGATCAATAATAAGATGGATAGTCATACACAGATCTGAGGAAATTTCTTAGAGCAATCACATTTTGATAGGAACAAATACTAGTTCAAAGGAAATAAATTTATCAATGTACATCTGGATTCCCAAGCATTATGACAGATGATAGAATATTATTCCAGTTTGTTTTCAGAGCACCTACTTTCCTTTAGGTATGCTTACTGTTATTATCTTTATTGTGCAATTGATGACATTACAGGCACCACTGTTTCACCACCACCCCTTAGACAGGTAACTTTATAATTGCCTTCTGCTCTGCCTTTGTGCTCAGCAGTGTACTCATATTGGCAAATGAGATGTTGGTAAATGTGACATTCACAGAGACATGAATTCAAAGGGAATTGGGCTTCTTCTTTGAGTTGCCTTTTGACACTGCCATGAGAAGGATATGCCCAGGCTAACCTGCCAAAGAGGAAACAAATGGAGCAGAACTGAGTACCCACAACTGTCTCAGCCAAGGCCATCCTGGGGGGAGTCAACAGCACATCTCCCTGCATGCATGTGGGCAGGCTTAGTCAAGACCAGCAGAACCACACAATCCACAGAAGTCCAAGTTAAATAGCCACCTATTGTGCTAAGCCATTATGTATTGGGGAAGTCTGATACGTAGCATTGATATGATGATACCTCACTAATACACTTCGATTTCTCAATATTCAAATATATAACCATTTCTTGTCAATCATATATATAGGAGCATATGGATAATGAATAGTGACACCTTGAATATGTTCATAATTTTATTCTAAGGATATGGTGTTCAAATTAAATAAAAATACAGGGGACATTTTTTTACAAAATTCTGAGAAGGTTTGAGCTATGATCTTGTCATTTTTTTTCCCATAACAAAGAATTGAGCAACTACAGAAGAATCCAGCTGGTCTGTATCTGGTGTTCTCTAGAATTATATAAAATTTTTCCAATTGATACTATGACAATAGACCTTAGTAATGCTCTGGAAGGCAGTCTCCTCAGCTGCATGGAATAGAATGGAACAATAAATGTTTATGATTTGTCACTATTTTGTGGGTGGACTAGGCAGATCTGGCCTGGGGTGGCTCAGCAGCTGCTTGAGCGCCAAGGATGGCCTCACTCACATGTCTGGGGGCCTCAGTAAGAATAGCTGAGGCCTCTCTCCCAGAAATCTNTATATTGAAAAGGAATGTTACTAAAGTAGGAGGAAACAGGAGAGTGTAAACATCAGAAAATCAGCCATTGAGTCTAACCCATTGATTGACATGTGAGAACACAGAGGCTCAGTGATATTTCATGTGACTTGCTCAAAGACGCACAGATGCAATAGCAAAATCAACATCCTGTATTCTTGTATTTGTATATGCCACTGATGAACATCAGCAAATTGTGTGTCTTCAAATATTTAGACAGAGAGGAAGAAAATAGCTGTCTTGGACATTCAAGTGAAGCATTTCAAAATGGAAACTGTTTAGCTTATATTTAGCCCCAACCAGACTCAACAACAGACAAGGACACTAAACTAGACAACATCCAGGATCCCAACAAGAGTTTTCCTTTTGCCAAGGAGACTGACTATTGTATCCACATAGACTGTCTGTGGATACATAGAGTCCCCGCGACTCCCATGTTTTCTTTTTTGACTCAGATATAAATTTGACAAAGGGAAGTTATGAGAAGTGAACATAACAGTCTTTGGACCTTTAAACTAGACCAGGAGTAAGCAGTAACCTGATCTTACCACTTCATCTGGAGATAAATTCTCCTGTTCTGGGATTTGGGGCATCCATTTGTTGAACAGGTTTGATTCACCATAAGTGGGTAAAGTCCTGGCTGTTACTCTACTCACCCTTGAGTGCTGAGTTCATTCATGTTGATCTGACTTGTTTACATACTAAGGCTGGATCAAACTTCAAAGTGGAATTCGGACCTGTAATCATCTTGATTTGATCTCCCTTTGGCATAACATCACATAAGAACTGATATCCACCTCACCTCCAGAGATTGTGGTATATGTTACCTGTTTCTGTCCCTTTATTTTACACCAATAACAAGCTTAGAGACATACATAAGTCACCATTTGAAACTGAGGAAGAAACAAACCCTCCTGTCTCATGGAGGATACNCCTCAGTGCTTTAAATGAATTTGTAATTAGCACAGCAAATCAATTAAATCTTTAAGAAGTAAAACATCTAATCCAGTGTGTCTTATACCCATTAAGCATTAAACCTGTGTTTGATTCATTCTTAGAAAACAGAGTCCCTCACCCAAATCAGTTCTTAAAAAGGCATTTTTATAGGAATGAATTTTTATCTAAATTTGATTTGTTTTAAAAGTGAGTCTTAAATTTTATATCCTGTATTCTAGCAAGTAGGTACTTTTTGTAGGCTGTGTCTGTGAATTTTCATTAATGTGTATGTATCACCCTCTTACGTGAAAAATATAAACAGATTGTTTCTATAGGCAATTCATAAGCTTATACAAAAAACACCAGGAGAAAAACAAGACTTTTAATGAGGCTAAAAGTAAGCTAAATATATCAAACAACTAAAGAGAAAATAGAGAAAACTGACTTGGTTTTTAATTCATTTCCCAGAGTTTTGATGTCCAACATGAAAATGTATATAAATCACAGTCTTTCAAATAATAATGGTAATAGCAGCATTAAAGAAACCAGAGCCGATAGATGTTAAAGTGATAAAAGCAAATTTAATTCAGGAACCATTGCAGCAGGGGAAAGGAGACCTCAGTATAGAACTGAGCTTAATTCTGAATATAGCAAAGACAAGTGGGAATTTATACCCAAGGAGCAGGGTGGGGGCCAGTGGATGGAAAATTACTAGGAGGAAACATCAGGGGTGAGAGGGAATAGTGGCTAAACTGATTGGAAATGATTCTTGCTGAAGGCAGGCCAGGGTGAGCAGATACCAAGGGTAGAGGATGGGGAATTTGATCAGATATTGACAGTGATCAGGCCTTAAGGTGTGGGGAGTTCTCTCTCAACTGACTTANAGAAAAACAAATTTGCATTTAATAGCAGATACTGGGCCAGTGGTTGGGCCAAGGTTTGCTAACTGCGTCATTCCCTATGGCCTTGCCAAGTCTGCTATTCACAGTGACAAATCCCAATGTGTCATAGGCCTTAGTGGCGACTCACAAATAGGAAAAGCTTGGAAAATTAAATTTGAAAATTCATAGTCTCTTTCGCACATTTCCCGCAAAATTCATTTTGATGTAAATTAGGTTGAGGACAATTTAAGATTCCCATTGATGTGTACCATAGTCTGGAAATGCAGTGCTACTTTTGACACTTCCACACCTTTGCATCTGGGTTCACAGATTTTAATTTCAAAATCAAGAACTGTGGTTTGAACTTAAAAGTCTGAGCTCTAAAAGCTGAGGCCTTTATATCAATACACTGTGGAATGTTTGAACTCTAGATTGCCAGCATCAGCTGGTATGTTTCCGTTTAGGAGCCTGGAAAAGGGCAGAAGATGAGCTTTTGGTAGAAGTTATATAATGATGATATTTTTATTAAATTTGCAGGCCTAAAAATATCTTTTAATAGATGAAAGTATTGTAACTTGCCAGAAGTGTTATTTAGCTTGTAAAATTGTGCCAAAATTTTAAGAACAACAACAAGAAAAAGATCTGCTTTCTTTGCTGTTGTAGAGGACTAATTCCAGAGCTGTCAAATAGAAAAACCATTTAGAACTCAAAGGGAGATGATGCAGGAACTACTTAGCTTTGAGCAATAGCAATAGGGAATTCTCCCAGGGCTTAGACTAAATGAGTTGGGTTATTATTCATTAGCAGGGATTAAAACAATTATCAGATCATGTACAGCCCTGTTCTGAATGTAGCCTGCCTTAGAGATGCTCCAAGTGTGTGACAGTTTGACTCTGCTTTCTTATATACTAGTATCATCATGGCCCAAGCAAGAGGGGAATTCCAACAAGAATATATACCAGCCATTCCTAAGAAGTCTCTCTGGTATTTCAAAGAGTTAAGGAAAAACAAGAAAGCAGACGTGAGAGCAGAGCTGTTCCTTATTGAGGACATCATGTGTCTTTTGTTTTTGTATTTTCTATTTTTTTCCTTTCTATTTTCAAGAGCACTTATTCATGCCTGCAAAGTCACATAGGGAAGAAATAACACAGTTATTGTACACTTGGTACACTTGTGGCCATTGTGGCCAAGCTTATAACTCTTACCTGAGACTATAATGTTTTCCAAATTAACGGTGTATTAATATACAGCTGCTCATACTGACATTTGTGTATGTAGCATAACTAATGAGGTCCAAGAGACAAGTACCATTAAAATCAGAGGTCGTGGGTCCCTGTGTTTCCTAGCTAAGTGGCCATGGACTAGTTATTAAACATTTCTGGATGGACCAGTCCATGACTGTAAAATAGAAACATTGAATGAGGTGACCACTCAGGCCACTGCTAATTTTGAAATTGTAAGATTTTTACATCATCTCCCCCCACCCCCACCAAAATTTAAAACAAACAAAAAATTGAAACTAAATTTTCACCATACTGTCCTGTTTTGAAAATGTCCCTTTGGTGTTGGGGCAAACAGCCAGCCATAACTATCAGTTATGATTCAATACATGAGGATGTTCGTGCAAGGCTCTGCACTTGGAATTGTACAGAAGTTTAGACATTTTTAAAACATAGCTTCTGGCATGGTAATGGGTCTGAAGAGACCTCTAGAGGAGGTGGAGAGATGAAAGAAAANCATGTAGCACTTTATGGTGGTCTGCTAGAGTTGACTCACCATCCAGACTCCTTAAGGCTGAGGAGTTTCCTGGGATGCATGAAGGGCTTTCAGTGCCAAAAAACTGAGATAGTACCAGGCAAAGCAGGGTGGTCAGTTACCCTATGTTTACTGGGCCATACCACTCGCAAAGAATAGCTATTGAGTGTTCATCCTCTGAACTCAGAAGTTTGAATTAGAGAGATCTGGACTCCTGTTTTTCAAACTTCTATATCTAGATTGTCAGTTGGTTATATTGACAGTGAATCCTGATTTACAAGGGTAGGCAAGAATCTGCTGTTACGCCAGTGCACTAGAACCAACTCACACCAGCTCCCAACAGCTGATTTTGCTCATTTCTTCCCATCTCCACATTTCATGAGTCACACTGACAGATTGCAGTTGGCCATGGTGGGATAATTTCCAGATGGAAATCAGCAAACACTATAAATCAGGGCTTGTCTCCTCTACTCCCAACCCCAGACCTGGTTTTTAAACATTCTCCAGCACATCAATGCCAGAAGCTGAATTGATCAGGTTTGGCAGACATTGCATTGTGGGCCAAGCCCGGTATAATTCATTTGATGTCCCACTCCATCCCTGTACTAAGATGATGGGTCTATCCCCCAGATGCTGTGTGTATTGGCCACTAACAATTCAGGGCTACTCCTTTTTCCTGAGAATTGTCCTCAGCTGACAGGTGCTACCTTGCCTAGGAAGGCTTGTGGTAATAATACCTTCCACCTAGGGTTGACCTGTAGCCAATGATTGACTCATATCAAAGGTAGCTTTGATACCTTTTACCTCAAGCTGGGAACACTGTGGTACCATGCATATTTCAGTACTCTGCTTGGGATCAGGCTGAGATGAGGCTTCATCTTAAACCACACCTGTGCCCACCGCCTTCCCCTCCCCATATTGCTTTGCTTATTCCCATATATGTTCCTCTGAAAACCTCCCTCAATAAATGATTGGCTTAAGAGTCACCAACTTAGGCTCTACTTCCAGGAAATGTGACCTAATATACCCAGTCCAGGAAAATTTCCCTGGTATAAACATAGCATCTCACATATAAACATATAAACATAGCATGTATAAACCTCACATATGAAACTTACAAACTCTTGAGATAACTTTAATAATCTGTGCTTTGTTTGAACAAAGAGCATCTCTTTCATCTTGAGCTTGTGGGAATATCATAATGCAATTTCCCCTCATTTCCCTCTCTATCCCTGGTAGTAACCTCAAAATGCTTTGAAGGGGAATTTTCAGTTTTGCATTTTAAACTTTGAATATTTCTGTATTTAACAAGTTGAGAGAATGAGAAACGAAATTCCAGTGTTATTAACATGACATTTAAGGTAAAGAAATTTAGTGGGACTAGGCAATCACGTGAAGCAGCCACTTATGGTTAAATTATACCATTTGTAGCTACTTATCATGCTGAACCATTCCTCTCTGTCTGGAAAAATCATAAAAAAAGGGGTCCATCAGCACTCTGAGTCACTGCTAAGAAGCTTATGCATCCTCACACCTGCATATAAATGAGTGTTTCCGGGGCACAAATATAAGGACCTTAGAGAAATGAAATGAAGCACTTTAGCAGAGAAAAACAATATTGGTTTGCTCTGCATTTGTAAATTGACTGCAGGAAGAAGACTTCTGGAATTAGTTCATTACTAATCATTTTGAGTAACTTTTTGCCTCATGTTTTTTTAAAATGAGGAAAGATCATATAAAAAGCATTA
>NW_017731370.1:7022971-7025312 GCF_001890085.2 Hipposideros armiger | reverse complement strand
AACTAAATTTTCACCATACTGTCCTGTTTTGAAAATGTCCCTTTGGTGTTGGGGCAAACAGCCAGCCATAACTATCAGTTATGATTCAATACATGAGGATGTTCGTGCAAGGCTCTGCACTTGGAATTGTACAGAAGTTTAGACATTTTTAAAACATAGCTTCTGGCATGGTAATGGGTCTGAAGAGACCTCTAGAGGAGGTGGAGAGATGAAAGAAAACGTTATCAAAATTATTCTGAGGAATGTTGGAATAGGTCCATAGTAATGATCTGTCTTTCCACCAGATGGAATTGCCTTATAAATTGCCTTGGTTTTAGTTTCTAACTTGATTATTTTTTAAATTAAGTGTGAAAGCAGGACAAATGTTTTATAACTTGCATTGCTGAAGATATGCATTGAACTGTGTCCCCCAGAAATTTATATGTTGAAGCCCTAACCCCCAAAGCGACTATATTTTGAAGTAGGGGCTTTAAAGAGATAATTAAGGTTAATGAAGTTATAAGGGTGGGCCCTAATCCAATAGGACTGGTGTCCTTATAAGAAGAGGAAGAGACATCAGGGATGTGCACACACAGAGGAAAGGCTATGTGAGGACACAGCAAGAAGGCGGCCATCTGTAAGCCAGGGAGAGAGGCCTCAGGAGAAACCAAGCCTGCTTATGCCTTGATTTGGATTATCTAGAACTGTGAGAATATACATCTCTGTTGTTTACACCACCAAGTGTAGTATTTTGTTATGGTATCCCTAGCTAATTAATGCAGCTGATTTCATGAACTTTCATGTTTTCAGCACTGTTGTGTTTCTGAGGTTTATAATCCCCCCACCCCTTTCCAAGCAGAGAACTGGAACATGTATTTGGGGAAAGGCCCCTTGTCCTTACCTTCTGTGCCACAGCACAAGCACCCCGATACAACTGTCAATCAAAACAACCCACTGATAAGTGACTTGTGAGTAACATCAGGCTTTATGGTAGGTCAGGAAGGGGAGACCGCTGGGCACCTAGAGCGCTCAGAGCAGGCTCTAAGTTTCTGTGAGGCGGACTAAGTGGATTTCTGCCCCCATATTTGCCCTTGAGCTAAATTGTGCTCTCCTCTCCCACTTATTAGGAGAGGGAGAATGGACTATCCCCAGAGATGGACCAAAGTTAAAAATACAGATTAAAAAAAAAAAAGGCCTGTAAATCAGGCTTTACAAATGTTCATATGCATACAAGTCAACTGGGGTTCTTGTTAAAATGTAGATCCTGATTGGGTAGGTCAGGGGTGGGCCTGAGATTCTGCATTCCAGGGGANCCACAATTCTGACCTTACACCATAGGCCTTCCTGGATTTCCATGTTTCAGTGGGAGAATTGTTTCCCTGAATAGTAGCAGGATTAATCTAAGCATAGCACCCCTTGCTGCCTATTTCAAGCACCTCTTTAGCCCACTATGATCCCAAGAAGTCACTAGCCTTTTGCTACTTAGAAGAGCTCACCTTCCCATTAATCCCACTGGGCACTCTTACCCATGCTATGGCCATGTTCTCAATGTGATCCTTGGGGTTTTTGCTCACTTTCTAGGGACAGAATGCTTCAAAGGTTCTCAGTGCTGCTGTTCCAGGTTCATATTTAGATGTGTATTCCAGGACCTATACTTAGATCCTTTCAGGTATCTCTCACATGCCAGACATGAGACTCTGTGCATATCCTGGAGCTAGGGCTGCCATGCTGTCACATGAGCTAGGACTGTATAGCAGAGACAGATTCCATTTCCAGATTTCTAGTGTAGTGACCCTTAAACATGCACAGCTCAGAAGATGTCACAGCTTGGTTCATCCTTAGAGTAGCTTCTTGCAGAATCGTTTGAGATGAGATGGAGTTGGAAAGTACTACAATCTCTTCTCTGCATGATGCTCAACAGACATTTCACTCCATTAATACTGAGCAGTTTCTAGTTCCTGGTATGCCAGGTTGGTTCATGTCTCCCTGCCTTTGATCATGTCATAACCTCTTTTTTAGGACTATCAGGTTTTTACCTTTCTTGACCTGGATGCTTTTCCTTTTCCCCTCAAATCTCAGCTGAGCTGACACATCCCAGAATCCCAAGTTCAGCTAAGTCCCTCTGAGTCCTCATGCTAATATGCTTTTGAAGAATCACATTACTGCTACTGTTTCCTTTTGAGGAGGCCTCTGCTTACAGACTCCAAATGTCCAAATGCTATTCATCCTTCTTTTAACTTTTCTCTCTCTTTAAATTCCAGTTTACACTCTATCCATGAAATCTTTCCAGCTCCTCTACAATGAAGCTTATTGCTTCCTCTCTACACACACTTGACTGTTTGTTTAGACCTCTTCATGGTTT
>NW_017731370.1:7010987-7018826 GCF_001890085.2 Hipposideros armiger | reverse complement strand
GAATTTAAATCTTCTAAGATATAAAGCAGTATCTGTTTCTCAGTCAGAGCTTCAGAATTTGTCACAATTGCAGTGTGTTTGGCCATGTCAGATACTGAGGCGCAGACAGCTCCTGGCATTCTCTGATGAGACTAATTTGAAAGCTGATCATAAGAGACAAAGTATAATTTTCTAATATCCATAAGAATGCTCTATATAAAGGGGAGTGTTTGATGCCAGTTTGGATTTTTTGTTTGTTTGTTTTTATTGTTTTTTTGAACAAACAAAGACAAGGTTGACTCTTGGAAATCCCAGAAAAGGGGCTCTTGTAACAGGCCTTCAACTGCCTCAATTTAAAGCAGGAATATAAAAATGGAAAATGGTATTTAAAGAGGTGTAGTGATACTAATTAAAATGGACTTACTGAAATGCCAGGGATAGCATAACTTCTGAAAATTGAATTCAACAGTGAATGTCAATGGTGAATTAACACAAATAGACTTATCTATCCCTGTCCAAATGTATTTTATCCACAAAATGTGTAATACACGACAATTAACCAGAGGTTATAGATTCCAGCTAAAAACCCAATCCAGTTTTTCAGAATTCTAGTAGAAGAATCCATTCAGGTCAAAGAATATTAACAGAAAAGCTTTTGTCACTGAAAGGGCAAGCAGATGAGTTTTTAGAAGCAGGGATTGAAATAATGCTAATTGTTCTCTTCTTGACCTTTTGTTTTTCACAATTTAGAAAACCTGTGTCCTGCAAGTTAAACTACTTTCATTATAGTCATGTCAACTATGTAGGCCTTTCTTTAAAAAAAAAAAAAAAGAGTTTAATTTCTGTGGCTTGTAAAAGTTAAACAAACTGAAAGCACAGTTAAAAGCTGATGATCTTGGTTGAAAACTTTTCCTACTCTCTCCAAGCAATAGAATTTGTCTAAATGCTTGCCTGATGGAGAGAAGGCAGTTGAAGCTCTTCTGTTAGGCAGTATCTGGCACTTTTATTTTTGTTTTTGTTGTTGCTGGGTTTTTTTTTCCCTCAGCATATCTTGCTTTCAAAAAGTCCCAGATATATACAACTCACTGTTCAGGTACTATTGTACATTGTTTGTATAGCAGGAGCATTTGCACTATGCGAAGGACTCAAACTATAGAGAATGAAAGATCTATTATCTGTGAAAAACAGGATAAATGCTCTAGCAAAAATAAATTTGATTTCCACCCGTGGTTTAACCCCTTACTGCACTTGTTATTTAAAGAATTGAAATGCTCTGAATGATTTTTTGTTGTTGTTCATTGACTTTCATTCACTATAAACCAAGTGCCCTTCTTTTGTGTACATCCCTCTAAATCTATGGCTTAGCTCAATGTTTAAGGTTTTCAAAGTGGCTTTAATCCAAAATCGGGTTAACATTTGCACTCTCCCTGAAGTGGGACTCCGAGATGTAGTTCAAACAACCTTTTGGGTAATCCTTGCTGGTGGGTTTTAGCATCACCAGCTGGCTCCAAGAGGGCCTTTGCTCTTTCTACAAAGAGGACAGAGCCTTAAACACAAAGTCAAAGCCTGTCGATTCAGCTGTTTCTGAATTCATAGATCAGTGGTTCCCAAAGTGTGGTTCCCTAGACCAGCATCCCCAGGGAACTCGTGAGAAATGCAAATTCTCAGGCCCCACCCTACTGAATCAACACCTCTGGGGGCGGGCCCAGCAATGTGTTTTCACAAGTCCTACAGGTTATACTGATGCATGCTGAAGTGTGAGCACCACATTCGTAGATACTTATTTCAAGCTAATACTAACAAATAATCCCACCATTTAGACTTGGCAGCTTTCATTTTTATGATCATTTATGTTAGACATTTAAAAGTGAATGATTTCGACTGCTTAAGGCACCAGGTTTTATTGTGGGGTGTTGAAAGTATCTTGGAACTGGACAGAGGGTATTGTTGCACAACATTGTGAATGAGCCAAATGCCAGTGAATTCTTCACTTTCAAAAATGGTTAATTGTATGAGTTTTACCACAATTTTGTCTTAAGATATAATGAAAATGAAAGCACTTTGAAACTTAAGTGCTTTAGACATGCCAGCCTAGACAATAAACCTACAAGTTAAAAATTCTCCAACCCTAAACATTTGATTTTGAGCACATACTAATTTTTTTTCCCTAGGCACATATGATGATATGATTTATTTTAATGACACAATTACTGAAGTTCCCTAAGTATGCATGGAAAATAGAATATTCACTAAACAGTGATTGGAGTGCTAGTCATGGCAACTTTCTTGTTAGAATTTCTTGATAAGTCAAACAATAGTTTTAACTATAAACAGAACAAGGAAAATCATTATTGGTTGCCTATCATTGTTAGAGTGAAGATTATAATAGAGGCAGAAAGAATAAAAACCAGGCTTTTAAAGTTAAATTTCAAGAAATGTCTTATAGCATCCACCCCAACTGTCAGCTGTGTGACTCAAGAAAGTTTATTCATTTATACTCCATATGTAGACTTCTATATCTTACGGAATATAATATGTAATTTTATATTTTATAATATGGTCTGAGGGTGCCCCCAGAGTTGTGTTGCACAAAGGTCTTGGGTATTGTGCTTTGTGGGCAGAGGATTTGGTAGCTACTCAACATATTTATTACTGGGAAGTTTCTTTTTTTTTAGTAAATGCACCAAAAAGAAAAAGAAAAGATTCTATGAAGATTCATTAACTATGGAAAACAACAATTGACTAAGGCTTAAGATGACATTTTGTTTTATTATATAACTTTATAACCCCCCCCGTCTTACTATGGACATAATATATTACAATACAGAATATTGGAAAATATTTAAAAATATAAAAAAAGAAAGTGATTTTTCTGCATCCTTACAACTGAGAAATAATAACATCTGTTGTATCTTGTGAGTGGATGTCTACATGTGTGAATGCGCATCACACATTTGAGCATAGAGTAGAGTCAATAACACACAGCATATTCCATTTTGAAACCTATTTTCCCCTTAGCATATCATAGTCCCCTTGACCAGAAGTGGTCTTCTACAATATCAATACCATTTTAAGGGTTGCATAGTATTCCGATTTAGGAACTTAATTTACTTGATTAATTGGCTAATTTCCTCTAATGGATACAGTAAGTCCTCACATAGCATCCTCAATAGGTTCTGTGACTTTAAGCGAAAGGACTTATAATGAAACCAATTTTAGCATAGGCTACTTGATATTAACAAAAGTTAAGTTCCTAGGGCATCTCATCAACTTTATAATGAAAACATGTTATTCAAGGACCTGCTCTATACCAATTGCTGCTGGTTTTTCACTAAGGTATACATCATTGTGACTAACATCCTTGTATCTGTATTTTTGTGCATTTGTTGATTATTTTTCTGTTATATTGATTTGTAAGATCTTTGTTTATACTAAAACCATCAACCTTTCTCTTTGTCAAATATTTTCCCCTAGTTTGCCATATTATTTTTTATTTGGTTTTAACATCTATTTTATGTTCAAAACTTTCTTTTGTGGTATTGTTTTCCTATCCTGATATTACATAAAAATATACCTGTAGGTTCATCATCATGGTTTTGTTTATTACATTTAACTCTTTATTTGAACATCAGTGTGATGTGTGATATGGCAAAAAAGATCTAAATTGTTTTTTCTGAAAAAAGATCATTTCATCACCATTTACTGAACAACACGAGTACAATGCTTTCTCTATAGATTTGAAAAACAAATTTATCAGACTGGGTGTGTAAAATAGAGCAAGTCACTTAACTTCTGTGTGCCTTAGTTTCCTCTTCTGAAAAAGTGAAGATACAGCACCTTCCTCAAACAGCTAATCTATGGAAAGCATTTAAAATACATATGACACAGAATAAACACTTGATCAGCATTAGATCAATACTACGATCCATATCATTTAATTATCATACCCTCTCCAACTCCATGTGTTACTTATCCTTTTTAGGATATTTACCGGTACATTTATATTCATAGGTGAGATGGTTTATGTTCCTTGTACTTTTTTAACTTTGGTGAATGAAGAAATTGATAATTTCATAAAATAAAAAAGTTCTACATCTTATTATTTCTATATTATTAAATGTAGACTTTATCTTCGCTATGATAAATTGACAGAATTCCTCCCAACACTTATGAGCCCTGAACCTATTTTTAAGATAACACTTTGAAAACCATTTCAGAATTTTCTTCGATTTTTGATCTGTTAAAAATGCTCTTTTCTTTTGGATCAGTTTTGATAAATGAAATTTATCTCGCCTGAATTGTTGGGAACATGCCTGAAGGTAGACACCAGTAAAGAAGTTATTCTAACAATCTGGGCAGGAAATGATGGTCCCCAATCCTAAATTCATCCCTTTCCCTATAACCTCAGGCTCAATAAATGGCAACATCACCTTTCGTGTTGGTAAAGCGAAAACCTGGGTGTATTCCTCAATCCCCCACACTCTTTCTTTCAGCACCACTTACCAACATTCCCACACCCCATCCCTCAACAAGGCCTACTGCCTCCATGCTCAACTTACATCCAGGATGCACCAACTTTTCTCTATCTCCATTGATTGCACATTTGTTCAACTACCATGAAATAGATTTTGAGATAACCTCCTAATTGGCCTTCCTGACTCTAATTTTGCACATGGCAGACAAAGTGAACTTTAAAAAATATAAATCAAATCATGTCACTCCCCTGCATTAAATCTAACAGTTTTCCTCTGTGTTTCAAATAAAAATCCATGCCTACAGGAGCCCAGTGACTTGGCCCTGCATTGGCCTCCCATCCACCTCCTCACAGGTCACTGTCCCCATCTCTCTCTGTCTTCCAGCCTCACTGGTCTTTATGTTTCTTGAACAAGCCAGTGCATTTCTACCTCAGGGCATTAGCACTGCCCAGAACCTTCTTCCTCAAACTTTTGTGGAACTCCTGTCTCTGTTATCTGGGTTGTGTTATATGGGTTCCTCTCTCACCACACCTACTCCCAACCCATTCACCATTTCACCTTCTCCCATTTTATTTTCTTCATTGACTTATGACTTTCTGAAATTTTCTTGCTCATTACTGCTTATTGCTCTTCTACAATGTAAACATTATATCTGTTGTTCACATTAAATATACATTTAATGAATGAGCAAATGAATGAATGAATGGATGAATGAAAGCAGTCGGGATGATAAAAAATGGATAGATTTGAGAGATTGAATAATGAGAATTTTTAAAAGTTAGATTAAAAAAATGACTAGAATATATGTCTATCAAGTTGTACACTTAAAATGCATGCACTCCATGCTCTTTAACGCATGTATGTGATCCTTTAATAAAATAAATCCATAAATATGCCTACAGTAGTTAAAAGAGCTAGAGAGAGCACAAAGCTTAAATAATATGCCTCATTCAGAAGCTCCCATTTTTACATAAGCTAGGAACTCATATCACATGCAAATTAAAAATTTATTTGAGAATGAGCTTTGGGGTTTTGTGAAGGTTTTGGGCTCTACCGCATGGCTGATAAATAAAATTGCTCTCTTTACTCAAGGTAGTAAGTGGAACTTAAAATTAGCTGGTAATCATCTTTGGCTTAAAAGAAAAGGGTATACCCACAGGGCAAGCTTGTTTGAGCTCAAAAAACACTTTATCATGCTCACCTAAATTAGATAGCTTTACATTACCATGTAACATTTGTTAAATATCCAATAAGAAAATGTTTTCTGATCTTTTGAAAATGATATTTAGGTTTACCGGATGGTTTCTTGCATAAGACACTAATGCCTTTCATTACAGGTTTAATAAATGCATTTTATAAAACACAAATATAAGCCAGTTGGCATAGTGGCGCTCAATCTTTTCTAAATAAATAAATGAACAAAAGAGGATAAAAAATAAAAATATTAGAGGTAAATAGGGTTTCAAAAAGAATTTGATTTTATTTACAGCTTCTAATATTTGAATGGATTAAATTTTACTTTATCATGATTAGAAGATGCAATAATTATCAATTCATTGTACAACAACGATGGGCTGTATAATTCAGTACTATTAGCATCTAAAATGGTCTGAGACATATAAATATAGACACCATAATCTTTTAAATATACCCTAAAAAACTGGACCCAGCATTCCTGGGACTTTTGAGTTTTGAGAAAGTTAAATACCTTTCTTTTATTTCTGCCAAAATAAGGAAAACTTTATTGATTTGAGAGTGTTACTTTTCTCCAACTTGTTTCCCACTCATTTTCTCTCATTTACATAGCAGGCAGGTCAGTAGAGCAAAAATGGTGTTGGCGTTTGGGGATTAAGTTATTGATTTTAAATAGACTTATGCTGTAATTACACATTTCCCAAAGGAGCTAGATCTGGTTCAAGCATTTATATTTGTGGCTTAGAGCATAAGAATGAGGAGATTAAAAATTTGGAAACAACCCAGAATTTGGAAGAAGTGGGAAAGGTTAGGTTTGGCCAAAGAGAGTTAAGAATTAAAAGTCTTCGTGCCAGGGTGATGCGTCCTTGAAAAGCTGTGCATATTATCAACTCTCGGAACGCGTCCACCTTGTCAGCTTCTGCAGTTTGAACCATCTCTTTCCCTTCAGTTCACCACCTATCATAATTAGGCCTAGAAAACGCAATCACCCACCAAGAGTAAAAATATTCTGGTTTTCTCCCAAAACACTGAATGCCATGATTCACCCATGTCTTCTGTCTGCAACACAGAGCAACTGCTTTCACATCATGATGAGGGCACACTGGTACTTTAGGGGGTACATGGATGAACATCCATATTAACACACCAAAAAATTAACCCTTCCAAACTGTGGTTCAGTGGTTTATAGTATATTCATGGTTGTATAACCACGACCACTATGCAATTTTAGAATATTTTCATCACTCTAAAAAGAAATATTGTACTCATTAACCATCACTCCCTTCCTACCTCCCCCCAGATCCTGGTAACCATTAATCTACCTGCTGTCACAATCAATTTGACTAGGCTAGATATTTCATGTAAATTGGCTCATCAACATGTGGTTTTTAACTGGCTTCTTTAACTTAGCATAACATTTTCAAAATTCATCCATGTTGTAGCATATAACGGTACTTCATTGCTTTTAACTGCTATATAATATTCCATTGTAGAGATTATACCATATTTTGTTTATACATTCACCAGTTGATGGACATTTGGCTTATTTCTACTTTTTGGCTGCTTTGAATGATGCTACTGTGAACTTCCCTGTACAAGTGTTTAGACATGTTTTCATTTCGCTTGGTCGCTAGGTCATATGGTAACTCTATGTTTAACATCTTGAGAAACTGCAAAATTGTTTTTCAAAGTGGCTGCAGCATTTTACATTCCACCAGCAGTGTATCTTTTAAGTTCTTTATCAGATAGAATTTACAAATATTTTCTCTCTATTCTATTGGTTGTCTTTTTACTTTCTTGAGAGTATCTTTTGAAGCACAAAGTTTTTAGTTTTCATGAAGTTCAGTTTATTTATTGTTTCTTTTGTTGCTTATGTTCTTGGTGTTTCAGAAATCATTGCTTAATCTAAGGTCACAAAGATTTACACCTGTTTTCATCTAAGGCCTTTGTAACTTTAGCTTTTACATTTGGGTCTCTGATTTATTTTAAGTTAATATTTTGTACATAGTGTGAGGTTTGGGTCCAAATTCTTTATGATAACAATAAGAAGTTTCACTTGAAGTAAATGTATTTTAAATTAAGAAACTTGCCAATTTAAAGAAAAAACTTAAATGCTAAACTGTAATCATCTGTGAAATGTGCCAGATTTTTTCGAGATTTCTAGGAAAATCAATCTAGGTTCTACATTACA
>NW_017731370.1:7001495-7006097 GCF_001890085.2 Hipposideros armiger | reverse complement strand
GATCATACTATTTACTCCTCCAAACCTGTTACTTCGCCAGGTATCCCGTCTCTCTTGGCTACACCATTTTCTCACTCGTTCGGACCCTGGAAGCATTCCTGACACTTTCATCCCTTCAACCCCAATACCCAATCTAGCATCAGGTTAAGCTGACATTACCTCTTCCGTGTCTCTCAACTCTGTCTGGCTGCAACACTATGCCCCTGGTTTGAGCTACTAGCCTCTCTCACCTGAAATCCTGTAGGAGCCTGCCCTCCAATATGCCTTTCTCTGCTTGAAATCATTCAGTGGTTCTCCCTTGCTTGAGGATTTAGAACTCCTTAACAAGGACGAACCTAGCCTACCGATTGCTCAGGTGCGTGTCCCCCAAGTTCCTCCAATAACTTTTAATTTCCTCCTGTGTACTCCTCTTCCTCCTACCACAGGGCATTTGAATATGCTTCATACTACCTCTCCTTCTCCTGATTAAGACTCTTCCACATTTTTCAAATTTCAATTCATCAACACTTCTTTATGGAAGCCCTCTCTTATGTCATTAATTATGTTAGGCTCCCCTCCTAAGATTTCTTACATTTACTTAGAGACTCTCTGATTAATGCAATGCTTGTTTCTTCACCAGAATATAAGAACCACTGGGTATATAACATCTGTTTTGTTCACCATGGTAGCTCCATCAACAAGCACAATACCAGATAAATAATAGGTGCTTCATAAACATTTGTTCACTGGATGAATAAAGAACATGTGGGCAGATGCCCACAAACACCAGGAATGTTCTTCCACAAAGGAGTATCAGTCAATAGCAGAGTGTCCCTAAAAACAGACTCTCTAATAAGGAAAAAACCATGCAAGGCACACTTTGGAGTGAAATGCCTGTGTTGCATTTCCCTTTGAGTAGGGCTATGTTGTATTTGAAGCTGATAGTCCAGAACCTGACCCCATGGGTACAGAGCCCAGGAAGCTGAGATCTGCACGACGGGACCATTCTTGGAAAGGACCCAGAGTGGGCACCTCTTACACACCTCAGATAGGGCCTAAGGAGAGGTATCCGTGATAATAAAGCAAATGTGAAGCAGTCTCCTTCCAGGAATAAGAAAACCATCCATAAAGGAACTAAAATGGAAAAATTGATGCCTACAGAGATTTGGGGCAATGCTGTTCAAATTGATACCTTTCCATTTCCCAGTACCACAGCAGCCTCTCTTCTAAGTTTTCACTTTTACAGACCACATCTGGACACAACCAGTAATGTGCCAGAGCCAGCTCATACCAATTCATGGTGGTCAATTATTAAATTTTTGGGTAAAGTTGCTCCTAGTTGTCAAACACAGCCATTATGATAAATTATGTAACATGAGTTTACCACTAAATAGATTATATTACAAAACAAAAGGTTTTAAATATTTCAAAATGTACTTTAAATACACCAAAAAGATAACAAATATTCAAAACTCATAAGTTTCTAATTATTTCATTATATTTTATGATTATGTATAAGCTTGAGTCTATTTATAGCTCTTGATCTGTNTAAAATAAAAACAAAACAAAAGACATTTAGAAAAATAAAAATACATCAATATCTTTAACAAAGGGATCACCAAGAAAGGTTTCCATTATAGTCAGTTCATTAACATCAAATTACCTAATTGACAGCCTGCTCTGACTATTCTAAAATGTTAGAAGCCTCTATTAAGACTTTGTTTTAATTTTTAAAATTATGAGTTTCTTTATCCCTGAGAACGTGACTTCCATATGTTTTTCATTTCTGGAACCTGTAGAAACAACTTTTTATGAGGGCAAATTACAAGGAGGGCCAATGACATGGACTAAAAAAATTGTATTGGCCAAATACAGTTTATGGGGTTTTATTGGCTGATGTGTGCAGGAAATTCTTAATGATTTTTTGATCAACTCTCCTAGTGTTTCTACTGGCATTTTGAGAATATTGCCTTTGCACTACTCATGTGTCTTCAAATTCTCAAGAGGTATAGCACCTCAAGTTTTCTGTTGACAAACCAACCAGCTTTATAGCTTACCCTTTAACTTCCTTAAACACAATTAGGTGGCCTTTGTGTAAGCACTTACTCCATTACCCTCAAAGGATCTATGTGTTTTTCTTCTCTACCAGTACATTCGAACCTCGATGACAAAGACTAGTTCTCATTTATAAACATGACCCTAGCACAGAGAATGGAAATAAAAGTATACATCGTGTTGAATGTATAGGGAAAAAAAAGTGCAAATGAAAGAAGTATTTATTTCTCTGAAAGAAAAAAGAACACATTTAAGAGCTCTTCAAGCAGGTACTGTCCAATATTATTCTGAATTTGTAATTGTCCCTATGCATTATGGAGCTGTGTGTCACCCATATAGCCCAAAGAACAATCATGTAAAATGACATCAATGATCACCATTAATTATGACATTTTTATTCAGGTGTTAGAGCATGACTATTGCAGAGCCATTTCAAGGTCTTCTAGGAGTGATGATAATAAACATTTGGACACTGACCTCATGGACATTAGCTGTGCCCATTAAGCATACCTTTGAGTATTGTAATAACCTCCCAAGGGGAAATTCAGAACATGAGCTAGCAGCTGGCCCCCTTCTGTGCCAATATGTAGCCTTCAGTCAATATCAAAGGATTCTCTGATAAAGTATTTGTGAACCCTCATGTATAAATGAAAAGAAACTATTAGCATATGTTCCCAATTGAACAAAAAGTTGATTTTTAGTTATCTTTTTAAATGATTAATTTTTGTATTTGTCTCCATGTTACAATAATGTGCATGGTCTTTTCAAACATTTGCAAAGTACATAAGTAATGAAGAGAAAATAAATTCATATAAACTGAATATTTTTGTAATGTCAAGATAAGGAACTCCTTTCCACACAATAATTTAAAAGATTGATAGATTTGAATATTAAATATTTTAAAATGTTCTATAGGGGAAAACAACATCATGACAAACATTAACACAAATGATCCATTTGGAAAAGATATTACAAGATATTTTCCAGGCAAAGGGTCAATAAATACAAAGTCTTTTTTTAAATCAGTTAAGATAAAGAGAAACCTCTTACTAGATGAGGGGATAATAGCCTGAACAAACAGTTCGTACTATAAAAGACACGTGAATGGTAATAAAGAACAGATACTTTTTAAAACATGTGCAAAAATACGAAAATATTGTTTTTTTCAGTAATCTGCCAAAGATGAAAAAAATTGTCAGAAAGTCATGTTTGTGACCTCATATGCTATTTTGGGGTTTTAAACTAGTAAAGACTCTTTAGAGAGCATCCAGCAATATCTGTCAGCAGTTAAAGATGAATACCTTTTGACCCTGCAATGCCAAGTCTGGGAATTTATTTCAAGTAGATGATCAGTCAAGTACATGAAAGCCCGTGATAATATATACACAAAGATGTTCTTTGAAGCATTGTTTATGACAGTAAAACCCATTCAATGGTGAGAGATGTATTAAATAAATTATGGTACATCCAAATCTTGGAATACTGCAGAATCAATTAAAAGCAATACATGCTTGTGTTGATAAACATCTCATGAATATATTGATAAGTGGGCAAGTTACAAACATATATGTGTAGTTTGATCCTATTTGTATAAAAGTGTGTGTGTGTGTGTGTGTGTGTGTGTCTATGTAGAGAAATGTTTAGAACTGTACTCTTCAGTTGCTAGCCACTGACCTCTTGTGGCTCTTTAAATTTAAATTAATTTTGGTCGAAAATTCAGTTCCTCAATAGCGTTAGTCACATTTCAAGTATTCAGTAGCCACATGTGGCCAATGACTACCATATTGGACTGCACAAATATGGAACAGTTCCCTCATCATAAAAAGTTCTATTAGACAACACTGGTCTAGAAAGATGTTCTCCAACAGGTTTTTCAGTGGTTGCTTCTGGCTGGTGGAATTCCGGGTTAATTTCATTTTATTATACGTTTCTAAATTACTTGAAATTTTTATAAGAGCATGCACCATCTTCGTATTCAGAGGTTTCATCCATCTGCAAAAAATATCACCTATCGTCCCACCATGTAGATATAAACACTGCTAATAGATATAGATATAGATATAGATATTTTTTTCCTGCAGTCTTTGCTCTCTCTACTCAAAATTAACACCATATGTACAAATATTTAGTGTTGCTTTAACAGCTAATATTATATCACAGGCATTGTACTTTAATCTTTAAGGTTCCTCATAAGCATCACTTTTAACAGCAGCATGCTCTTCCATCCTGTGTGCTTAAATGATTTTTGTTTTATATGCTTCCTTGAAAATACTACTAAAATATTTGGGAATTTTTAAAATCCCTTGGATTTAGAAAATCAAATTCATAAGGAAGACAATGATTCGTTGTTCTTTTGTTATATGTAGAGAACATCTAATATATCACACATTGAAGGTGCTTTTTTGTTCTAAGTCACTATTCAAAACCACCCTCATAAACATAATAGCTTTTGAAATCAATGTTTTTGATAAAGTACCTTTATAATTCAAGTGCCACCTTCCACTACAGAATGTAACAATGCACAGAAATCTTAGCTACCATCTGTCTTCTGTGGAGACTTATCCAATG
>NW_017731370.1:6994782-6995640 GCF_001890085.2 Hipposideros armiger | reverse complement strand
AAATGAGAACTCTGAGGTTTGGGGAGGTAATTTGTGTAGTTTTATCAAATGGTGGGAAGGGACAACTGACTCCAAGTACAACTGATTGTAAAGTCCAAACCTTGTCCATATCATATTGTTAAATAGAATGTCCAATTTAATGGAGTTTATCTAAAAATAATGCAAATAGTTCAGATGGAAGCATAAACTTAAATAAATCAGCATCGCTCTAAGTCATCTCCATATTTTAGACACTTCATTAAAATATAAAATAATCCAAATGTAAAATTATAATAAGAAAGAAATATGATCTAATGGCACCACTTGCCTTCCCAGGAATGAATGAAAGCTTAAAGGTCAAGTTTAATCATTTGTACAGTCATCCTTACTAAAACTAAATGCATGAAATACACAGCAGTTAAAAAAAAAGGGTCAATAAAAAAAGTAGCTAGCTTCCTCCTCATCTTCTATTCAGTATTTGTCAAATTTAAAAATTCTAAAGTATAGATAGCTTGTCATTCATGTTGAAACTATCCCCCTAGCCCTCTTTGACACATGCAGGCACCTCACTGCCTGCAAAACTTACATGTGCAGCCATTACCACTCCAGTGCATAAAAATCCACAGGCCCCCAGGGTGCAAAGCAGGCAGTTAGAAGTCATATGTCCCTTCCTGCTTAATCCCCCCCCACCCCCCCACACACAGGGTGAAATGCATTCCACTGCCCAAGCTACTGGTGCATCCTGAAGAAGACAGTGGTATTCCTCATCACATTCATAAAAAAGACAGAGAAACCTTTAAAGGGAAAAGTGTAGGGATAAGTATTGATTCCAAGGGAATTTGTTCATCTGGTTTTTTGTTTTTTTTAAGAGGCTTAAAT
>NW_017731370.1:6739288-6992932 GCF_001890085.2 Hipposideros armiger | reverse complement strand
AAGGAACTTGTTTATGATATACTTTAAAAAATTTCTCTGTTTACTTTCAGAACAATATAATTTTAAAATATTGTGGTTTCTATTGAAAAAATATTTCTCGTATCATCTCACATCTATCAGAATGACTATCATCAATAAATTAAAAAACAAGTGTTGGCAAGGATATGGAGAAAAGGGAACTTTCATGCACTGTTGGCGGGATTGCAGATTGGTGCAGCCACTATGGAAATCAGTATGAAGGCTCCCCCAAAAATGAAAAATAGAACTACTTTATAACCCAGCAATTCCACTTCTGGAAATTTATCCCAAGAAATTCAAAACAGTAATTCGGAAAGATATATGTGTATGCACCCCTAGTGATATGACATAGTGATATGCCATATCAGTATGGCAGCACTATTTCTGATAGCCAAGGTATGGAAGCAACCTAAATGCCCATCAATAGATGACTGGATAAAGAAGAGGTGGTACATATATACAATGGAATATTACTCTGCCATAAGTTATGAAATCTTACCATTTGCAACAACATGGATGGACCTACGAGGTGTTACGCTAAATGAAATAAGTCAGATAGAGAGAGACAAATACCATATGATCTCACTTGTATGTGGAATCTAAAGAAGAAAAAAACAAAAGAGAAACAGTCACAGATGCAGAACCAACTGATCGTTATCAGATGGACCAGTTTTGGGGTACTGGGTGGAAAAGGTGAAGGGATTAAGAAGTACAAATTAGTAGTTATAAAATAGTCATAAAGATATAAAATCCAGCATAGGGAATATAGTCAATAATATTGTAATAGCTATGCATAGGGCCAGGTAGGTACTAGATTTATCTGGGGGATCACTTCATAAATTATATAAATGTCTAGCTACTACATTGTACACCCCAAACTAATATAAAATAATATTGAATGCCAACTATAATTGAAAAAGAAAAACATCATTTCTCAAATCTAACTGTTCTAGTTTATGCTCAATAATCTTTTATTATTTATTGTAGAAATGTTAACCATCTCAGATGTAGAGAGACTTACATAAAGAATCCTCAAACGCTTAACCCACAGATTCAATGATCATCATTTTGGTAGCATGCTTTATCCCCCATCCCCAATTTCAGACATTGCCTCTAAATACTTACTTGAAAATTTTTAACATAAAATCGTATAGTTTTTTCAAATATATATATGAACAACCATTAGTGGGAAACTTTTGACAGAGATGCCACAAAGAGTTTCTTATAAATTCCTGACACTTGTACCTAACAATATTGTTAGGAACAGTAAGACTCCCAGAAGCCCTTTTCAGAATTATTTTCTATTCTGGCCTCCTCCTCTGGGATCTCTCTGCTTGCCTGGAGCTCCTATAGCTCAAGGACAACTGAAGTGAACTACCTGACCCCCACACCTAGTCTCTGCACTTCTGAGAGGTGGCACTCTTTAATCAATCAACTATTTAAATTGTGAACTAATGTGTTTTGAACAGACATGAGAATTAGGCAGTAAGGTAGTAGGGACTGAACAGAAAATGCTTGGGAGAGAAAAAAGCCAGAGGCTGAGTCAATAGGTAAGAAAGCAAGGGACCAAACAACAGAACCCATTCATTCCCAAATATTTTCCCATTAAATGTTACAGAAGAAAAGGTAATGATACACTCTGTAATCAGTGATTCAAAAGTTGTGATTATCATTACAAATTTCAGGCAGTTTCTGAGAATTCTTTTTCTCTTCCAAGTATACAAAAAAAAATGTAAGTACTGATGAAATATATTTTCTCTTCTCACCGTGCCTCAGCAATATTCATACACTGTGATACAATGTTATTTCACAGAGCAGCTGGTATCATTCTTTAATTAGCCTTTACAAAAAGTCTATTCTTTAACATTCTCTTTTAATCTTTCATTAATGCTAGAATGCTAAAAATGTCCCCTTTTGCTATGATTGTTTATTTAATAAGTGTTTTACTGTATTCCTCTCCTTTTCTAGGTCACTCAAATTGATGTTTTTGTGATAACATTTGGTCTTTTTATGAGGCTTGATATACTTGATAAGTTTTCAACTTGTTAGTCAAGTTGAAGTTTCAGTTATGTTGAACAAAGGTTTGAAATGGGGTTTTCTTTTCTCATAACTTACCTGAAAATGTGCCTATTCATGCAGCCAAACTGAGAAGAACGTTTTATTAACTAAAGAGAGAATTAATGGCACAAAGTCAAATAACTCAGCTGGAAAGGTTTTCTTTGTTTTTTGTTTTTGTTTTTGTTTGTTTGTTTTATGACCGATCTTTCTTTGTAAGGAAGGTGTATGTAAAAACCTCAGAAGGAAGGTCAGAATAACCAGCCTAAGTAATCCAGCCCTGTTGGCTGAGCATTTAGCTAAATAAATAAGAATACAAGTTAATTCCTTGCCAGAAGCTGGCTGCAAATTTGCTAAGTGATTGATTTGATGCTAATTTTCTGCATGGACCTCTCATTTCCTTCAAGACCTGGGCTATGAAAGGAAAATAAATTCAGCTAAGCTGACTGAGGTCCTATTTTAGGTCTTACTTTGAATTTGGAAGGATTGGAAATTTCCTTTTCCCAGCAGGAGTGTATCTCCAAGGAATCCTCACTTAGGATGTCTCAAACAATGCAACTTTTTCTGAAAAGACTGCAGAAATTTTCTTCTTCCAAATACTAGTATGTTCTAAGGATAGAATTGAAATATTCATGGCATGTGTTGCCATTTTGCCCACTCTAACAGCCTATCTCTTTACGTTGGTACTCCATGTTGGAGAAGGTCCATGGTGTGGCCCTCAGCTATGTTTCTGCCCCAGCTCTAGATGGCGTTATCATGTCTTCATTCTACCACCTTCGAGAACCATCTTCTTTACATTAATGTGTCCAGGGATTGAGGAGAGGGATGTGGTTTTGCATTTCAATACGTGACTCATGGATGATTGGAGGAAACAGGGAGAATTGTGGCACATAAAAATGTGGTACTCAATGATAATATGACACAAAGATCTCTTGACTGAGGACCACAGTCTTTTTCTTCCAGCTTTATTGAGATATAATTGACGTACAGCAATGTGTAATTGTAGGTGTACAATGTGTTGATTTGATAGACTTATATATTGCAAAATGATTACTATCATAGCATTAGCCAACACCTCATTCCATCACATAATTACCATTTCTTTTCTTGTGGTGTGAACATTGAAGATCTACTCTCGTAGGATCTTTCAATTATACATACAGTATTATCAACTATAGCAGCATATTGTAAATTAGATCCCCAGAACTTATTCATCTTGTTTGTGGAAGTTTGGACTCTTTGACCAACATCTCCCCATTTACAGCACCCCAGACCCTGGTAACTTCTATTCTATTCTGTTTCTATCAGCTTTTTTAGATTCCACATATAAGTGATATCATACAGTATTTGTCTTTCTCTGTCTGACGTATTTCACTTAGCATAATGCTATGACATCCAGAAGTCTTGAGCCAGAAATTCCTCTCTCCACAACCTTTGGGTAAATTACCTCACCTCTCTAGACCATATTGGGGGTTGAGGGTCTTCAACTCATATACTGTTTTCTACGACAAAAAAAAGGCAACTTTGCTTTGAAGGCGTTGTAGCTCTAATGATTTTGAATTATGCTACCATGTTGAAATCTTTAGTTATAGACTCACCTTATTCAACATTTATTTTCCAGGACCCCAAATTACGGGAACTTTTGGATGTGGGGAACATTGGACGCCTGGAACATCGCATGATAACTGTGGTGTATGGACCTGACTTAGTTAACATCTCTTATTTGAACCTCGTGGCTTTCCAAGAAGAAGTGGCCAAGGTATGGTGGATAGAGACTTCCAAAAATTGTCACTTTAATCTGAATCCTTATAATACTCAACTGATGCCTATGAAAGGCTGAGATTTTTGTCATATTTAACAAGTGTTAAAATTCCATCTAAAAACAATTCAGCTGCCAAATAGAAGCGTAATTCAAACACTTCCAAGTAATGGTATCTACTTAGAATTATGGAGATCCTTTTCATTAGGAATAAGGCATTTGATATAATAACTTCGCAAAATAAAACATAGGTAAAATCACATTCCATTTCACCTAAACATCTTATCCCAATTCATTCTCTCTCACCTCATGTCACTTCCAATCTCATCTCTTTTCCAACCCTCTTCTTGAGTGCAGACATTTTAGTACCTTTGTAATTTTTTTGCCCTGTGCAGCAACTAGCCCATGACCATCCACATATATATAGTAGCTGCTCAATTAGTATGAGAAAGAATGAAAAAATAACATTTTAAATAAAAAATTTTAATAATAAAGAATATTTATTCAGCAATAGAATAGAAAGATGAATTAGACATGGCTTCTCCATTAAGGAGTTGCTAATCTATTACAATAGCCAGCCTTTCAGATGCATACAGAAATAACTAGAATATAGGCAACGATATATCAAAAAAGAAGGTCAGAACTTCTGGGAACCTTGGACTCAAGTTTGATGCATTCTCTAAAAATGTCTAATTGCCATTAAAAGAGCATTGACATGAACATATTGAAAGGAGAGCTTTCTTCATCCATGTTTATAGGATAATAGTGATGATCCTTACCCTTCATACAAGTTTCTTCAAGAATATGAATCTAAGAATACTTTGAAGTCTGCATATTCCATCTATGCCCTTATAGAGCTTCTCACATCATGGATCACAACTGTGGGGTCACGTCAGGACAGTGTTCATTGTCTGAACATTATGACCTACAAATTTTCAACCCTTATTGCTCTGACAGTCTTCTAAGCTACACTATATGTACTGACCTGATGTCTGATTCTTTAGTGATTATGGTCAAGTCTTATTTCAACATTTACTACATAACATCAACTTCAAGTCGTATAATGGAATGAATAAAATGACAACCAGTTTTTATACACTGAGGTCTTTACAAACTACTCTCCAAAACTGTTGCAAACCTAATCTATTTTCTCTATTTAAGAACCAAGGCACCCATTTGCTCTATATTATAATGTATGCTTGGAGAGACTTCAGTTCAATGACACATCGTCTGTGTGACAGCATAGTACTTGCCTTGCAATAACTCTTACTTTAATATTCTGTTACTCACCTTTTGAGTTGTATATACTTCATTTCTCAGTATATGGCTGGATGGTTGGATGGGTGGATGAGCATAAATAAACAAATACTAAGTATTTGCAAAATATTTTAAAAATATCTAGCTCAAATGCAACCACATTTCATTTTAAAAATGAGCAATTCATGAGATTCACTAACTCTCAATTAAAAACATTCAGTAAGTGACAGAGAGGCTCTTACTAAGAGTGAGTATAGAATTTATATTACAAAGCAATCTGCATATCTTTATAATGCATTAACCCTTAATGCAGAATATGTGTTAAATATTCAATTTCCTCCTCTCTGTGCATTCCTACCCACTATTTTTTTCTAGGGCTATTGATTTCTGAGCCCTGTAATATTCCCTGTGAGGACTACATCAATAGGCATTTTTCTAGCAGCTCTTTGATGTTCCTGGTAGAATTAAGCTACAGAATATGGTTTGCCTTCCCTACTTGTGATATTCTGTAGGATATTTTCCCCCGCTGAAATTGCTCAGCCAGAAGGGTAAGATTTGCAAACACCATTTTCTTCTGAAAACATATTTTCCATCCTTTTAATTGTCAATATTGTCTTATTATATCTTTAATTTCCAGGGCCAATGTGCATGGTACCTTGTAGAGTGCCTACAGTAAAGGAGACAGCTTTTCTTATTATATATAACTCCTGACAGAAACCTGAGCTTTTTTCAAAGTCAATTGTCTCCAGGAGAAATTGTTTATAAAGGGATTCTGGCTCATTCATTCTTTTGATACACATTTGTTGTGTGCCTTATCTGTGGCAGCCAATACTCCGTACTTAGGGATACAGCATTCTAGAATACTGAGAGCAAGCATTGTGGAGGAAATACACAGGTAAATACACAGAAGTGAATGTATTGTAGGTCAGGTGGAAATCTATGTAAAAGAAGAAAGCAGAGGAGAGGGAGTGTGAGGGTAGGAGAAGGAAATTGCTTCTTTACGGGGTGTTCTGAGAAGGCAAAAGCATGTATGGAATTGCTCAATTGCAACAATTTTATAGATTTTTGAGAAATATCTTGGAGCAATTAAAAATTTTTAATCAGAACCAGTACTTCACCTTTCCTAAAGATATTATTCCAGATTTTAATGTTTTGTTTCTTAAAGAAAATACTTGAAATTCAATTATCATTTATTCTTCGTTAATACTTATTTTTTTAATTTTTTTCAATTACAGTTGACATGCAATATTATATTAGATTCAGGAGTGCAACAAAGTGATTAGACATTTATATAATTTATGAAATGATCATCTTGATAAATCTAGTACCCATCTGACACTATACATAGTTATTACAATATTATTGAATATATTCCTTATGCTATACCTTACATCCTCATGACTATTTTTGTAACTATCAATTTGTACTCCTTAATCCCTTCACCCTTTCACCTTATTCCCCAACCTCTCTCCCACCTGGCAACCATCAAAATGTTCTCTGTATCTATGAATTTTTCTGTTTCGTTTGTTTGTTTTTTAAGATTTTTTAGATTTCATACATAAGTGACATCATATGGCATTTGTCTGTATCTGTGTTTACTCTACTCAGCACAATACCCTCTAGGTCCATTCATGTTGTTGCAGATGGCAAGATTTCATTTTACTGTGTTTTATGGCTGAGTAATTTTCCATTGTATATATGTACCACCTCCTCTTTATTCATCCATCCATTGATGGACAACCAGGTTGTCTCCATATCTTGGCTATTGTAAATAATATTGCAATGAGCATGTGGATTTTTTTTTGGATAAATACCCAGAAGTGGGATTACTGGGCCCTTCTTTGTGTCTTGTTATAACCTTTGTTTTAAAGCCTATTTTGTCTGGTATAAGTGTTGCTACCAGCTTTTTTTGTTTGTTTTTATTTTCATGAAATATCTTTCTCCATCCCTTTACTTTCAGTCTGTGTGTGTCTTTCAATCTGAAGTGAGTTTCTTTTAGACAGGTTTTGTAAGAGTCTTGTTTTTTTATCCATTCAGCCACCCTGTGTCTTTTGGTTGGAGCATTTACTCCATTTACAATTAAAGTAATTGTTGGTAGATATGTAGTTTTTGCCATTTTATTATTCATGGTTTGTTTGTATTTTTTGTCTTTTTATCCCCTTCTTCTTTTTCTTTAAGAAGTCCCTCTAACATTTCTTGTAATACTGGTTTGGTGTTGATGAACTCCTTTAGCTTTTTCTTCTCTGGGAAGCTCCTCATCTGACCTTTGATTCTAAACAATAGCTTTGCTCAGTAGAGTAACCTTGGTTGTAGGTCCTTGCTTTTCATCACTTTGATGATCTTTTGCCAATCCCTTCTGGCCTGCAAAGTTTCTGTTGACAAATCAGCTGACAGTCTTATGGGAGCTCCCTCATAGAGTAACTAACTGCTTTTCTTTTGCTGCTTTTAAGATTCTCTCTTTGTCTTTAACCTTTGGTATTTTAATTATGATGTATCTTGGTGTGGGCCTCTTTGGGTTCATCTTGTTTGGGACTCTGTGCACTTCCTGGGCTTTTATGTCTATTCCCTTCACCAGGTTATAGAAGTTTTCCATCATTATTTCCTCAAATAGATTTTGAATTCCTTGCTCCCTCTCTCCTCCTTGTGATGCAATTGTTGATATGGTTGATGTTGTCCTAGTGGCCCCGTAAACTATCCTCAGTTTTGGATTCTTTTTTTTTTTTTTTTTTTCTGTTCTAATTGGGTTTCTTCTGCTACCTTATCTTCATTGCTGATTTGAAGCTCTGCTTCATATAATCTACTTTTGATTCCCTCTAATATTATATATTCTTTATTTCAGTTATTATATTCTGCATTTCTGACTGGTTCTTTTCTATGTTTTGTGTTTCCGTTTTTATGTTCCCTGTCTCTGTTGAAATTCTCCCTGAGATCATCAAGCATCCTTATAACGAGTTTTTTGAACTCTGCATTTGGTAGTTTGCTTTTCTCCATTTGGTTTACTTCTTTTTTTCGAGCTTTGTTCTGTTCTTTCATTTGGGATGTGTTTCTTTGTCTCCCCATTTTGGCTGCCTCCCTATGTTTTTTTCTATATATTAGGTAGGGCTGCTATGTCTCCTAGTCTTAATAGAGTGGCCTTATATAGTATGTGTCCTATAGGACCCAGTGGTGCAGTCTCCCTAATCACCTGATCTGGGTGCTGCAGGTGTGTCCTTTGTGTGGGTTGTGTGTTTCCTCCTGTTGTAGTTGAGCCTTACTTGCTGTTTGCAAGTCATTGGGAGGGATTGATGCTCAGGCTGATTGATTGTGAGGACTGGCCATGACTACAGTGAAGGAGCTGTTCTTAAAGGGCTGACCCTACAGAGCAGGACTCTCTTTAGATGGACTGTGATACCTGTTCAGTCTGCCCTTTGGGTGAGACATCTGTGGAGGTGGTACTCCAGCGTGGTCTAAAGCCTGCTATCTAGGTGTGCAAGTCTCTGGGCCTCCTGGGAGGGGCCCACTGCAGGCCAAGTTAATCCGCTCCCTGTGCCTTATTCAAGACCACATGGCTTGAACCACAAAGCAGTTCAAAGATGTCTTCCAACCACAATGGGCTTAAAGGTGCCTGGGAGAGGCCAAGCAGTGAACCAAGGCTGAGTGCTGCTATCACAAGGCTTGGAGCTGTTTAGCAAGAGGTACCGGGCACACCAAGGCCAGATGTTGCTTGTTTGAGGTTGGTGAACCTTTGAAAGATTTTAGGAAAGTCTGTAGCAAGAGCAAAGACAGGTCATTTTTATGGAAAAGCACTGGAAATGGATTGGATGGACCTGCAAGTTGGGTGGGGTGGGGTCTCAGGGAATGACCAGGGTGGAGTGAATGGTGTCAGCCAGGTTGATGGAGACTCACACATGGTGGCTGTCTGCTTCTGCATTCAATGAGGGGTGGGGGAGTCCTCAACAAAGAAACAACAGATTCTGCCATCTCACTTCTGTCTGGGAGAAAGCTGTCCCTCCAGCCCTCACCCTGAAGCCAGTCAATTCATTTCTTCTCCACATGTCCCTGATGCCTTTTGAGCTGCTTGCCCAGCTCAGGATCACAGAGTAAGTGAGTTCATCAGTGAGGAAGCCCATGCATGGACCCTTTAAGAGGAATGCTTGGGACTTCAGGCAGCCTCTGTCTCACTCAGCCACCATCCCCTTTGGTTTTCAGAGCCAGAAGTTGTGGGTACTTCTCTTGCTGGCTCTGGAACACTGAGCTGGGGAGCCTGGTGTGGAGCTGGGATCCCTCACTTCTCACAGGGAACCTCTGTAGCTGAGATATCCTTCCCAATTTTTAACCACCACACATGGGTGTGGAACCAGCTCATTCCACGTCTGAGCCCCTCCTACCGGTCTTGAAGTGACTTCTCTATATTCTTAGTTGTAGGACTTCTGTTCAGCTAGACTTCAGGCAATTCTCAATGATGGTTGTTCTATAATTTAGCTGTAATTTTTATGTGGTCGTAGGAGGATGCAAGCACAGTGTTTACCTCTTCCACCATATTGACCTGGCTCATATATTCTCTAAGACCAATGACTCCTTTAAAAGATGAACTTGGGCAGAAAAACTGTGTCTTTCAATTTTTCTCTCTGTAGCTGGACTAAAAACATGATATTTCTTGCAATTAAACAACAATCATGCTGTTTGTTTTTCACAGCATGATTTGCCAACCGTTCTTTACCCTATGGATCAGCTTTCTCAGCTCCTTTGGGGCACCTCCCCTTAATGTACCTGGAAAATAAGTGGTTTGTTTCACATTTTCCCTCTGAGTCAGGAAGGAGAAGAGAGTAATCAATGGGGTTAAATGCTACTCATAGATTAAGTACAATGAAGACCAATAATTAGCCTTTGGAGTTAATAATATAGAGGTCATTGATGACCTTGATTAGAGTGATTTCAGTGGAGCAGTGGGGTCAAAAGCCTATAATAATGGGCTCTGGGGAATATTGACAGAGACAAAGTAAGAAGCCAAAATTAATTGCTCTTTTGGGAATTTTTTAATGCAAATGGCAGCAGATATATGAGAAGAATGCTGGAAAAAGGAAGTGAGATCAAGATATGGGTTTTAAGATGGGAGAAACAATAATATATGTTGTATGCTGGTGGGAATGATCTTGTACAGGCCAAACAATGTTCTGATGAGAGCATGAGAATTGTACCATGCCCTTGAATAGGCAAGAGCAGTGGGATCAAATGCAGGGCTCAGGGACCAAGTCTGACAAACCACTTGTTTCTATAAATAAAGTTTTATTGGAACACAACAACATCCACTTGTTTATATATTATCTATGACTCCTTTCACTAGACAAAGTTCAGAAGTTATTACATAGATCACATGGCTCACAAAGCCTAAAATGTTAACTATCTGGTCACAAATAAAACAAAAGTTAGTTTTGTCTCTCCTAGTTCATACATACAGGGCCTGGGCTCAGACAGGAGCAAGAGCATTTCTCTATAGGAGGAGAGAAAGTAGAGTTCATCGGGAGAGATGCTGGTATGTGGTATATATCATGGAGGAAGTTATACAAGGTTTCTGATTTTCTCTATTTTCTCAGTGACAAAGGAGATAGAATTCAGTGAGCAGCTGAATATAAGAACTTTTGAATCCTCAAGACTTTTTCAGTACTAGTTGGTGAATTTCTTTAAAGACCTGATTGGTAAGGTTGGCCTGGACTACAAAATACAGACCCTTCTATCAACCCGAAGAATAGTGTCATTTTGTGCAAGTTAACTGTTTTAACAAATTGATACATTTTTGCCCCCATTGGTCAAGGAGTCTGAAGATCAAAATAATTTCTCTTCTTCCTGTCCAATTCTAGGCCTTCTTTTCAATATTCTGTTTTTCTTTGAGATTGGGGACTACATAGAAAGAGACATCTAGTTGTATACACTACTCCCTGCAGGCATGCAGTCTAAACAGTATTGTGTAGGTTGGAAAACTGATTGCTCTGAGCCAGGGGCAGAGGTTCACAGGACTGCCATATGCTAGTGTTTACCTTCTGGTCTAAGGGATCCTGTGTAACTGAAGGGAGACCACTTCATCTAGAGAATATTGGCAAGGAATGAAATCTGTCTTATGATCAGCAATGAGCAATATCAGCATCAAAGGCAGCAATGCTGAAGTCTTCCCTGTTTGGTTTTAGAAAACAAAAATGATTTTCAGCATGTCTTCTCCTGGATTCTGGTCCATGGTTGGGTCCATGGAAACTCATCCCATATCCCTGATCCTTGTTCAATGCAATGAATTACTTATATAGCCTATCACTATGAGAGACAGGATTTGACACTCAAAGTCTGACATTCAGTCCTAAATATTGGGTTGTCGGAAAAATCATGACATATTTTTTCTGTCTTTCATTGCAAAAATGCATCATGACTTTTCCGACAACTCAATAATTTGACACTCCAACAAGCCCCTTGGGTGGAAACATTATTGAACCACTGCCTAGTGAAATTTAAGCAAATTTCAACCCAGATGTTGCTCCAGTGTATTAAGATGCAGCGATTGAAACATTAAGGATCCAGTGGGGTAAAATTGAGATGACTAAAGGCAGAGTCACACAAGGGGAATTTTGTATTCACTTCTCTGCACAAGGATTGACAGATGCCATTGCTTTTAATCCTTAATTCTACACACACTGAATTCTCTTAAGCATTTATAAATGGGAAAAATCAAATTTAAAAATTCATTTTTCTTGTTTAGCCCTGAAACTAGCAGGAACTCAGCCAGATTTTTTTTTAATTTGATTGAAATATGATACACACAGAAAAGTGTACAGATCCTAACTGTAATTTGATGGCTTTTTGAAAAGAGGACATACCCATGTAAACATCACGCAGATAAAAATCAGACACCACCAACATACCAGGTGTCTACTTCACTAACACACACCTATTTTGACCTCCAAATTTGTAGATTAGTTTTACCTGTTTTTAAATTTCTGTAAATGAAATCGTTCAATATATTTTCTTTTTTGTCTGGCATCTATTACTCAACATTCTGTATATGAGAGTCTTCTATATTTTGCATGTGGTTGCAGTTTGTTTATTCTCTTTGCTAACTAGTGTAAAATAAGCACACACACACACCCATCTGTGACTTTGCTTTCTGTGGTTTCAGTTATCCAAAGTCAACTATGGTCCAAAAATATTAAATGGAAAATTACAGAAATAAACAATTTATAAGTTTTAAATTATACATCATTCTGAAAAGTATGACAAAATCTTGTGCTGCCCGGCTCATGTCCAGCTTGTCTGGAAGGGAGAGAATGAGTCAGAGGTTGGGTGAGGGGCGACAGGTAACCCAAATAGTGATATATGGCCACAATAAGAATTTGGCTTTACTCCCAGTGATATGGATAACTCTTGCATCATTTTGAGCAAGGGATTGATTTGGTGTGACATATTTTAATAGGATTACCCTGACTGCACTGTTGAAAAACCATAGAAGGGGGTGCAGAAAAAGAACCACAGAGACAAGAATGCTTGGGGTAGGGGTAATGAAAAATGGCTGATTCTGGATATATTTTTAATGTAAAGCCATATTTTCTATGGATGAGATACATGGCATTAGAGAAAGAGGCTGCAAAGGATGATGTCAGGGATTTGGGGAATTGCATTTATTGAGATGGACAGCCAGTTAAGAAGAGAAAATCAGAAATTGGATTTTGACATATAATTACAAATAGTATTTGCCAACATTAGCAGAATGAGCACAGATGTGACCTCTTATCTCTCTTGAGACACTATGAAAATGATGGTAAAGGAACATAAATATCCAATGATGAAGAGAATGAGATGGGTCACTAGGAGATCACGTATTTCAGTAAGTTTGCAGAAGAAGAAAGTAGAGAGAGGAGAGTACCTTATGAAGTGGAGAAAAACCACAACCTAAATTACATAGAGAGCTACAGTCAAGGAAGTCATTGGCTTGCTCAAAAGCAGTTGAGAAAGGAGCCATACTTGAGTAGTACCAATCCAGCAGATTGTCAGGTAAGTATTGGTGAGGACAATGTCAAGGAAATAAAGGAATCAGAACAGAGCTGCCAGACCCTCCACTCCCTCCTCCTGCTCCACATGTAGAATAATTGATAACCAATTACTTCTCAGGTAAAAAAGGTGAGATTTGATCTTCCATTGGCTTGAACAAAGTATTTGAAAAGAATTATGGTGGCATGCATTGGAGTTAAGGATCCAGAGTAAAGCTCTTTTCATTCTAGCATTTATGGATATCACACCATAACAGCTGGCACCCACATGCTTACTCTAAAGACAAGTCTGCAAGCCAATAAATCAAACTTATATACTCTGAACTCCCTGTCAGTCCTTCTACTGCCCCAGTCTACAATATTAACTAAAAATAAAATATCCACAGGCTATTGAGAAATAGTAGAACATTGAATGATTGAGGAGGCCATGATGAACAAAAAAATAAGTGATAATAGAGGACACAGGGATAATTCAAGAAACAAACAATTTAAAAAAATCAGATAGTATCTTCAGAGAGAGTTTTTGATATGTTATATCCATAAGATAAGCACAAGATGTTATGAAAAATAGATAACAAAAATGAAAATCAAAGTTCTACAGAACTGTTGTAAGAGAGGATGGAAGAAATCTCTCAGAATGTGGAACCAAACAGCAACAACAACGTAGTCAGCAAACAAATATCCAAAAAGTAAAGGACAAAAATAGAAAAGATAAGCGATACAAGCACAATCAATCTAGAGAGAGCACTAGCCAGTGAAAAGGAGAAAATGGGAGAGGAAGATATGAAAGACATAATATAAGAAAATAACTGAAAACTAAAGAAAGGCCTTTAAATTAAAATAGCAAGTTTAGGAGTGGAATAGGTTAAGGAATTTTAGTAGGAAGCTGGAAGATATTAAATAAATGAAAGAAAAAAAGGCTTAATTTCTTCTCCCCCAAAGAAAATTAAGGTAGAAAGAGGGATAAATGCATAAGAAATGTATTATCCAAATATAAGCCATGCTAAATCATGCAGAATTTTCAAGCACTGGAGGAGCAGTCCGAAAAGATCCATGTTATCTTAGTATTAGAATTGTTCCTTTTTGAAATTCTTGTGGTTCATGGTATTGGAACTATAGCAAGTAAGATAACCATAGTCTAATACATGACCCTGTATCATAATTGGATTTTTGTAATCACGTTTTTATTTTATTGGTTTTAAACTTTTGGGATCAATTTATATGCAAATAATTGAAGTCAATTATGGATACTGGACAAGATAAAAACACTTCAACTTTGACAATTTAGGAAGTAAATTTAAGCTAACAAGGATTGAAGGTTAAAGGATTGGCAGATAAATGTCCTTCCCTCATGGAGAAAGACAAATGATATACTATCTTTAATTGGTGGATCAAGAAATGGTTTAAGTATGCTGCTTGAGGTTATAGAGGTGACTGGGGAAAAAAAGAATACTAGATATACAATTTTATCAGGAAGAAGAAGAAAGGGCTATAGGAGATGGGATGACAGATTTAAAGCTTCGTCAATCAGAGCTGGATAGCAATAGTTAAATTTTAAAATCAGTCAATCAAGAAAAGGCAATATTATTTAGAAATATGGATGTACCCTCAGAAATTTAAGAATAGAAATGTTGAAAGTAGTTGTCAAGAAGCCAGACTAGGGTAAGAGTGTCATAAGCAATCATTGCCATTGTTATAACTCCTCTGGACAATTTTTTTAAAAACTATGTATGTGTTTTGTTCATAAATAATATATACATTTTTTAATTTCTACCATTTACCAACAATTTGTTGTGGTTGTCACTGGTTAAAGCTTTTAATATGAATTATCTCACTTAATTTTCAGAACAGTTCTATGAAGTAAGTCCTGTTATTAACTTTAATTTATAAGGCAAATGAATTTTAGACAGGCTTAAAAAAAGAAAAATGGAAACTTGTCCAAGATGATTCTATCAAGCACAGGTTACATTTGGTCTGGAGTAACAGATAATCAAACCAAACAGTAGCTTAGACAAATAAAGAAATTAAGAAATTTTTTGTTTGCATTTATTTTCTCATGCATCAGGAATCCTGGAGGTAAGTGGCTGCTTATGGCATCAACTCAGTGATTCAAGGATAACAAGGCTGAGACCCCATGATCCTCGTGGCCTTTTCTGCATAGATCAAGATGCTTCTGCAGCTCCAGCCATTCCTTTTGTGTTTCCTAGAGTAAAAAGAAAGGAGCACCCACATCAGGAAACCACATTTTCTTAGAGCCTTCCAGCAGTCTTCTGCTAACATGCAATTTACCATGTGACATGTCGCCACCTCAGCTGCTGCGGAAGTTGAAAATTTTTAGATTTTTAGTTGGATATATTCTTGGCCTGAATAATGTCAGGTTTCTGTTAGGAGAGAAGGACAAAATGGATATTCGCCAGCACGTAGCAGTGGGTCCCACAGCTACAGATGGCTGAATAGAGTTCTGAAATCCAATAAAGTATATTTTTAAATAAACTGGCAAAAGCATCAATAATAGAAAGGTCAGTAAGAAGCATTAAATGAACTGATACCAGTGTTATAATTTTAAACTAGAAGACAATCACAAACTGTATTTTTACCTTTCCATAGCCTCCACAAGCTGTGGGGATTGACAAAAGGTGAGGCAATCAGAGCTGGGCAGAGAATAGTTCTCAACGTAGAGGAGGGACTAACAGGATAGAGTCACTTACCAAGAGCCAAATGTCCCTTCATATAAAGGGGAAGAGTCTAGCTTGCCAACAGGTTTAAAATAAAGATGGGGGACCGGCCGAGTGGCACGACGGTTAAGAACTGGCTTGGAATGCCAGAGGGCCCAGGTTCGGATCCCACATATGAGTGCCAGTGACACTGCCCTCTACAGCTAAGATGCTGAACAACAGCTCAACCTAGAGCTGGGCTGCCGTGAGTCGCCGTTGACGGCATAGGCTGCAGCCCCTGTGGCAGTGGGTTGCCATGGGCTACCATGTGTAGCCAGCAGCCAGCGTGAGCAGCCAGCAGCTGCAGTGAGCGGCCGTCCAGAAGCCAGCGACTAATCTGCCTCACCCGGGAAGAGCGCAATGATGGTGCCAACTTGGGCCAGTGAAGCAACGTCCTCCACAACTAGACTGAAGAACAAAAGGACAGCAACTTGTCTGCTCCCCTCCCCCCAATTCCTCAGCACTGTTTCCATCCCCCCAATTCCCCAATAAAATTATTTAAAAAAAATAAAGATGGGGGCATAGTTAACATAATTAAAAGCCAATTTATTTCCAAATGAGAAAATTATATTTTAGCAGAATTCCATATGTTGTTACAAGTTAATGAAGAAGTACCTGCACGTAGTTTACTAATCAATTTTTAAGGAATGCAGCTTTAAATTTGCCAGGCTGATTTCATTTAACAGATAAGCAGCACCACTTAACTTCCAAGAAATTGTGATTGCTCTTCTCTTTCCACTTGACATGCATCTTACTAAAGAAATTAGCTGCTTTTTTTCTTTAAAAATTTTTTTATCTGATCTACTTAAATAGAATTACTTTTTAAAAACATAAACAGTGGCATCAATTATAATCGCAGACCCTACTTACATACATTTATTGTCTATAGTATACAGCACTCTGGCAAAGTCAACCAAAATAATAATTAGCATTGATACTGGTAGGCTCAGAAGACCTAATAGCAAGTGTTTTCTTAAAAGTGACATGAGGTTTTTGGAAAGAACCATTTCAAGAATATGGCAGATTGACATGAAAGTCATAGAAATGAAGTTTTGGGGTTTTCATATGTGGGCACTCAATTAACATTTTCCCAATTGTACAAATGAGCAGTGACTCAGGAAACTAGTTGGAGGCAGTGAAGGGTGTCTCCTTAGCTGATGCTCAAAATGCATCTGAGATTCACAATGATATAGCTGATCACCTCTCATCATGAAAACTTAGCCAAAGCTGACATCTTTCTCTTTCCTTCCATTCTGTGCCATGGATGTTGCTCTTTTGGGGGTTTTATTTCTTTCCTTTTGAAGAATTCTCTTAACATTCATTTTAACTTGATTTTACCACATTAAACTTTGTGCATTGGTCAGGGGAATGTCAAGAGGTGTTGGAAGAGGACTAGGGTTATGCTAGACTTGACACCTCTCAAAATAAGCCCCACATGTGGATCCTTGCATGATCTAAGATCCACAGCTTCTACAGTGAGCTTGCAGGCATGTGAACACTTCCTTAAGCCATCAGGGTACATTTAGCACAGCAGTGCTTCACTTATCTGGGGCAAGATAGTCAACAGCTCTTCAGAAGACAGTCCAAAACAAGACAAAGCATAAAGCGTGTCTATGTAGTTGACATAACTGCCCTAAACTCTGATACTGAAGCTTCTGTGCTTTATTAATTGGAGAGACCCTCTCATCTTCATGTTACACACAGTACTCCACGAGTTTTCATAACCTATTCCAGTATGGTTCAAATAACAGTAGGAAATGTGTAAAGCCATTATCACAAGTCCTGTGGCCAAGAATGGTGACTGAATACTTAAAACAATAGAGAATACATTGAAAATAATTTCAAGATGCAAAAAAAGCATGACTATAATTATCTTTCATTTACACATTCATTTGTGCAGTCATCTCAAGTCAACAAGTATGGATTTATTATCCATTTTATGAAAAGAATGGGACACAGAACTATGGGCTCCCACACAAGTTATAGAATGACACAGTCCTTTTCTTTTATCTGCTTTTCCACAGTACTCCTATGAATGGATATATGTAGTTTTTCTATACTCTTTCATCCTTCTGCTCACCGCTTCTACCCCAGTTCCAATTATTTGGTTTTTATGGACACTACTTGGTTCTTACCTGAATTTATTGTTCTAGAAGTATACCAATCAGAGATCTTTCCCAGGATTTTTTATACTAAAAGTGAGAAATCAGTCAGACTCCCTCTGGTGGTGGGAGGTGCCATGTGTGACATCTCTTGATGTAGTTGGTGGCCTTGGGGAAGAAGTTGGTCAGTTCAGGAGAAAATAATGCCATTGGGAAAAGAGAACAGTGACAAAGCAATGAAGAAAGTCCTCCTGGCATTCAGGTCCTAGGTTCTTGTTGATTTTTTATTATAAATGCATTATTTTGCTACAGGTTTTTCCATTTTTTTCTTCAATTACAAGAAATAACCCTGTGTCCTTGATAAATTCTATTTCCTGGGTAGTTTGAGTTGTTGATTTGACAACTGTAGCCTAAAGACATTTGAGTCACATAGTCTGAAAATAATTATGACCTTTCCTTGATATTAAACGATTTGAGTAGTGTGCTTTTCTAGTGTTTCAATAATGATAATATTTGGTCCTAATATGCTTCCTGGTTTTTGTTTTGTTTTGGTAATTATATTATGTTTGACAACCATTTCTCTTTGAGTATGAGTATGAGAATATTTTTTTTAAGATTTTTTTTTAATTGGAGAACAGTGTGTTTTTCCAGGACCCATCAACTCCAAGTCGAGTAGTTGTTTCAATCTAGTTGTGGAGGGTGCATCTCAGTGGCCCATGTGGGGATCGAACTGGCAACCTTGGTGTTATGAACACTGCACTCGAACCAACTGAGCTAACCAGCTTCCCTGAGTATGAGAACATTCTGACAATAAAATATAAGTTTTTCACTGCCACCTATTCCAGAGAAATCTTACCAGAAATTTTACCAAAATTCTAAGTGCTCTGTATCATATCATAAATGCAGTGACTTCTCAGACAGTCCTTTCTGATTTTAATGAAAGTCTTTGCAGCTCATACACCACCTTTCACCATGAAAAACTGTTTTACTGTGCCGTTGAGATGGATGCTTGGCAAGATGAATTCTGATACATGCCAGTAGGTGAGAGAAGTGTGCTCAGCCAGGCACTGCAACTCTGAATGAGCTGCATAATGAATACATGTTTTTGAGAGCAGAAATTACATTGTGCCTTTTCTCTATAACTCCAGCTGTTTGGTGTCAGGTCACAGACATGGCCTGGGTGCCTTGCATGGCACAATGCCTGCCTTGCATGTCACAATGCCACGGGTGCCATTTACAACACACAGCCACTGTGCGGCACTTTGTTTCTATCCATAAGACTGATACTGATCACTGGCCTGTGTTTGAGCTCAGCACTCAAACAAACAAACTGAAACCCTTCCATTTTAAAAGACCATAGCACAAATACCCTAAAAGAAGAATGAGTTAAGAATGTGAACAGGAAATTTGCAGAAAAGAAACAGTGGAATAACCCAAGATATATAAAATGATGCTCAACTATGCTGGTAAACCAGAGATGCCAGTTAAGACCTCTGCAAGGGCCTACATTGCATCCATCAGGTTTGCAAAAATTTTATGAAAATCTGATAATAGCAAGTGTTTTGGAGAACATGGGAAAATAAAAGCCCACTGCCAATAGGAACATAGAGTGTCCTTGCTATTTTCGTGAGCAAGCAACAGCATCTGGCACTGAGGAAAGATGCAAGGATTCTAAGAATTTGTCATGCTATTTACCCTAGAAAACCTCTTGGATGTGGCCTAAGGCAACAGAAAGTATGTTTATGCAAAGATATATTTTTGAATGAAAAACAATAAATGTCCATCAATAAAAATGTGAATCAATTAATACTGGAATAGTATAGTAGTTAATTAATTAGATCTACATGCAGAAGCAAGGGCACATTTTAAAGACATAATGTTGGTTGCAAATAGCCATTGGCCAAATGATACATACTGTATGATATAATTTATGTAATATTTTAAACATACAGGGGTGCATACCAGGGAGCAACAAACTTGTTCTGTGAGGGGCCAGATAGGAAATACTTTGTGTTTTTGGAGTCCCTGGTGCAACTATTCAACTCTGTCATTGTAGCATGAAAGCAACCATAGACAAATACGTAAATGAATGAGTGTGGCTCACTGTGTTCCAATAAAACTTTATTTATAAAAACAGGCAACAGGCTAGATTTATCCCTTAGACCTTAAGTTTGCTGAACCCTGATTTATACCATTAGAATTCCATATGAAAATAGATGGTATTGGTATCTAACTTTCAAAAAAAGAGCTTGCTCCTAGGGAGCGGAAAAAGAATAGGATCAAGGAGAAAGACAGCATAGAATTAATCTGCACTGCAACACCTAAATTATATATACATCTGACTTGTATTCATCATTTGTTATCGGTATATATTGAGTATTACAATTTTAACAGTTTTTTTTTCTTTCTTAAAATGTGTATACATTTTTGTCATCCTCTGTATATAGTATTTTTTTAGAGTTAAATTCATTTGTTTCTGTTTGTAATCCATTTTCTCCCTATCTTTGTTGATCTCATTTGATCTATCTACCTACCTACCTACCTACCTACCTATTGAAGAATTTACTAATGGCACATTATATCCTTCTCATTATCCATGTAAAATTCTCCTCTGTATCCCAGTCTTCTCCTTCCCCCTTATCTTCCCTTTGAGTTTTCCTTGATGGGTAAGACTTTGTCCATTATTTTTATTTTAACATTTTCAAGTCATTTTACTTTAGATTTCTTTTGTTTCTAACATGTAGTTTTATTTTTTTATCCAACTCCAAAAGGTCTTTGTATTTAGTACATAAATGTATCTCATTTACATTTATTAATAGGCAGGTGTGTTCAATCTTAATTGTATCATTTTCTTTTACTTTTGGGGGGGTTTACTACATTCTTTTTAATAATTAATTTTTTAAATTATTTTTGACATACAGTATGAAAATGTATTAAAGCAAATATGGCAAAATATGGGCATTTGTTTAATTTGTATCTGGGTTAATTACACCATTCTATGTTTTTCTGTGTAACAGATATATGTATTATGGAAAAATGAGGGAAGATAAAATCAGTACATTAAAATATTAAAGATAATGTGAACCAGAACAATGGGAAACAGAAATGTCTGACAGAATGACACTTCTTCCAGAAGACACTATCTTTGTCTGCATACACTTTGCAGTCATAGTTTAGGTTAACAAGTTAAGAAGTGTGAATTACAAATGGAGAAACTTCTCTCTGTTCTCAGAATTAGGAATGGTTGTCGAACTGCCACATGATGGGTAATTGGTTCTAGGGCAACTATGTTGTGATTGAAACTCTGTCTTTAAAATGGTCAAAGCAAGTTTGAGTTAAATTTGTGACCACCTCTATTAAAACTCAAGATGTTGTATCTGCATTTTGCGAATGAACTCACCCCTCTCTCCATCTTATCATCTCCCCTGTCATTTCACCTCTATCATGTTTACTTCATCATTATGCATATAATGGTAAGTTGTTCAGACACTAGAGGCAAACTTCCTGGGTTCAAATCTCAGGTGTGCCTATAACTAGTCAAGTGATCTTATGCCAATTACCCAATGCCTCTGTGCCTCAGCTTTCTTATTTGCAAAATGGGGTGGTAATAATGGAATATATCTCATTGGGTGGTTGTGAGAATTAAATGAGATAATTATTTGAAAAATACTTAGAACACTGCCTAGCCCATAGTAAGTGCTAAATAAGTGTTTTGTACAGAATCCAATTCAGTGGATTTGTTTATCTTCTATCTTGTTGAATTATATGTATCAAAAACTCTAAATTTTTTAGGACAAAATGACAGCACAATATGTAAGAGTAAAAGTTTTGGAGCCCAAGAAACCAGTGATCTAATCCCAAACTGTGACTTTTGTTAGCTCTGAAGACATAAGTTTTATACGTGCTTTGAAACTGAGCCCTCATCTGTAAAATGAGGTAAAAACAGTACCTACTGGGCAGGTCCAGTCAAGATGGTAGAGTAGGTGAATGCTGTGCTTGCATCCTCTCACAACCACATCAAAATTACAACTATACTACAGAACAACCATCATTGAGAATCGCCTGAAAAATAGCTGAACAAAACCCCTACAACTAAGGATATACAGAAGAAACCATATTTGACACTGGTAGGAAGGGTGGCGATGAGGAGCAAGCTGGTCTCACACCCACATGGGGCAGTTAAAAATGGGGAAGGAAAGGATATCTTGGCTGCAGAGGATCCCCAGAGGAGCAAGAGGCCACAGCCCCACACCGGGCTCCCTAGCCCAGTGTTCCAGTGCCAGCAAAAGAAGTGCCCACAACTTCTGGCTGTAAAAACCAGTGTAGATTATGGCTCAGTGAGATGGAAGGGTGCTGGAGTCCCAGGTATTCTCTTAAAGGGCCTGCACGCGGACTTACTTACTGATGGACTCACCCACTCTGAGCTCCAGTGCTGGGGCAGCAGCTCAAAATGTGCCAGGGTCATGTTGGGAAGAACTGAATTGACTGGCTTCAGGGTGAGGGCTGGATGGGCAGCTTTCTCTCATGCAGAAGTACTGTCAGAATTCATTATGTTTTTTGTTGAGCCCTCTTTGCTGCTGGGGTGCAGACACAAGGAGCTGCTATATGTGAGTGTCCATCAATCTAGCTAACACTGTTCACCCCATCCTGGTGACTCCCTGAGACCCCTCCCCACCCAACTTGTAGGCCCACCCAAACCAATTCTATTGGGTTGTTGGAAAAGTCATGACTCATTTTTGCAATGAAAAACAGAAAAAATATATGTCATGACTTTTCTGACAACCCAATAGTAGCTCTTCCATCCAAACAGCCTGTCTTGGCTCATGCTGTGGACATTTCTAAAATCTTTCAAAGGTTTGCAAACCTGAAACTAGCAGCATCTGGCTTTGGCATGTCCTGTACCCATGCTGTGCAGCCCCAATCCTGAGATTGGAGGTAGTTGGCACTGGTTCAAAGTGTGGCCTCTTCAGAGTGGCAGCCATCTGTGGATTGCTTTGTGACTTATGCCAGTTGGCTGAACTTGGCCTGAGGTGGGACTGCTCCTAGGAGGCTCCAGTGCAAGCATGCCTGATGGCCAGCTTTGGACTGAAGAGAGCACCACTGAACTGCTTCCCCAGTCTACACATCCAAAGGGAAGACCAGGCAGGCACCAAGGCCATGCTAAAGCAGATCCTGCTCCATAGGGTCAGCCCCTGAACAACAGCTCCACCACTGCAGTCATGGCCAGTCCTCATAACCAATTAGCCTGTGAGTCAATCCCACCCATTCATGTGCAAACAGCAACCAAGGCTCAACTATAACAGGAGAGCACACACAACCCACACAAGGGACACACTTGCAGCACCCAGCTCAGTTGACAAAGGAGTCTATGCCACTTGGTCCCACAGGACACCTACTACTCTCTACTAAGACCAGGAGACATACCAGATCTACCTAGCACATAGAAACAAATACAGGAACATAGCCAAAATTGGCAGACAAAGAAAAATGTCCCAAATGAAAGAGCAGAACAAAGCTCCACAAAAATAACTAAACAAAATGGACACAAACAATCTACCAGATGCAGGGTTCAAAACACTCATTTTAAGGATGCTCAGTGATCTCAGAGAGAACAACAACGAGATAGGAAACAAAAATGGAGACAGAAAACATAAAAAAGAACCAATAAGAAAGGAATAATACAATAACTGAAATAAAGAATACATTAGAGGGAATCAACAGTAGATTAGATGAAGCAGTGGGTCAAATCAGTGGTTTGGAAGACAAGGTAGCAGAACACATTCAATCAGAACAGCAAAACAAAAAATGAATTTAAAAAAATGAGAATAGTTTAAGGGGCTTCTGGGACAATATCAAGCATACCACCATTTACATCATAGGGTTACCAGAAGAAGAGACCGAGCAAGGAATTGAAAACCTATTTCAAGAAATAGTGAGGAAAAACTTCCCTAACCTGTCAAAGGAAATGGACATACAAGTCCAGGAAGTGCAGAGAGTCTTAAACACAATGAGCTCAAATAGGACTACATCAAGATACATCATAATTAAAATGCCAAAGGTTAAAGACAAAGAGAATCTTATAAGCAGCAAGAGAAAAGCTGTTAGTTACCTACAAAGGAGCCCACATAAGACTATCAACTGATTTCTCAACAGAACTCTCCAGTCCAGAAGAGATTTACATGAAATATTCAAAGTGATGAGGAGCAAGGACCTACAATCATGACTACTCTACTCTAACTATGGTACATTTACACAATGGAGTATCACTCAGCTATAAAGAAGAAGGAAATAGTATCATTTGCAACAATATGGATGGAACTAGAGAACATTACGCTAAGTGAAATAAGTCAGTCAGAGAAAGACAAATACCATATGATCTCACTTATATATAAGTGGATTCTAAAAAACTGAATAAATGAGAAATGTAAACAGAAATAGTCTCAGAGACACAGAGGAAAAACTGAGGGTTGCTAGTTGGGAGAGGGTGGGGATGAAGGAGAAGGGGAAGGGATGAGACAATACAAATTGGTAACCTACAATATGGCCTCAGGGATAGAAAAGACAGTCTGGGGAATATAATCAATAATGTTGTAAATATTTTTTAGGAGGCCAGATGGACTCATGCCTTGTTAGGGAGAACACTTCATAGTCGGTGTAGAGGCCTGACCACCGCACTGTATATCTGAAGCTGATGTTGAATAATAATGTATGTCAACTATAATTATATATACATATAGTTATGGGATATGGAGTAGAGTGGGAATGGAGTTAATGTAATTGTAATAGATAAGTATGATATCTGGAGAGGGAGGGTAGTAGATGGGGGAGGGGTGTTGTTACTTTGTGAGGGGTGAAAAGGATAACTTTTGCATTATTCTGTACACCTGAAACTAACAATAAAATAAAGAAAAAAAATAAAATAAGAAATAAAAAATTTAAAAAAAGACTACTCTACCCAGCAAAGCTATCATTTAGAATCAAAGAATGGAAAAAGAGCTTCCTAGATAAGAAAAGCCTAAACGAGTTCATCACCACCAAACCAGTATTACAAGAAATGGTAAGGGACTTCTTCAAAAAGAAAAAGAAAAAAAAATGTCAAAAATATGAACAATAAAATGGTAATAGCTACATAACTATCAACAATTACTTTAAAAGTAAATGGATTAAATGCTCCAGTCAAAAGACACAGGGTGGCTGAATGGATAAAAAAAACAAGACCCTTACATATGCTCCTTACAGGAGACTCACTTCAGATAGAAAAACACACAGAGACTAAAAGTAAAGGGATGGAAAAAGATATTTCATGAAAATGGAAACAAACAAACAAAAGCTGGAATAGCAATATTTATACCAGGCAAAACAGACTTTAAAACATGGGCTATAACAAGATACAAAAAGGACCCAGTAATCACACTTCTGGGTATTTATCTGCAAAAAACCCCAAAACACTACTTTCAAAGGGACATGTGCATCCACATGCTCAACGTTGTTTACAGTGGCCAATATATGGTGGCATCTGGGTGTCCATCAGTGGATGATGGATAAAGAGGTGGTACATAATATACAATGAAATATTACTCAGCAATAAATAATGAAATATTGCCATATATAACAACATAGATGAACCTACAGGGTGTTATGCTAAGTGGAATAAGAGAAAGACATATGACATATTCTTGAAATATGTTATCCTCCTGCAACAGGTTTTAGGAATGCTCTGCCCATATCCCCTCTGATCCCTTTGCCATTTTCACACACACTATCTCAATGGGCTTTTACTTTTGACAACTAACACCGGTGTCTTTTTGTTGGTGGCTCCCTCTGGATGCTGGGGCCTTTTTTGCTTTCTATCAAGGAAAGCAGGGAGTGCCTGAGGATTTCCACCCCTCCACTAGCGCTTAACCAAGACTAACAGCATAGCGATCACCATACTCCAGGTCCCTTGCCCTTAATCAGAAAACTCAACTGTGAGGTGATTTACACAGAAAGGAATTAAGCCAAAGTTACCATCTTCCTGAGTTTGTTTGGTATCCCACCCTTTTGCCTTCTTCCTGTCTCATCCTGCTCACCTCCTACAATGTTACAGGGAACACTTTGTAATAAAACCATTCCTAGTGGGTCAGTTGGTTAAGAGTTGGTTTGGAGCGTGAGTTCTGAGCAGCAGGGCCGCTGATTCAGCTCCCACATGGGCCAGTGATGCTGCGCCCTCTACAGCTAAGATTGTGAACAACAGCTCGACCTGGAGCTGGGCTGCTGTGAGTCGCCGGCAACAGTGTAAGCTGCAGTGGAGCTTCAGTGGGGCTGCAGTGTGCTCCTGTAAGCTACTGTGCGCGGCCAGCAGCCATCATGAGCTGCCAAGAGCTGCCATGAGCGGCCATCTAATGGCCAGGGACCAATCTGCCTCACCTGGGAAGAGTGCAATAATAATACCAACATGGGCCAGTGAAGCAACATCCTCCACATCTAGACTGAAGAACAAAAAGATGGCAACTTGTCTGTTCCCCTCCCCCAATTCTCCAATAAAATCTTTAAATAAAAACATTCCTCATACATCCTTGTCTCAGGATTTCCTACTAGGAAATCCAGAGTAAGGCACATCCTATTTTAACTCACTGTACTATAGCGAGAGAGCAATACCCAACCAAGGGTTGGGTTATTTCTAAAGTTCTCTTGGTCACTGTTTTCCCCCCGAATCTTTGATTTAGCTTAGATCACATCTCTTGTGTATCTCAATAAGATGCAGGAAGCCGATGGATTCTAGGAATTCCATACTTGGAAATTTAGATGTTCTCATTTTGAGAATGTGATGAAATTAAATTATGCTTTACTTTCTGAATGAGCTAACTGGCTGTGCAGTAAAGGTGGTGACGATGCTGCCTACATCAGGCTTTATGGAGAATCCACAGAAAAAGCAACAGATCTAGAAGATCTGCACTGGCCAGTGAGGCAGCCACAGCCGCCAGCCATGTGTGGCTATTGAGCATTGAAAGGTTGCCAGTGCATATTGAGATGAGCTATAGGTGTAAAATGCACACCTCATTTCAAAGGCTTAGCACATGAAAGAATGCAAAGTGTCTCAGTAATTGTATATTGATTACACTATTAATAATAATATTTTTGAAGTATTGGGTTAAATATGTTATTAAAATTAATTTCACCTGTTTCTTTTTACTGTTTAAAAATGTGACTACTAGAAAAATTTAAATTACACATGTAGTTCACATTATATTTCTATTGGACTGGATATAATAGAGGCCTTATTTTTCAATGTAAAAGGTCAGAACCAGTTAAATCTCCCAAACTCTTTATAATGCCTTTACTGTACTTATTTCTGGTGTGGAATTGGCTCCCAGTAAACACACAAAATGGAACATTGCCCTCAATTATAAATACTTTTACTAATGAATAAAGTTGTCATGGAGCTGGAAGTATCTAAAGCTTGATCCTTAGTCCAGAAAATATTATATATACCAGAAACATATTTGAAACATCAATGCCAGTAGTTATTACTCTTAGTTTAAAATGATCTAATTTGAGTAAATTTTATTTTAAAGCTATTAGAAAGTCATTTTATGTGATTTCCTCTGTGTATATCAAGTTTGGTGGTCAATTATTTTGCTTCACTCACAGTTATTCTGTGCTGTCTTTCCCAAGTCTTCGACCAACAGTATATAGAGTTCAAAGCCTCTGTACTCATCTGCGCTATTACAGCTTCCTAACTGAGTTCCCCTTTGTGGTTTCTCAGCTTCAAGTCCATCCCTGACATGACTGCCAGATAATCTCCCCAATGTACAGTCTAGCCCATGGTCTCCTCTCCCCATACCCTAAAATAAAAGGTCTTCAGTCATATTACATTCTTTTGCTAAATTATCTCCACATACCTGAATAGACGTTAAATTCTCTCCATACTCTGGGCCTTTACTCTCTTTGTTGCAACTTCCCCTCTCTTTTCCAATTAATATTAGACTATTCCTCATCCCTTCTATGTGTACCATGTGTGCTTACCTCTGGTTCTTTTCCCCAGCTTTCTCTGCGTAGAATGCTGTCTTCCCTCTCCCGTCACTCTATGCCCCCATTTCTCAAGTCCCAATTCACATGTTATTGTATTACAGAGTGGCATATTATCAGTGTCTTAAGTCAGGAGGCGAATAACAAAAGACCAACAAACAACAGTAGAAATAACAAACTAGGTAGAAAAAGCTGTTGAGCTAAAAGACATGATTTCATTGAGGAGAGAGACAAGTCAACAGCAACGTTGGATCATTAGATTACTTAGGTTTTACGTCAACTTCTCTTAGAGAATTTTCATTGTTGGACCAGAATGCTAATTGTGTGTTCAGAATTATCATTCAGTGTTGAACGTCAACTTTATTTGTAGATTTGCTCTTTTCCATTTTCTTGGAAGCCAAGTGAGATCACTGGTGAAATCACGTAAGGATTAAGATTAGGAGCTTTGTGAGGGATTGACCGAGTTGCGGGAGGGAGAGGACTGGACATTGTATGACATTGTGACTGGAACTTCTAGAACTGTAATTAACATTTAAAGAACCTGGTATAGCTGCTTTGGCTTGTGTAGTAAAGTGGGAAGATTATATTTTCATGTGTGAAAATATATTTGACTCTATTTTAAACTTTTCTATAACTCTCTCTCTCTTTATAATACAAGGAAACTAGTAAAAAGTGTTCAATTCTTGAGAGGCAACATATCAGTCGCCTATCAGTAGGGATTTTAAATAGCAGAAAAAAACTGTTTATGTGTAAAGAACATTTCCTTAGGAAAGGAGTAGTCACTCAGGGATTTGAATTTAATTATGTCATTTTTACAAAAAGAAAAAAAACCCTAAGGCATACAAATTGAACTAATTTGTCTTCCTGGTAGCCTCGCTAAAACATGTGTCTAATGACTGTACAGTATTTAAGCTAATGCAAGTTTGATTTACATTTTCCAGGAATGGACAAATGAGGTTTTCAGTTTGGCAACAAACCTGCTGGCCCAAAACATGTCCAGGGATGCATTTTTGGAAAAAGCGTAAGTAGCTCTAATTTTATTGCTAAGGGTGTTGCTTCTTCTGAGTCAGTTTCCTTTCTCCTTTGTGAGCCTTTTGTTTGTACTGCGCTGGCTTCTCACATTGATAAACATAAATTTCCGTTTGAGATTTGTTAGAAAACTGATACCTCCACTGTTTGAAGTTGGAAGACTTCCAAGAAAGATTGCTCTTTTCTTCAAGCTGCAAATCCATGTTATCCTGAGCTCCCCTGAATGTCAATGCACACAGTAAGGAGACACTTCCAAATCTGGGCATCTGTGCTCAGAGCCAACAATTGTTCATTTCAGATTGTCCTCTGCTTCTACATCTTCCTGTGTCATATCAGTTATTAATCTGAGGACGAGAATGAACAACACATGGCATTCATTTCTCTAGAATCTTAGCTCTGTGATAGATGCTACACTAATTCCCCTGCCTACTAACATCAATAGGCTGATGTCCTGAGTCCTGCCCATGTAGACAATCACAGCAAGTGTTGGTAAGGAAAGAGAAAGAGAAAGGATGTAGAGAAAAGAGCAGAATTAAAAGAGAAGGAAAGGAAAGCAAATCGGGATTACCTAAACACTCTGGAATCACAACAGCCTTTCTAAAAATTATCTGACCAAGGCAAACAATGATTTCTGCCAGCTGAGCAGCAAGGAATTGGTGTGTTCCCTTTGGAAGCTGTGGAGATCCAGGAGATCGGGAGCCTGGAAATCAAAACGACAAGTGGAAACCTTTCTAAGTGGTCCTCTATTTTATTTGATAATTCTCTCTCTTCTTTCTTCTTCTGTAAGACATAGCCATCATTCCAGACCTAAGACTCCAACCCACATTCCTTTTTTACTCTTCTATGAATTCTTTTTACTTTGAGTCAGTACCTTACAGGCCTTCACTTAAATGCTTTCTCATGTAATCATCTCACCTTAGTTTGTCAGCTTGAGGACTCTTCCTGTATACCTCCTTCATACCCCTTCCTTTCTTCCTCTTTCTTTTTACCATCTTTGATCTTACCATCTTTTATCTAACAGACATTTCAAGAATACCTATTGTGCCAGCCACTATTACTGGAAGGGGACACAGAGATAAATAAGATGTTTTACCTGAAACATAGCATGTTATAGCTAGTAAAACATCTAGTTGGCTAATCATTCATTATCTATTGCAAATGTCTGTTCCAGATTGGTGGCCCCCTATAGCTGCTATGGACATTCTAGAACATGCCTTTTGGTGGACATGTTGTAAGCATTTCTGTTGCATGTACACCTAGATATGGGACTGCTGGGTCACACCATGTGCAGCTTCTTAAAGTGGTAGTCCCAGTTTATACCCCCATCAGCAGAGTTTGAAAGTTTTGCTGCTAAGTCTCTGTCCTCATGTCCAGAAGCAGATCAAGAGATAAATACAGTTGTTATATTCACACAGTTGAATATTATACAATGCTGAGAGTGAATGACCTACAACTATAAGCAAATATATGAATGGATCTCAAAAACATAATATTGAATGTGATGTGGTTTCATTTATATACAGTAGAAAAATGAGAAAAAAATATTCTATGTTGTTTAAAGTCAGGATCATGGTTCCCTTCTGGAGATAGATTCTAGAATGGGGTTTCTGGGATGCTACTAAAGTGATAATATTCGATTTCTTAATCTGGGTGCCGGCTGCAGAGACTTGACAGTTTGTGAAAATTCAGCAAACTGTAGATATGCACGAGCCCTTTTCCAAAGTATTTTATTTTTCAAGAAAAACTTTTTAAAAATTAAACATTTGTTTTTCTGTTTCTCCAACAGCTATACTAAACTTAAGCTGCAAGTCACTCCAGAAGGGCGCATTCCTCTCAAAAAGTAAGCTGCATGAACACTTCCCTTATTTGATCTCCTTTTTCTGAAAGATTTGAATGTGTGCCATGACTCTGTTTTGTTTCTCCACGGCCCAAGTGGGAGCATGGAAATGTTTGGTCACCCCATCCCCCCTCACACTCCGTGTTCACGTCAGCACAGCTGGTTTCCTCGTGGAGATTTTCCCAGGCTTCCCCTTTCTGTGGCATCATTTTCAAGAAACATCAAAGCAAGAAGCAGACGGGAGTGGGCGGGGAGGGACTTCGCTGATAACCCAAGAGATCATCTGAGATTAAGAACTATTCTAGTGACCACCAATTTCTTTCTACCAAGGTGAAACTAATCTTAAAGCAGGGATTACGAACTGAAATGTCAACAGAAGCCAGGCAGGGAACATAAAAGATGAAGCCGAACAGGAGCCGGAAGAAAACCTGAAGAGTGAAACCCCACCTAAAGGAGACAACTACAACTCATATTCTCGNGGGGGGGGGGGGGGGGGATTCAGACACTAGATTGTCTAATGTTTCTACAGAACCAATAAATCCAAATTATTATATTAAATTGTCCGGTACTTAAGTCATATTTTTAAAAACCAAATTACTGACCAAAGAAAGCACGTCTTTAGACCATACTCAGCCAATTATCTTTAACGTTTGACTTACTAGCTACCAGTGGGCTCCTGTTAATAAAAAGTAAAATAATTAATTATTATCCATAACATTAACAATGGACATCTTTAGCGCAATGAGTAGCAGCCAGGGGACAGAGTTGGCAAGGATATTTATTTTAATACGTAAAATTAGAGGCTATTTACTGCAGTGTCCTTTAAACGGGTCATCACCATCATCTCAAAATATTGATTTTATGTTAGACACTTTGATTATAAAAAGCCGTGCATAGATCATTCAGGACAAATACGCAAATGAATGGCGCAATGGAAGCTTGGTACTTTAAAGCTAAATGATAAAGGGGTTCGATCCAATAGGATATTTTCAGTTGGTGTCATCTATAAGTGCTGTGATCCATATGCCTTTTAAACATCTCTCATGTGTTGTGCTTTCACTTTTCAGCATATACCGCTTGTTTTCAGCAGACCGGAAACGCGTTGAAACTGCTTTAGAGGCTTGTAGTCTTCCATCTTCAAGGGTGAGCATGCTGCCTTTCTAAAATTAGCGCACTACTAGAGTTGGTGTGGTGGTGGCTCACTCACACGTGTGAAAGAATTCACAAGGCACACAGGAGTAGACGTCAGAAAATTATTTAAGGAGAGGAGCACTGGCAAAGGAGCTGCTGAGGGCAGAGTCTAGAATAGACAGCTGCACTGATAAGAAAGTGTGTTGGAGGTTTGATATTTTTCTATTCAGGCGGCAGGGAGCTTGTCAGCTTGCAAGGGGGCTGCCGTTACAATTGGCTTCTTCTGGGAACCGTTCTCTTCCCATCTATGATGGATGTAGGGTGCTTGTTAGTTTGCAAAGGGGTTTGCTACAGTCAGCTTCTTCTTGGAACCACTCTGTTCCCACAACTAGCCAGGGGATTCAAAACCAAGTGGTGAATTTGTAAGCTTGTTCCTGTTAACTCTTTACCTGTCTCATCAGCTAGTATGAGACGTTGTCACTTCAAGAGAAACCAAAACCTCCGCCCAACTGTGAACCTTGATAAACTGTGGACCTTGGTCAGTGAGCAGACACAGGGAAATGCTACCAAATACAAGACTGAGGCTGCTGCTATTGCAGGTGGTGCAATTAGGCTACTGCAAAGTCCTGGGGAAGAGAAAGCTCCCCAAGCAGCCTGTTATCATGAGGGCCAAATTCTTCAGCAGGAGAGCTGAGGAGAAGATTAAGGATGTTGGGAGGAGGTGCTGTGTCCTCATAGCTTGAAGCCACATAGAGGGAAGCTCATTAGATGCTCACAGGTGTTTTTTTTTTTTAAATTAATAATAAAAAAATAAAAGTAGTACAAAACAAAACAAACAAAACCCGCCAAAAATAAAATAAAATTAGCACTATTAAATAGTTTTGAATAATCATACTAAAATATAGCTTGCCTCTAATTACCCAAACATTTTTTAGATTAAGAAGACCATAGGACTTATTTGTTAATATTTACAATATATGGGGCCACTGTAATTATATTTTCTTTCACTCTCATTACCACAATATTTTAATCTAGAATGACCCTTGTCTTTTTGTAAATAATAATAATAAAACAATAACCATCTAATAAAAAAGTATTGGTTGCAAAATATTAACATTATCAAAAATTTAAATTTCTCATTAATAATAAATTATTTATTGATGTTCCTTGAGATATTATCTAATGATTATGGATTATGAATAAGAAGATATTTGAAATATTAATTTCATCTTATCTCATCCTTTTAAAATTTCTAGCTTTAAGAGTTATAACTTAATAAGCAATTAGTATGGTAGTGTGTGTTTATAAATAAATATGTATACATACATGCTGTGCAGGGCTGTGCTCAAAAAGGTTTTCTGAGAGGGGGGCAGGATCAAAAACGGTTTGGATAACAACCATCTACTTTGCTCATATGGTGAAAAAACAGATGAGAGGTTAAGCACGTCACATGCTTATTTTTATAGCCAACACATTCAAGGCACTTGATATATATTAACCACCTAAATAATGTGCCTTCATTCCAATGCATTTCTACATACTTGGCTCTAAAATGATTTGTTATTTTTTCTAGGAGAAATGAATCTGTTGCATAAAATCTTTTTCTCATGCTATATGCCGAACCCTCTTCTTTCTATTACAAATTATTTTTATCCTAGTATCTAAGTAACAAGTAAGCATTTTCCCAAGGATAACACACTATAGGGAGAACTTCTGAGTCTCTCAAAACCCACTGGCCATGTTCAAGTTGCACTAAACGGAGTTGAAGAGCCATTCTTAAACTTATGATTAAATAATGGAAAAGTATAGAGTGCTCTTATTAAATTCACCAGCCAATTCTTGTTGTAAATACTTTTCAGGAAAATTAAGTTTATTAATGATTGTAGTAGGTTACAGAAAAAAAAAAAAGAAAGGAAGAAAGAGTGTGCCTCTCTACTCTCAGTTTCCTGCTATAGATGCAAAAAGCTAATGATGCTGCAAACACTGGGGCAGAGCTGTGGAAAGCCTCCCCAAACATTGTAACCTGCATTTTAATCAGCAAAATAAAATGATTGAACTTGTTTATTATTGCCCTGTCATTAGATGCTTTGGAGTGGGAAACATATAATAGTTAAGGTCCTGTTGTTGGTTCAACAAACACTCTTTGAACTCTTACTGTATGCCCCTCAAGCACTGAAAATATGGTAGAGAACAAAGTGAAGTCCCAGGATTCAAGGACCATGGAGTTTGGGGTTGCTAGTCAAGCACCTCTAGTAACACGTATAAATTGGGGGGAATGTGGTGGGTGAAAGGAAAGCAGTGCTGCCACTGAGAATAAGCGAAGCTCATTCCAGTAAAAGAAAACAATGTGTGCAAAGCCCTGAGGTTGGAAGGAATTGACCCGTTTGAGTGACTAATAAAAAAAGGCCACTGCATTTAAGCGTAAGAAGAAAGTGTAAAAGATTAATTTAGAAAGACGAACAAAGAATTTTTCCCTCTACAATCGCTCCTGGTTTTACCTTTGCTAGATAACATCTTGTGAAATATAATGATCAAAAATTTTAACTTATTATAAGTCTAGCTAAGGGAAAGGCAGAAAAAGAAATGAAACTGAACAGAAAGTCTAACCCATCAATCAAATCTCTGTAAATTGCAATTTTCTAAACAACTGGATTCTGAGAATTCAGTCAATAAATATGAATTGAGTTTTTTACAATCCAGTATGTCTATTGTAGGTTCACACTTTCAGACCAATTGTCAACTGGAGACATTTTCAAAGGAAAATGAGATTCATATAATAGGAGTTATGTTTAAATTGAAAAAAAATATTTATCTTTACTTAATTAAATGTTATGATAATTTTCTCAAAACAAATCAGAGATTTTTAAAAAATATAATCAACCTCCATCATAAAATTTTGAAAGATAATTCATTATTCATCATAAAGAGTGCTTTACTTGGAGGAGTTGTAGAAATAGCTTTACAAGATCTAAAAACCAAAGACAGTTTCAGAACTAAGAGTTAAATGCTTCCGCGAACTGAATATATTTTAAATCCTTATAATTTCACATCTGCAGAACTGAGGCTCTAGAAAATATCTACTAATTAGCACAAAGATTCTGGATATCCTGGCAAAAGGTGTTTTAAACACTACACAGAAGAAAAGGTTATATAAATGGTAGATAATACTGCATATCTGGAGCCTCGTGTCACAGCCGGCAGTCGCTCATACTACATTTAATTGTGTTCTATAAATAGATACATTACCAGAAACACAGTGGATATCCTGTTGAGATTTTTTAAACATTATCTTTGTGCACATTGTTAGGGATAATTAATGCACTTGAACTCATATCCCGGCCAACGTGGTCCATTGGGATAACACATTCCTTTAGAGGGTACTCCTTTAGAGATTGCAGTTGCTTGCCCAAGCTACCTTAATTGTTAGAAAGTAGTACTGTAACTAAAAAGAGAGAAAGCAATTACTGTCCTATTGAAATGAAACACATTTTGCAGTGAGACCTTTGAAGACCTTTGCATATTCAGAAAACTACCATTTTACCTACAAACTTTTTGAACACTGAAAATAGTTTACTTGTACCCAAATTTCCTTTGATTTAAGGCTTATTAACCTGAAGACAGCTCAGTGACATTTGGAATTGTACTGTAGTCTTGACGTAGCATTGGCATATGTATTTGCATTTTAATGAAGAAGCTAAGGAATAAATTCATGTATTTGTTTTAAATAAAGTTTACCATAGTTAGGAACATATATGTAATACTGAAGAAAACAGTGATTATTTTGGATTAAAAGACTACCTTACATTTTACTAAAGAATACTAGGAATGAAACTTGTAAAAGAACTTCTCACAGGATAGCTGTAATATTCGCTATTCTCCTATGCCTTACATCCCAAATATAAACCAGAAATAAAATCATTTCTGTACCTGTGATTCTTAAAATCTACTAATATCAAAATTCCATTTTAAACCCACATTAAATAGTTCACTATGAGTAGCTTACTTGTAATTATTTCATGTACTCTATGGCTAACTCAATTTCTGATTTATAGTTTTAGAACAACAATATTGAGAGTAGATTGAAACCCTGAATTTACTGAGAAATAACCCATCATTTTGTGAAGACAAAATCTGTGTTGGACTCTATCCATTAGGGTCTGCTGCAATAAATTAATGTACTTTTAAATAACATTTTTCTAAATGCTGAATACTTACTTGTTATAGAATTATTTTTTAATACAATCCACACCTAAAAACTCATGTGACCATTTAGTTTGCTAGATCACAGTGTGACTTACGGAATCAAGTAGCCTTGATTCAAATGTATTGGCCTCCCACCCACCCACTTGCTCACTAAGGACCTCAGACAAGCTTCATAACCTCTCAGCTCCTTAGTGTCCCTGTCTATAAAACGTGGACACTAATCATGCCAACCTCATAGAGTTGACTTGGGATTAAATGAAAACATTCAATAAAGCTCATAGAACCATATGCTTGGCATATAGTAAGTGCTAAATAAATGTTAATGTTTATTATCCTCTGAATATATATATATATATATATATATATATATATATGTAAATATATATGGTTCTTTATTATTTTTTAACTTGGCATGTGGACATGCCATAACCAGGTCTCTATGGAATCTGGAAATGCAAATACAAATGCCATCACGTTTGGGGCTTTTTTGTTTGTTTTGTATTTTATCTTTTTCCTTTTTGAGATTCTTTATGTACAAGCATAGAATTAAAGCAACCCCGTTTTTAAAGTTTGCCAATACTTCGTAGTTTCTGCAATAGATGGGCCTGATTCAGACACTATTGGCCTTCTTAATTCTCCCTCCAAAAAATTCTGATAACAATAGCAACAAATAATCACTGAAAACCTGTTTTGTATCGGTGTTTGTATTTTGTACTGACATGATGTGGTGGACCAAGCCCTGGACTACAAGATGGAAGGCCTAAGGTCTGCTTCCGTATCCTGGTTTTGTCCAACAAACATTGATTAGGTGTCTGTTATATGCCAGGCATCAGGCTGGGGACACAAAGGAATTAAATAAGAGATAGTCACTTACTCAAAAACTCATAGTCTAGTAGAAAATCAGGAATATAAAAAGTATCTAAAAAATCAGAAATATGAAAACTGTGATGGATGCTATAAAACGTTGGGTATGATCTTTAGAATATCAGACCTTGGGCTTCCTTCTCTCAAACAGGACAAAATGAACCTGTTCCATCCACCTCACCAATTGTGAGATCCAGGAAAACAAAGTATGTGAATGAGCTTTGTGAATTTCAGCCTTGTTTAAAATGTCAAGAATTAGGCGTCGTCTATAGCTTTTCTCTAAATATCTTCCCTATGCACCTTCACGTTAGCTTTCAGTCACGCTCATTTTACCTCATTTTCCCAATATATGTTTTCTCCCCCTTTCACCCACTGACCCCAGAGGCTTCAGGGTGTCCTCATCAGTCAAGTTAGGCAAGAGAAATATGAGAAAAAGAAAATCAGCTTTATTGAAATGTTTTCCTTTTTCTATGTGCTAATATTCAACTGGTGATAATAAATTATGTTTATTCAGATTATTTCATTAATTTGTCTCCTTTATTGGAAGTCCTAATTCACAGCTGGTAAATAAACAATGGTTAGAGTTTTAGTAAAGTATATTGTTCTATGAAATTATATGTCTGGAATTTTATGTAAATGACTTCAGTTGAATCTGATATTCTGCAGGAAACCTACAACATGCAAGTACTTCCACCTTTCTCATAAATTACATCCATTCGTTTACTAAATATTTATTATGCACCTGCTGTACGTTACACACCAGAGCTAGAGCAGTTAACAAACTAAACACAAGTCCTAGCTTGTGAGATGTGCAAGCTGGCAAGATATAGAGAGAATTGTACAGCTGGGAGCACAATACAGTTAAATGAGTGTTGAAATATGAGATAAACAAGGTGTGATGATAGCACAGAAGGGAAGACAAAACCCAGGCTGGGTGGAAGAGAAGGCTCCAGAGGGAGAGAGAGATTTTGACTAAGGCAAGAAGAGGGATGGGGGCGGGGGGGGTGGGGGAATAGGGTCAGAAAGACAATTATTGATATCCTTAGATAAAATCCATTTATGTGTGTGCTGGGTGAGGTTGGGATAGTGAGAGGAGTGAGCTCTAAATAGTAAATAAATAGTAGGGAGAACACACTTGTGGTTAATAAAATCCAATAAAGTAGGATGCTGAGTTGCCAAACAGCCATTGAGTATAAAAACTTTCTTTCCTATGTCTCCCAGTCAAAGACTAAGGTAGAGATGGTCATTTCCAGCTATCCACAAAAAAACTTAAAAAGATGTGGGTGTTTAACTCAGAAAGGGTGGCACTGAGGAATATTAATCTCTAGGCAAAGGAATTCTTACATTTTGTATATCGAATAGAATTTTGAAAGCCTGTTGACAAGTTGTACTTGTCCCCATTTTATGAGTGGCAAAACACCAATAAAACAATCCTTGAGAATTTCCTACTACTCTTGGATTTGGCCACTTGTGCTCATGATTTCAAAATTGGTGTCCAAGTAACTAAGCGTAATGGTGTAATGTATCTTGCTTTCTATAATGATAAATGTGTTGCTCGGTTCTCTCAAATTTCTATTTGGCAAAATAGATTCTTTTTTCCTGCTCTATAAGAGGATTTCATAAAGAAAATATTATTTTATTTGTTCATTCCACAAATATGGGAATTCTGCTATTTGCCAAGTGGTAAGCTAAGTTTTTTGTTTTGTTTTGTTTTTTATCTGTTAGCAAGCAGTGTGCAGTTTCAGATAATAATTTTTAGAAACTTCTATAAAAGTACATTTCAAAATCTATGAATATTGTAAAAGGAAGGGTGTTTTCTTTGCTTGAAGGGCTTGAAAATAAAAATACTCATATAAACACATACCTGAAATAGGAAAACGGCATGTAGAATGTTCTTCCTGTTAACAAAGGCTTGAATACATGCTTCCGGTTTCAATGGCAGTCTGATTAAACAGAAAAATAAGTCATAGAAGTGACTTTTTATATCAATGACTTGCTTCCCAAACAATAAGACCAGGAGGAATCAGTGAGAAATAATGGTTGGTGCTGTCTTACTTGAGAAAACTATTTTGCAAGTTATCAGATTATTCAAATCAGAAAGAAAATTATTTGAAAAGAAAGACAAAAAAATTGGAACTCATGTTTTCATTTTGAAAATGTCTGTCTCCAAGTATTTTACTTTTAAAATAATTTTTAATTTTCAATTACATTTGACATACAATATTATATTGATTTCAGGAGTACAACATATTGATTAGAAATTTATATAACTTATAAAGTGATCACCCTGATAGATCTAGTACCCATCTGACACCATACATATTTATTACAGCATTATTAACTATATTCCCTATGCTGTACTTTATATCCCTATGATTGTTTTGTAACTACCAGTTTGTATTTCTTAATCCCTTCCCCGCTTTCACTTCCCCAACCCTCCTACTGTCTGACAACCATCAAAATGTTTGCTGTATCTATGAGTTTGTTTCTGTTTTGTTTATTTATTCTGTTTTTTAGATTCCACTTATAAGTGAAATCACATGGCATTTGTCTTTCTCATTCTGACTTGTTTTACGAAGCCTAACACCCTGTAAGTCCATCTATGTTGTTGCAAAAGGCAAGATTTCCTTCTTTTTTATGGCTGAGTAATATTCCACTGGACATATGTACCACCTCTTCTTTATCCATTCATCTATTGATGGACATTTAGGTTGCTTCCATATCTTGGCTATTGCAAATAATGCTGCAATGAGCATATGGATATATATATATATATATGTCTTTTTGAATTAAAAAGAGTTTTGAGTTAAAACCCTTGTTTTCAGTTTCTTCAGATAAATAACCAGAAGCGGGATTACCAAGTCCTTCTTTGTCTCTTGTTATAGCCTTTGTTTTAAAGCCTATTTTGTCTGGTATAAGTATTGCTGCTCCAGCTTTTTTTCTTTGTTTGTTTCCATTTTCATGAAATACCCTTTTGCATCTCTTTACTTTCAGTTTGTATGTTTTGATCTGAAGTGAGTCTCTTGTAAGGGTCTTGTTTTCTTATTCATTCAGCCACCCCATATATTTTGGTTGGAGCATTTCATCCATTTACACTTAAAGTAATTGTGAATAAAAATAAATAAATAAAAATGGAAAAATTTAAAAATAAAGTAATTGTAAATAGATATGTAGTTATTGCCATTTTATTATTCATACTTTTAATTTTTTTATTTTTCTTCTTCTTCTTCCTAAAGAAGTCCCTTTAACATTTCTTGTAATGCTGGTTTGGTGGTGATGAACTCCTTTAGCTTTTTCTTGTCTGGGAAGCTCTTTATCTGTCCTTGAATTCTAAATGACAGCTTTGCTGAGTAACCTTGGTTCTAGGTCTTTGTTTGTCACCACTTTAAATGTTCCATGCTAATCCCTCTAGCCTGTAAAGTTTCTGTTGAGAAATCAGCTAACATCTTATGGGGGCTCCCTTGTAGGTAACTAACTGCTTTTCTCTTGCTGCTTCGAAGATTCCCTCTTTGTCTTTAACCTTTGGCATTTTAATTATGATGTGTCTTGGTGTGGGCCTCTTTGAGTTCATCTTGTTTGAGACTCTGTGCACTTCCTGAGCTTGTATATCTATTTCCGTCACCAAGTTAGGAAAGTTTTCCATCATTATTTCTTCAAATGGGTTTTTAGTTCCTTCCTTTCTCTTCCCCTGCTTGTGCCCCTATAATATGAATATTAGTATGTTTGATGTTGTCTTAGAGGCCTTTTAAACTATCCTCATTTTTTTGGGATTCTTTTTGCTGTTCTGATTGGGTGTTTTCTTCTACCTTATTTTCCAACTCGTAGATTCAATCCTCTAATCTACTGTTGATTCCCTCTAATATACTCTTTATTTTAGTTATTGTGTTATTCATTTCTGACTGGTTCTTTTTTTGTGTTTTCTGTCTCCATTTTTATGTTTTCCATCTCTTCATTGAAGTTCTCCCTGAGATCACAGAGCATCCTTATAAACAATGTTTTGAACTCTGCCTCTGGTAGATTGCTTGTCTCCATTTTCTTTATTTTGTGGAGCTTTGCTCTGTTCTTTTATTTGGGATATGTTTCTTTGTCTCCCCATTTTGGCTGCCTCCCTGTGTTTGTTTCTATGTTTTAAGTAGATCTGCTGTATCTTCTAGTCTTAGTAGAGCAATCTTAGGTAGTAGCTGTCCTGTGGGACCCAGTGACACAGTCTCCCTGGTCTCCCAAACCGGGTGCTCCAAGTGTGCCCCTTGTGTGGATTGTCCGGGTCCCCCTGTTGTAGTTGAGCCTTTGTTGCTGTTGGCATGTCAGTGAAAGGGATTGAGCCTCAGAGGCTGATTGGTTATATGAGGACTGGCCATGACTGCATTGGAGGACCTGTGGTGCAGGGGCTCACCCTATGGAGCAGGATTCACTTTAGCAGGGATCTGTTGCCTGCTGAGTTAGCCCTTTGGGTGTGTCATTCTTGGAGGTGGTTGGGTGGTGCTATGGTGTAGCCTGAACCTGGCCATCAGATGTGTTAGTTCTGGAGCCTCTTAGTTCCGGTTCTGGTCAAAGTCAGCCACTGTCTGTGCCCTGCCGAGGGCTACGTGGTAGGAACTTCAATGTGATCTGCAGTTCGTTGCCACTTGTGCTGGGCTTTGAAGTGTCTGCTAACTAAGGCCAGCTGCTGCTAGTGTCAGACTAGGGGCTGTTTAGCACAAGGTACAAGGCATTCCAAAGCCAGATGCTGTTTGCTTCAGGTTTGGGAACCTTTCAGAGATTTTAGGAAAGGCTACAGCATGAGTCAAGAAGACCATTTATATGGAAAAACTATTGGGAGCAGTTGGAATGGGCCTGCAAGTTGGGCGGGGCAAGGTTTCAGGGACTCATCAGGGTGGCGAGAATGGTGTTAGGCAGGTTGATGGAGATTCAAATATGGTGCTCACCTTCTCTTGCAGGCTGGGTGGGGAGGGCAACAAAGAAACAATCTGGGAGCATTTCTGCCAGCCCTTCTATCTGGAAGAAAGCTGCCCTTTCAGTCTTTGCCCTGACAATTCAGTTCCTCCCCCTATGTCCCTAGCACCTTTTGAGCTGCTGCCCCAGCTCTGTAGCTCAGAGCAAGTGATTCTATTAGTGAGAAAGTCCTTGTGTGGGCCCTTTAATAGGAACGCTTAGGACTCCAGCAGCTCTCACCTCACTCAGTCACAATCTCTGCTGGTTTTCACAACCGGAAGTTATGGTGACTTCTTTTCCCAGCACTGGAACCCTGGTCTGGGGAGGCTGGTGTTGGGCTGGGACCTGTCACTCCTCAGGGGAACCCTCTGTAGCCAAGATATCACTCCTGATTTTTAACTACCCCATGTAGGTGTGAGACCAGCTGGTCAGCATCTCTACCTCTCCAACCATTCTCAACATGGTTTCTTCTATATACCTTTAGTTGTAGGATTTCTGTTCAGCTAGACTTCAGACAGTTCTCAATGATGGTTGTTCTGTAGTTTAGTTGTCATTTTGAGGTGTTCATTAGAAGTGGCAAGCACAGCATCTACGTCTTCCAACATCCTGAGCAGAAGCCAAGATTATTTAGTTGTGTTTTTTTTTAATATTCATTCAAAAGTCTGCTAAACAGCACATAAATATTCATGTATAAACATTCATATAAACAATGTAAGTGTTCTTCATGACAGTGATCTGTACACTTAAAATGGTTAAATTGGTAAATTTTATGTTATGTATATTTAATTACAATTAAGAAAAGATTAAAGCCAAAAGAGAGCAAACAAAACAAAACAAAACAAAAAATCTTTGCTGAACAGATCCTACTTTTACTAGTTCTAACTTACTTTGGTGAATATGCTTAAGTAATTGCCTTAACACCCGCTTAGAAGAAGAAAACTCTTCAGCTTAAATTACAATGAAAAAGCAACAGAAAATAAGGCTTTTGATACCTCGAAGCCAGGGTCCAAATGTACTCCACAGCTGGCCTCATAAATATCTTCTGAATATTTACCCTGACCTCCTAGCAGGAAGAAAGGAGGGAGGGGAGGAGGAAAGGAAGGAAGGAGGAGAGAGAGAGAAAAAATGGGAAGAAGGAAAACAGCCAAAGAAAAAGAACATTAACTGACCCTATTGTTTTATTTCCCAGAATGATTCAATACCTCAAGAAGATTTCACGGCAGAAGCGTACAGAGTTTTCCTGAACAACCTTTGCCCTCGGCCTGAAATTGATAACATCTTTTCTGAATTGTAAGAGAACACATTTAACCCTCTTTTTCTGGCCTGCAGTGGTCCTCAGGCTGATTAGGGAAGGATTTTGAGAATAGTAGGGAAAGAAGAAGCTCTTTGTACACAATGTATAATAGCAGTGCTTCTGTGTAATTTGTTGGAGACAATCACACATCCTCACCCCTGAGGTGCAACCACTGCCTTTAATGAGTAAAAATTTGCTGTGATTGGTTGCTGGCTGTAGCTCTTTTAGGATTCTCAGGGAGCTCTGTGTGCTTTAAGATTATGACTAGAACAGAGGCATCTTGGCTTAGTGGAGATAGACTCATGTTGCATAAAAAATTCTGGACTGCAAACTAGCCATCTCACATCTCTGAATTGCATTAGTGAAGTTAGGATTGAGAAGTTAGGATTACTAAGAACCCTCCCAGCTGAAAATTATTTGCTTTTATGTTAGAAATTATATAGGCATTAAAAAAAAAGAAAAAACAAAACATCAAGGCAAATGTGGGGAAGTAGCAATTTACCTTTTCTGATATACTGAAATCTGCATGATGACAGAAAAATCAATCCAAAATTGATAAACAAAATTAGGATTTCTTCATATGGAAGACAGGCAAACAGTGCTGCTGAGAATGACATTGGATGCACTCACTTGGTGATGTTCATTGCCATCAATAATTTATCAAACATTGCAGTATTTTTACCATTGAACTTGACTTTGGGCTGTCAACAAGATTAAAATGCAAAGTTTGAATCACACTATTTTGGAGAGTCACATACTCTTCTTTAATGAAAAGAAGAATGTCCCCAAACAGATTGTTTGTTTGTTTGTTTGTTTTTTAATGATGAGTAATAAATACATCTTTAAATGATTAAGTAGAATATGGGAATGGGATGGCTAAACCAGAATTTAGTGAGATAATCAAAAAACAACCCATATCTCTGTGTTCAATTTAGCGTGGTGCATCTTTACACACAAGATACAGTGTTTTCCTACCATGGATTTATTCATACATTTGGTTTTGTTCAAGAGAATTGGGATTTAGTGGCAGTGATTGCAAGAAAATATTTGTAACCCATAGAGATCTAGGAATTGTGCAGCAGCACAGTGATTTTAGGGCAAGATAGGAATTTCAACATAGCATGCTCTTAATAGGTATGGCAGAATTTTAGTTCCCTGTAACTAAATGCAAAAAAAAAGAGTGAGGCTTGATGGGACAATAATCTAATTTCTTGGTTTTTAATTACTTTTAGTGGTGCCAAAAGCAAACCATACCTTACCGTTGATCAGATGATGGATTTTATCAACCTTAAGCAACGAGATCCCCGGCTGAATGAAATACTTTACCCACCTTTAAAGCAAGAGCAAGTCCAAGTATTGATTGAGAAGTATGAACCCAATAATAGCCTCGCCAAGAAAGGTCAGTCCACTTTGTCTCACACCATAGGGAAGCTATGGTTTCTCATTGTGAATGGGTCACCCACTGGTACTTATTGACATCAAGGATTATTTAGGTCAGTCTCCTACATTTGTATGCCTGTTTTCTTTTCTGTCTTAAATCACTGGCAGTTCAATCTGAAGTAGATATTTTTTTTTTTACTTTTGTGTTTAATTTTTGTTGTTATGTATATGCATGGATGTAATGCATTTTTTTAATGTCAAATCATTTCTTTTGTTTTAAATTTACTCAGTGACTGTATGCATCTTTCTCAGATAGGAAATTCACTATCTTACAAGCTGCACTTTTGGGTCTGTTTTCTGAAGTTCTGAGAAATGACCCACATATTTTTCTAAATCTGTAAAATTGAAGACAATATTTAGTCCATTGCACACTTATCTTATTGTAGTTTATGCTATTGACACATTTTCCCTCTTTGGGAATTATTATAAAAATTTGAGCTCCTACATAAAAAAAAATAATAATGTTTGTAGAAAAAAATGAATCTAAAAATTGATATCAGCAAGACGACTCTAAGTTGCCTGGAAGTTATTCAGAAATGTATGTTCTTGATTTGGGAAAAATGAATTGCCAAAATAAGATTATGACAATTTAGTTGCCAGGAGATTTTAATTATACGTGGCATCATTGTCCTTGAAAGGGACCTTCAGCTATTTCCTTATCACTAAGACAAAGTCTCATCTGGAGTGAAATATCTTCACCGAGAAAACTGGTGTGTTATCACTGAAGTTATTGTAAATCACCTAGATATTCCATACGGAGGAAAATAAAGTACAATTAACCAATTATTAAGAAGAAATAAATTGCATGCTAACTTGCAGGCAATTTATAACTAACAGAAATAGCTCTAGCAAGGTGACAGTTATTAATAAGAATGGTTATCAGAAAAGTAGATTAAAAAGTCTTTTAACCCATTGTATTTATTCTGGAACTAGTCTTCTAAGTGAAAAAAAATCAAATTATTTATTATATATAAAAGTAAAATCTTATAATTAACTTTATCCAACATGTTATTAGTTGGGAATTTGTAGAAAAAAATTTTAGTTTTATTTTATTTTCTTGGTCGGGCACTTCACCTTTGTCATTGTCATCATTCTTATTGTTGCTGAGGTCAGTGAAAGGAAACCACTGACCCAACAGGATGTGTTGACATCGCCAGGCCTGCCCCTCTGATCTTACTTAGTGCCACAGAGATGGGATGTCTCCTTGTCATTAAGCAGGGAGCGGCTCCTTGGCGATTTCACCCCAATGGCTTGACAGTTCCTTTCTGAAATCCAAACTTCACCAATAATAACTAACAGTGTTTTAACAAATCCAACAAGACTTCTAAAAACAGCCCACGACACTAGAAAACCAAAAGCTTTTGTGAAACCAATGAGGCACTTCAAAACCTAAACTTTGCCCTTCTCTCCTCCCTTCACACCACACTGCTGATGGCCCATGCTTCAGCTAGCATGTGATGCCACCATGCCTCATACTCTGATGACTTGGATAAAGCAGAGAATACAAAGGGAAAAAAATTACAGTAGTTTATTGTAAAACTTTGCAATCCTGGAAGAACCAAGTATGATCTAATGAAAATTAAGATGATGTCTCTTAGCTTTTGCAGGAGTGTTTAGTGCCATCTTATAGATTTACCAGGTATGAATTCCTGGCACAATAGGCACACAGGATCCAGGTATATTTAAAATAGCAATTTTATTTTTCTAAACCTTAGGATAATTGATCATGAAGCCTCCATGTCAACCTTGATGTGATTTTTTTAAATTACAGAATTCATTTCTCAACCCAAAAGCTCCAGTAAGAAAATGAACTTGAGATATTTCATACCAAGTCATTTTGTTTGATGTTATGTGAACGAAGAAGATAAGAGAAAATTGTTTTATTGTGTTGACTGTTATTTCATGGTAAAAAGGATAATGATTTTGAAATCTTTATTTGTAAGAATAAGAAATTGTTAGGTGAGACCTCAATACTTTAGTAACTAAGAATTTGAAGTATTTTTTCCAAAAATGAAAACTGTTTTTTTAATTTGATTTTGCAGTTTGACTTTAAGATCTTTTAAGGAACTCTTTTTGGGTCTTCCTAAATACAACAAAGTGCAATTTAAGAAAGTATTATTTGACTTCAATGTGATGGCTGATGAGCAAGTAAATTAGCTCTAATGTATTATGTGACTTTCAAAATGTATATTATCATTTTAAAAATAAGCAAACCAAGACTTTGAGGTAAAAAAACTTACCTATGGTATCATACGAAAATGTTCTTCAAGAAAGCAGAGTTCTTAACTTTCAGTCAACTAGTTAATGCATTTATTTTTTAAGATTTTATTGGGAAATTGGGGGTGGGTAACAGTGTTGGGGAATCGGGGAATGGGAGCAGACAAGTTGCTGTCCTTCTGTTCTTTAGTCTAGCTGTGGAGGACATGGCTTCACTGGCCTATGTTGGTATTGTGATCATTGCACTCTTCCCAGGTGAGGCAGTCACTAACCAGCCATTGGACAACCACTCACGGCGGCTCACGGCAGCTCATGCTGGCTGCCAGCCACTCATGGTATCTCATGGCAGCCCATTGCAGCCTCACTGCAGCCTACACCATTGCCAGCGACTCATGGCAGCCCAGCTCCAGGTTGAGCTGTTGTTCACCATCTTAGCTGTAGAGGGCAGTGTCACTGGCCCCCATGTGGGATCCGAACCGGGGCCCTGCTGCTCAGAGATGGCATCCCAAACCAACTCAACCAACATGCCACTCGGCTGGCCCCTAGTTAATGCATTTTTATCAATAAACACATAAGAAAAGACATAGGGAAGTTTAATATTACATTATACTTTATTTCTTCTGTTTTCATTTTGACTGATTCTTCAACTATGCATTAGTTAAATTGAACAACAAACTCAATCTCATTTATATGAGAAACACACTTTCATGCTGCCTATATTTAATAAAATGCTAGGAATAAAATACATTATATGTATATATGTATATGTGTATTAACATACATAATTACATAAATATACATATACTCTCTGAGATCAAGAAGCTTATATTTTAAAGTAGGTGTTAAACACATAAACCATACACAAAGTTGAAACGTATACTAATATTTAGTTTTTATATGTATTTTATATGTTTTACAGAAAATGTAGCCTAAACTTAAATTAAAATTTTTCAGTATCGCCAAAAACCTAACTGCTAAAGACGACCATAAGTTAACTGACTAAAAGGGCAATACATGGAAGTGTGAAATGAACCCAGAAGAAATGATTGACTTTGATGCTTTGTGGGCCTGTTGTCATTAGGATATTAGCCATATTTCCACATTGGAATTTCTGTTTTCAGATGTGCATATTGGTTATAAATAATCAAAGTATTTCTGTGCAGTCATTGATCCAGAGGGATACAGATATTCACATGTTTGGGTTCCACAAAGAAAGAGCTTAAATCTTGTTGCAAAAGATACTATTCTTAAGGGAGTTTGCTTTATTTCTACAATTTAAAACCACACATTGAAAACTGCTATGGCCCCGGATCAGTGAATGTCTTCCTTGTCATGTTGCCCTGTAGACCTAAATATGTTTAACATAAGGAATATCCAATGACCCCTGATTCTTCCCCAAAAGGGTCATGAATTGCAGAGTTTGAAGACTAATATCTCCTGAGCAGTTATTTTTTTAATCACTTAAACTCTTTAGAAGAAAGCAGTGAGTAAAATTAGCATGAAAATGGAATAGTTAGATTGGTGCCCTTGGTAACAGAATGGGGATCTCTAAATTCAACAGATAGATCTGTAAATGAAGTCCAATTTTGCTCCAATAAAATGTCAAACCAAAAGAAAACGTTTGAGTTTGTTCATACTTTTATTTTCCTGTGAAGAGCAGATGTACATGAATATTGTTAAACAACTGAATTAATATAGTAGATTATAATATTAACAGATGTTTCAAGCTACATTCCTTTTTTATTATTAGTTCTTCCTCTTAAATTTTTGTAAGGTATACTATATAAAAGCTCCCCCACTTGTTGCAATTAAATCATAAAAGTGAAGCTGTATAATCTCTTTTACATCAGTACTCTCTGAGTTAATATATAATAGTTGAAATGAATTCAATATTAATAATAGCAAGGCAGTTTGGTTTTCAGCAAAGCAAATAGAAGTTCAGGTGATGCATTTTCACTTCAAATAGACCTAAGCTAATAATGATTGCACCAGTAAAAATAACATTACTGTATTTTCAATACTGTTTTATTTTTAAATACTGATACAATTGAACTAGTGGGCTGTCGGAAAAATCATGACATATTTTTTCTATGTTTTTCATTGCAAAAATGCATCATGACTTTTCCGACAACCCAATATATCGCATCGTTATTGTCAATAGCAAGAAGTACCCAGAGTGTGCTAATAGAGCACTGCCCCTGGAAGTCTTGTGACCTATATTAAGTGGAGCTCCTTCATTTGAAAAATAACAGAAGTTTAACTCAAACTGAAGCAGAAAAAGGAATTTACTGTTGCATATAAGCAAGGCATCAATGACTTCTGGCATGACCACATCCAGGGGCTCAAAGGATGTCATCAAGAATTGTATATCTTGATCTCCCATCATTTTCTTGGTTCTGGATATAATTCTTAAGCAGTCTCTCCTGAAATGACAAGAAAGCTACCAGCAGCTCCAGGTATATCAATCTAAGTTTGCAGAAATTCTTTTTACTGATATTTCCATCAAAAGTTCCAGAAACCTGAGCATGGCTGACATCATTCAAGGCCACTCCTGAACTAGGATCCCTGTCATTTGGAGGTTGGAATGTAATAATTGTACAGACGTAGGTCACATGACTCTCCCTAGAGCCAATGAGGAGTCAACTGCCTAAACCACATGGACTGACAATGGAAGAGATGTGGTTCCTTGAAATTCAAATGAAGTGTGCTACCTAAAAGAAGGAGGAATGGCCACTTGGGCAGATAAAAACAGCAGGTCCCACTAAAACTGGGTCAGAAATTATCATAACTGTTCACTTTACCATAGGAAGCCATTTAACTTCCTTGACCAGTCCCATCCCATTTTTCTTATTGAAAAAATTCCCTGGGAGAATTACATAAGTTGATCATGGTAAGAAGATTGGATACATTAATTTTGCCCACTAAGCCTTTGTTGACCTGAACTAATGAAAAGTGATAATTGGCATTTACACCAAATAATTTCAGGCCACTAAGTAATGGGTATGGAAGTGAGACTCAGAACATTGGTCAGAGGCATTCCTGAACATTGCTGCCTCTCAGCTAACAGGCTTGTTTAACTGGTTACAATTAAAAATGTGTTAGAATCATTTGGCAAGGAAACCTGAAAAAATATGGTATGTTGTATCTGTGCACCAATGTTTATTTCTGACTCAATCATTCTTTTATATATATTTTTATTAAAGTGAAATTGTAGTTTAAAATGTATACGTTTACACTGGAATCCTACTGTTTATTTCATCACTTAATTTTCTAGTAGATTGAAAAAAATCATTATTTTCTCAGCACCGTTTTTCTTTACTAGGTAGAAGTTATAAAAAGCATGATTATTGTTGTCTATTGTGCATCCTTGAGAGATCAAACGTGCCATAATTAATGAAAAAGGCTGGCCTTGTCTTATGGCTAAGCTAATTAACCTCAGGCAAGTGACTTGACCTCAAGTGTTAGGTTCCTCGTCTGTAAAATGGGACAATAATCACACTAGCAGACATCAGTACTCTTCCCATATCTCTGGATATCATTGTTCCACACAGTCAACCATATCGTCTGCAGTTCTCCAGGACTTTCGGCCCAGCTACAGCCAACCTACAAGTGCCTGGAACCCCACAGCCCCAGGAATGGTTTTCACCCAGGAAGTATTACCTCTTCTTTCTTGCCCCTTGTATGGGGCAGTTTTAATGCATTTTTCTCCACTTTCTCCTGGAGTTCTCCAGTGGGAGCAAACCCTACTTGCCCGCAACTGTAACCTGCTTGATAACTTTCTCTTTATTAGCTCCTTTCCCTCCCCTTCTCATATCTCCACTCCCCTACTGTTATTCCTGGGGTTAACTCCCAAATAAACGGCTTGCACTCAACTGCTTGCCTCCAAGGTGACTTTTAGAAGAACCCAAACTAAGACAAGTAGATTTCTATAAATGGCCCTGACAGAATCAGAAGTGAAAGGTGGTTATCGTCAGAGTATATGAGTGTTGAGAGGAAAACAAAAAACAAACAAAGAAACAAAAAAATGGAAAGGGGTCATGCCCATGGCTCATCACTTCTGACCTGTCGTATAACTGCTTTAGTTTTTAACATTCGTTAAAGCCCTGGCAGTGGCCTCAAATCATGGGATCTGCTGTGTGCAAGGGACTTAGCCATTTAGCCCACACTCTCAGGTCATAGAAGAGGAAGCTTCTCTTGACGACGCTGAGACTAGGACCATGTTTTCTGTGTCCCAGTGCAGCCTTCCTCACTGCTCCAGGCTTCCGCATGGAACCCTCCATCGGGCCATGCTGAGGAGAGAGATTCAAGACCGGCTATTGAGAAGTTAGCAATTGGCATGCATAGCAGGGGTTTTCAGACTTGTCCTTGTTGTAGGATCCTTTTATTTGTGTTTGTTTCTTCTAACAAAGTCTCACAAGAAAGGCCAATGTGTAGGAAAAACCTTTAAAAGCTCTATTTCGGTTGAACAGAGGGGAGCCGGGAGCGTGGCTGGTGATGTCCGCCCTTCTGTTTCTTCTCCTGCCTCATCCGTTCCTGTAGGCACTTCTGCCAAAACCCTGGGAGATTCAGGATGCACAATTTAAAAACCACTTAACTGGAGAGAGTATTGACTGGTTTAAAGATCTGCCTCATAATTAAGGTTGCATCCATTTAAATATTTTGATATACATTCCTTGTAAGAAATAAAAGAACTGAAATGAACAAGATAGGTTTTTCTTCCCAAAAGACAAGGACAGATGAAAAATATATGACATACCCAATTCTTTTTATACCTTAATTAAGTTACTACACTAAAAAAGCTGCTGAAAAGCCATTCCAATATTCTATTGATTAAGATCCCATTTAAATTCCACCTATTGACTTTCTAGCCTTTGTGGAAAGTCACAGGAGAATGACATTATCATCTGTGAGTATATTTTAAGCTCCTTTTTTAAAAAAAATTTTTTTAGCTGAGCTACCCTGCCACCTGTTGGCAGCTCAGCGGCAGATCAGCTCAGGCCGGGAATCAAACCAGCAATCCTGTAGCTCAGAGCTCGCACTCTTGAGCAAGCTCTTAACCAACTGAGCCACTCGGCCAGCCCTCAAATTCCTTTTAACTCTGTGTTTCATATGTTCATAGACTTTTCTCCCAAGTATGAGAGATTGGCTAAAATGAAAAGAACATTTTTTTTTTAAGATAGTCATTATGAGTCCATTGAGCATTAGCTGATTTGGTAACTTTCTTCACTTTCTTTTCCTTGATTGCATTTCCTCCTTTCCCAAGAAGGAGGAATTGGTCTGAAGAGATGCAAATGTCTGGCCCTGAGTCCTGGTTTTTTTCTTCTCCAGCCTTTCTTTCCATGACCTCAAAGTCTGCTCAGAAGCCAGCTCTAGCCACAAAGTCACAACCATGTCCATTCACAGCTGAAATGGCCTTGTTCAGAAAACAACCAGTCAGGAAATGTATAAATAGTAACAGACAAAGTCAAATGCCATTTCCAAGAGGTGGGGAAGTGAGGTTGGTAGCCTAATCCACCCCAGTCTGCTGAATTTTATTAAAACCTGTTTGCCTCATCAGAGCATACATTCCTAAGACTCCTTGCTATTTCATGTGAGAGCTACTAGGGCAAAGCAGATAATGGCTATTTTTCCCTCTAGATGTAACCTCTCATCAGAACATAGCATTAATAATCACTGACTATTACACCTCTTGCCTTCTCAGCAGGGGTCAGGTGGGACTATGGCCCAGTTAATAGGAACAGCTTGGCAGGTGGCGCTGTGCTGGAGAAAGGCCACAAAGCCACAGGCATTTGGCCCCCAACATCTGCATTACCCAGGGTCTAGTTTTATTACCAGTTGAATTTACACCAAATAAGTGGGAGGGAAACAGGTCAAATGCAGAGAGAATCAAGTCCATGGAAAACAAACGATGACCACACGGAAGCCAGATGAGGTGAGGTGTGGACTGTCTGCCCTAGCCCTGAACGAAAAAGCGGAAAAATGTGCCATGGCAATGGGCAAAATAACGTCAGGAAACTGAGAATGACCAATGATTTCATTAATGCATTACAGAGGTTCTAGGAGCTCTACCTTAGCCCTGAACCACTGCAAAAGCAAAACTATCTACAGAGTAGGGTAGCATTATTTGAAGAGGATGCCTTAACTGAGGATGATTAACAAAATTAACTTTCTCACCTAATATTCTACCTTAACAAGTAGAAAATGAGCCAAAAATGCTTCTTATTAATGTTGCTTTTTGTCTTTGGGTTCCCCCAGAAGCTGACCCTGGGAGAAGAATTCAAGTATTATACAAATGGTTTACTTGAGAGGTGACCCTAAGTAGCGCTAGGAGGGCAATTTAGAAAGTGTGAATGAAGAAAGGAAGGCAACCAATAAACGTTGTGTGATCAAGCAAATTACCAGTGTGCATAAATGGATCTCAGTCATGAGGCAAACCCTAGAAGCCAGTGCAAAGACACACCTGAGTTTCCCAACCATGGCCACTGTTTACAATCTCTAAGGAAGGGGTAATTCTCAGGCACTTCCAGCCATCAGACCAAGACATGCAGACGGGAGTCCAGCCCAACAATAGCTCCTGGCAGCCAAACCAATACAGTCTGCTAACATGGCATTACCAACAAAACAACATTCGCCATAATCACAATAGTATAAAAGGGATTTTTTTTTTCATCCAGCTCTTCAGCTATAACAAGAATCTCCAGCCTGTCAAAGGAGAGATCCTCCAAGGTATCTGATGCTCATTAAACTCTTTTCTTTTCTTTTTTTTAATTTAAGATCCTTTATTGGGGAATTGGGGGAGGGGAACAGCGTTGGGCAATCGGGGAAGGGGAACAGACGAGTTGCTGTCCTTTTGTTCTTCAGTCTAGTTGTGGAGGACGTTGCTTCACTGGCCCATGTTGGTATTATCATTGCGTTCTTCCCAGATGAGGCAGATCGGTCGCCGGCCACTGGATGGCTGCTTATGGAGGCCCTTGAAAGTTCACATTGGCTGCCGCCCACACCCGCCACACACAGTAGCTTTACGGCAGCCCTCTGTAGCCTCACTGCAGCCTATGCCATTGCGGGAGACTCAGGACAGCCCGGCTCCAGGTCAAGATGTTGTTCACCATCTTAGCTGTAGAGGGTGCAGCGTCACTGGCCGTCATGTGGGATCCAAACCAGGGCCCTGCTGCTCAGAGCTGGCGCTCCCAAGCCAGCTCTTAACCAACACCACTCGGCCAGCCCTAAACTCTTTTCTTTATTCTAACACACACCTGATGCAGTTACATGGATACTTTAATCCACAAACATGTGTTGCCCACCTAACTTAAGAACTACAAAAAGTGGAACAAAATTAAGATAAAGTCTTCATTCTAAAGGAGACTATAATTCAGATGATGGTATATACAAATAAGTGTAATACAAGATAGAATGTGATACCCCTGCATTTGTTCATTTCACAAGTATCTATTGAGCATTCTTTATGTGTCAGGGAAACACAGAGGAAAGGGGATGTTTTTTTAATTGAGTTTGTAGTGAGTGTCAGGAATCACTTCAAGCTCTTTATCTACTAATTATCTTGCATAAACCTCAGAACAAATCTTTGAGCCTGTATTTTCCCCATTTCACAATGAGGAATCGGAGTCTTTGAGTGGTCAAGTGACTTTATCAGTTTGTTTGAGAAGTAATGAGAAGTAAGGCTGAAAGGGCTGAATGCCTTAATGCTAATCTTGGCTCATTCATTCAATTATTTAGTCAGCACGCATTTTTTGAGTCTTACTGCCTGTGTCCACCCTTGAACTAGAGAGTAGAAAGGTGCCATTCTTCTCCTCATGGGGCTGTCAGTGTAGCCAAACCTCCTCTGTGAGGAAGGATGTTACCAAGGCTTTTGAAGAGGAAAGTGATATTCAAGCTGTACCTCAGGGATGCTGAAGAATGGAGGGCTGGATGAGGGACAGATAAGAGCCAGCTGGCATTGAAGGCACTAAGAGATAACCTGTTCTAAATAGTTTATCAGAAAGCATTAATGAACACGTATTCTGCACCTGACATTACGCAAAACACTGGAAGAGATGTGAACAAAGTGAAGGTCATGCTCCTTGACCTTGGAAAGCCAATGTCCTGCTTGACCAAAGAACATGACATTCTGGTTAAGGATCTAGAACATTTTTTTCCTCCTTTGCGTTACTGCCAGGAAACATTGTGAAGGGTCTCTTCTGATAGAGCAATGTGATAAAATGCAATGAATGTCTTTCCTACCCTCTGAAAACCTCTAACCCTAAATGATATCAGTCCTTACCCAAATCTAGTGGAAAGACTCCAAGCCTGTGTTTAAGAAACTAATATTCTAATGTGGATTCTGTTTTTATGTAGCCATGTCAACTTAAAAGGACTGTTAAACATTACTGGGTCAAAGTTTATCTGTCCTGTTAAATAACAAAAGTTTGTCTTACCTACCAAACAGAATAATGATGAGTAAGTAATGCAGATGTGAGAATATTTTGAAAAAGTGAAAGTGCTAAATCAAAGTTATGTGTTATTATTAAGAACTTTCACACAAAACCATTTTAACAGTTCAACTTACTACAGAGGGAATTACAGGGACACAGAAAGCCATGGCAGCTGGGTAATGGCGTTAATCTGCAAAGGCTTTTGAGAAGAGCACATAGCCATTTAGTGGACATTATCACATAGTATCTTGAACTTGTATTTATTCATATGGTAATAGAACAGGTTTTGCAATCAAGGTAGAATGAGAATGTAGGATACCTTTCAACCTCAGATAAAATAATAACGCATGAGAACATATATAGAACATACTGACTCCAGCATTAGCAAAAAATTGATAAAATAAAGAAACCACAAAGTTCATATACTATACAAAAACACAGTTAGTTGGCAAATGTAATAGGAAAGCTTGTGCCCAAGCAAAGATAATTCAAAAGGGAACATTTAATAGACTATCTCTGAAAGCAGGCAAATAGATTTTGGTGAGCCATGGGATGTTAAAGCCATCTGCACTTTCCTTGGTTCAGACATGAACCAAGGAAATAGCTTCCCAGTGCTGTGCTTGGAAGTGACTTCAGGAGGTGCTAAGTAAGCCATTGGACCAGTAGCATTCCAACATGCTCTGGTGTCATTACATTAAGAGTGGGGATTGAATGATGATGAATGGATTCTCAACCGAAACCCTGTGACATCTGTACATCTGAGTGCCAGATCCTGCCTAGTTGGCATTTGGCTCAGCAGAATGAGGCTGGTGGCTATGTTAGCTGGCAGACATCTTGTCCAGTTGGCCCATCGCAACTGTGTGATGACTCTCTGTGGACTTATAGGCCATCTGTCTTCCAAGACAGAATTTATAAAGAATTTTCTGTGTTTCCGGGCTTTGAAAGATGTTTCTCACCTGTGTTGGGCTCTTTTTATTTCTTTAAGCTCACCTGCATGTTTTTTGCAAAACCCACAAAACAATGTCACATCTTCTGTTTAACATTTCTTTTGTCCCCACGTTGACATGACAGGTTTTCTGTTGTATTTTATTTTTCTTCCTAAACGTTAGACTCGGAGCTTGGAGAATAAAAATCCTAGAGGACGCCTTTAAATTACTTGCAAAGACTAGCATGTAGATTCAGTCTGCAAAAGAATTTTAGACTGTGATAGACAAATCCAAATCAAAGAGCTAATCCTCACGCCTCTGCCAGATGGGTCATTTGTCCTTCCTGTGCCCAGTTCCTTTTAACAGAAAGATTAAAGTAGCACGTTTTAGTAAGATAAGAAAATCACGGCAAAAAAAACCTCTTCCTCGGTTACATTCAGGACTATTTTTAGGACTAATCCAGGGTGCCCTGATTGACTGCCACAGAGGTAGGACCCTCTCCTTTTTGTCATCCGTGTTCCTCATCCATGCCAGTGCCGGGAAAGTTATGCAGATAAACATCATCAATTGTACTCACCACTATCTCTCTTTCTGTTGCCCTGGAATGAGCTCCAGATCCAGCTCTTATACTAAGTACCCCTGAGCTCTCAGACAAGTTACTTACGTCTCTGACCCTCAACTTGTTCAACTGAAAATGAAAGTTTAAAAGTACCTCTCGTGGGATTTCTGTGCCTGGCCCACAGTCAGTGCTCAAATAATGGTAGCTTCTTCTTCTTCTTCTTCTTATTATTATTATTATTATTATTAACCTTATCCTAGAACTAGATTATGTGCAGTGTCTTCTACAGCAGCATAGTATTGTGGTTAATGGCATGGAGTATGAGGCTGACTACCTAGGTTCAAATCCCAATTTATCCACTTACAAGCTGGGTGACCTTGAGCGAGCGACTTGCCTTGGGTTGCTCGTCTATAAAATAGGAATAAAAGCAGTACCCACTTTATAGTTATTAGAGGATGAAACGAGTTAATATTTGCATATAGCAGGCAATATATAAAGGTTTGTTAGATAATAAACTGGGTGGAAAACTAGATTAAATTCATGAAGTTCTTCAAAGGCTGGTTCTCTTTCTTCCTTTCCTATCCTGCTCTTACGGTACTTATACACTTTATTTCCTTTAAGGTCAGAAGCCATTATCAAAAATAAAAATCAAACAAACCCAGCAACTATGTTTGTAAACACAGCCAGCCCCATTTTCTCTCCTTGAGCCTCCACAGTATTATGTTTTTTCTTTAGCACTTTGCTGCTGCTGCCTCACGTGTTCTTTTAGGACGACCTCAGGAGCAGCTCCATGTTGGTGTTTTGATGCCATGATGGGGTGATTTCTAAGGTAACCACCCCAGTAAAAAACACATACTGAGCAGGAAAGAGCCTGACTTCAAGGCACCTTAGTAATGAGCCATGAATTCTATTTAGAGATTAGCTTTCATCAGGCCATGCTGTGTTTTTTCTTCCCTAAATCACTGAAGCATCATGAGAGAGCATGTGTGTGGTGCAGAAGGCTCACCACCAGACTCAGGAGTTTCAGTGCAGTGAGGAGCATCAGCTCGTGTGTCCTGACCTATTGAAAGTCACTTTTGTGGGTAGAAGGTGAGGGCCTATGGATTTATTTCACATAAACTTCTTACTTGTGACTTTAAAAAGAAATTCTCCCAGGGCTGATCAATGATGTTAAAAGGAGAGGGTATTGACAGGGCAGTTAGCTTCCCCTGTGCAATATAATAAACTGTAATTAACTCTACTATTGTTTAAAGATTGATTTGCCCTATTCTGAATTATCCTAGTCCCCTTCTTTTCGCCTATTTTTATGGCTTTAGATATTTAATGCTGTTTGATTAGCACTTCTGTCGGGGGCTAGGCAGACAGAGGGAGTAAAGATAAAACTTGCAATCTTTCCAGGATTCTTGGTTGGGGCTCAGCTCTCCACATCCTCCCTGTGATTCTGAAGTGTAGTTGTTGACTGTAAGGTAATAGCAGTCAAAGCCAGACCAATCCCCTTGGTTCTGGTCTGCAAGTTGTCATTGTGTTTCTTTGATATTTTTGTCTTAATCCTTCCTTTGCAGTGTCATTTACGGCTGAACTAAAAATTGACATTTTTAGTTCTCGATGAAACAAATTACTTTGAGGCATTTAGTTGCCAAGGTGATACACAAAACCACTCATGATATGTATGAATACATACATGCTAATATTTGTTGAACCCAATAGCTATTCTTTGAGCTAATATTTATTGAGCACTATGTGCCTGGGTTCTGAGGATCAGCAATAAACTGATGAAAGCCTGTCTGCCGGCTGGACTTTCCACTAAATACCTGCCTCTCTTTGCTGGAGGCTTTCTTTGGCTCCTGGAGCCCTCTCTCTCCCTCTCCCTTCCTTTCCCCTTAGGTGGAACAACCTGCAAGTATCTGTTTTACTCCGTTTCTTAGCGGTTCCCCAATGAGGTTAAATGTCAGTTGTCTATAGTGGTGATTTGCTTGGTACTGCACTATTATTGATTGTTCCTCCCTCCCCACCAGTGTTTTCTAGAGACCACCTTTTAAATAAACTGATACCCAAATCCTGGTCTCAGGGTGTGTGATTCAAGGAAAACTCAGAATAAGGTACTCTGTCCTCATAAAACTGATAGCCTTGTAGGAGAAGATCAAAAGTAACAAACTGGTAAATATGTAGAATGACAGATGGTGATAAATGACATGGAGAAGTATTAAGTAGTATATGTAATAAGGGTACCTGCAGGAGGGGTTACTGTTTGTATAGGATGGTCAGGGAAGGCTTGGGAAGGCTTGATGTTATGGTGACATTTGACGACACTGTCAGTGTACTTGAAATACTTTTCTTCCCCCTCTGTCTTAATTTCGGAACTGAAATAGCCCAGGATGGTCCCTAAGTGCTAGAAGACTTGCCTAGTGCCTGTGCATCAGAGGAGAAGTCTTGTATTCGGTCATCTGCCCCAGCTGGTAGTCCCAAGACAGCCTTATTCCTTTCCGGTCTTGGCCATTGCTCATCCTTTTCAGGACCATGGGTTCATCCACATGTTTGCTAGTCATGGGTGAACCAAGAAGGAACTCTCTAAGGCTCAAGTTCAGTTTCATCTATTTAGACCCTCCAGACAATCCTGCTCCTGCTGGTTTCTGGCCACTGGGGAACACCAGGGCTTGTAATTTTCTGCACCATCTCTTGGGAAAGGAGCCACAGGCTTATCTCTTTAGGACATCGAATTTGTCTGGGACTTCCCCTAGATATGGGGACAAGGAAACCTTAGTAGAAAAGTGGCCACAAAACCAAACAGAAAATTTACCTTTTAGTTCTCCCTTCTTTGCCATCCCTTCCTTCTCTGAGGCAAATTTAGAAAGTTTTGTTGCTGCCTGTAGTGGAGAAGAGTGAGAAGGACTTTAATAAGGGAGGGAATATCTCATTTGTTAAATACTGCCAATTACTACAGTACAAATACAGTATGCAATTTATTTCAGCTGCCTTAGAATTTAGTTCCAGAAGTCTCCATAATCTGTTTTTAGATTTGATTGTATAATTTCTCCAGCAGTGCTTTGAACTCAAATTGTAACTTTGCCTAAGAGAGTTGGGAAACAGAATTACAAATCTGGACATATTTTGTGCTGATGGAATGAGGTCATGAAGGACACATCCCATGACCACATGAAGGGAGGTGATTAAGTTCACCAACACTCATAAAATCAGGTTGGCTTGACTCAGTCATGACTCCTTAAGAAGCTTAGGGTGTTGACAGGTCCTGACACACAATACTATACCTGTTCCACACAGGCACCCATGAAGTTGGCAAGAAAAGCCACGAGGTCGAAGCAACTTCCCACTTGATAAGTACCTGAGAGATCAAGCTACCTCTCTGACTCTGACTACACTGTACCCAGAAAAAGATGCAGTGAGGAAAATCTGACAGACAAATTATCCATGTAGGCCATCTGTAGTGAGATATTAGTCACTGCATACTTTTCATTAAAGATATAAGTAAAAGAGAACCAGTGAGCCCCATGTTAAGTCCCTAACCAAGCAAAGCAGGCATATGATAGAAAACCTTTAGTTCTTCCCTTCTGATTTAATTTTACCTAAATATACTAGGATCAAAGGATAACGTGTAAAATATACTTTTAAAAGATAATTGACAAAAATGTCTGCATTATGGTATAGGAGAAAAATCATGGAACTTCAAGACAAATATGGTAAACTAAATATATTTATCTAGTTAAACTCTTGAAATGACACTAACATTACATTAAAAGAGATATTTTTAAAGGAATAACTGGCAAGGGTGAGGATAATAGGATAAGAGACAACAATTACATGATTTGGGCAGTAATTATGTTTACAGCTAAACAGATCTAAGAAAATTGATCATGTATCATCCATGTGAAAAGCTGAAAACCAACCTGAGTTTCTCTATGAAAACCTTAAAAGTCTCAGAAATTGATGGTGCTAGGGTCCAATGGAAGTGGACCCTAAATAAGGAGGATTGGTTAGCAGCTATTTAAGGAATAGTTAGAACTCCCACCTGGGAGAAGACTAAAGGTTTACTCTGTGGAAATAAGAAAACAGAGGGTGTGAAATGACACAAGCCCAAGGGAAGGCACTGCTGCCATTTTGGAAGCAATGAGTTCAAGTGATCATAAGCATATTGAGTGCTGAGACCTCCAGCCTTCTTTCCCCATTTGGCTCTAGAATGATGGCATCCGGGTCATTACTCTCTAGGCAAATGATTAAACAGACCTTCTCTCAAGACTCTGATCAACTCAAGAAGAAAGACCTAAAAGTAACGACATTAGGGGTTACTTCAAAGAGGCAAAGACTGAGACTAATCCCTCTACAATGATGCCTTATTTTTTTTTAACTTTATCGAGGAGCATTGTGTTTTTCCAGGAGCTCCAAGTCAAGTCGTTGTCCTTCAGTCTTAGTTGTGGAGGGCGCAGCTCAGCTCCAAGTCCAGTTGCTGTTTTCAATCTAGTTGTGGGGGCAGGGAGGGGCAAAGCTCACTGGCCCATGTGGGAATCGAACCAGCAGCCTTGTTGCTCAGAGCTTGTGCTCTAACCAACTGAGCCATCCGGCCGCCCACCAGCAGTTCAGCTCAAGTCCTTGCCTTCAATCTAGTTGAGGATGGTGCAGCTCACTGTCCCACATGGAAATCGAACCAACAACCCTGTTGCTCAGAGCTTTCACTCTAACCAACTGAGCCACCCAGCCACCCCTACAATGATGCCTTATTAACTCTTAATTTTAATGGCAATCAAATGCATTAAAAATTTAATCAGCTTTTTAGTCCACAAATTTGAAATGTAAACAATTAAAAATTACAAGACATATAGGAAAACTTGAAAAAGTAGAAATAAGCAGGAAAAAAGTTAGCAGTGGGAAAAACAATGACTATCTAGTGAGAAGAAAAGTTTAAATATACATATATCATTACATCTTTAGAAATATAACAGCATATTGCACCTCTTAAAAAAATAACACAATGCTATTTTTTAACAAAATGTCACAGAACCAAAGTGGCTCTTAGACATTAAAAAGAAGGTAGCAGAAACAAAATGCTCAAAGAAGTGTTGAAAATAAATCTCTCAGAGAGTAGAGCAAAGAAATAAAGTGAAAAAATCAGAGAAAGAATGTATAAAAATTTAAAATTTGGCCAAATAGTATTCCAGAAAGAGAGAACAGAGGAAATTATCATAGATATAATTCATGAAAATTTTCCCAAATAGAAGGATAGTAGCTTTCAGACTAAAAGATCTCAAAAAGTACCCAGCACAGAGGATAAAGATAAACCTATATCAAAGTACATCATTGTGAAATTTCAAGGAACTGGGGATATTCTAGAAATTTCCAAAGAGACAAAAAGAAAAAAGAAAACAAGCCACGTTCCTGTTTTGGGGATGACAAATCAGTAAGTCTTTAAACCTCTTAACAACCACACCTAGAATATTATACCTACCTAACTAGCAACTGAGTATGAAGATGTCATGAAGCCAGTTTTAGACATTCAGGGCTCAAAAATGTTAATACTCATGAACCCTTTCTCAGGAAGCTACTCACAAATGACCTCTCACTAAAATGAAAAAGCCAACTATGAAAAAAGAAGACATGGTATACAAAAAATAAAAGAGATTTAGTGAAGAATAGAAGTAAAAGAAATGAAAATTAATCAATCTAGTTTGAAGCAGGTCATAAGGCTCCAGGAAAGACCCTCAAGAAAATGGAACTGGGAGAATACTTGTGTTTGAACATATTCCAAGGAGGTTTACATAAGTGGTGGAGATTTGGAACTTGGATTAATTATGTGCAAAGAAATTAAGCAAATGACAAAGCAAGACAATTATTAACTACAGGGAAAATTTAAAAGAAAAATAATCGTTGGTTTACTATATGACTCAGCCTTGAATAGAATACATCTTCATGATAATATAAGTACTGATTACCAATCTCTAACTAAATTATAACTATTTCAAAAGGATGGGAAGAATGTGTCTATGTACTGTGGGGTAGAGAGGAGAAGAAGAAGAATATCTTCATTGCCCATGGTGGGAAGTCAAAAAATAGTAATACAAGGATATTACTTTGAGATATAGAATAAATATCATAAACATCAACTAAAAGATTTTGAGGCATTTGCTTCAACCCAAGGGGGAATGAGGAAGCTTGTTTCTACCAGTTAATCTATTAGCTTCTACCAGCTAATCAAGTAGTTCTGGCTAACAGCTATAGAAATAGATCTAAATTTAGAAAACAACCCTAGCCAGTCACTTATGGATCATGCTGTTTTTCCCATAATCATCTTCTACAGTAGTATCTGTGCATGGAATGCAAATCATATGGGGTATCTTAACTTCACCCTAGCCACTCCACCCACTGGCCATTCTCAGCTCCTCACCACTCCTTCCTTCTAAATTCAGCCCAACAGCAATCAAAATTGGCAATTTCCTCCCTCTTCTGCCAGACTTTGGCAGCAGAAAGGTGAAAGAGAAACTGGAGCACAACTGGACCAAGATGAGTTGTCATCTCCGAGGATTCCTGAAATTTAAGTCTTTCAGAAGCCAGAAGGCTCCTATGTGGCCAATACGAAGTCAGTATATTTGTCTGCTACCTGGGTGTATTGCTCTGACTCCAAACTCTTTAGCTATGTGTGTGTTAGGACACTACTAAATAAATAGAAATCTAAACTGTACATCAACAGGCACCAAGAAGGAATTTTTCACTGTGTATATATACCACAGCTTCTTTATCAAATCATCTATCGAAGGACACTTTGGTTGTTTCTATGTCTTGGCCACCATAAATAAAGCTGCAGTGAACATCGGAGTACATATATCTTTATGAATAAATGTTGTCAGATTTTTTGGGGTAGATACCCAAGAGAGGGATTGCTGGGTCACATGGCAATTCTATTTTTAATTTTTTGAGGAATCCACACTGCCTTCCATAGCAACTGCACCAATCTGCATTCCCACTAACAGTGTATGAGGGTTCCTTTTTCTCCACAGCCTCTCCAACACTTGCTATTATTTGTCTTGTTGACACCTGAAATCTATGTAACTTTGCTAACAATTGTCACCCAAATAAACTTTAATTAAAAAAAAATAAGGAATTTTTCCATGATATGTTTTATAAATTCTTGAAGGTCGGGACTCTGATGGACACATCCATGTTCATTAATAACCATGAAATGGTAGTGCCCTAGCTCCAGGGTAAGTTTAACATCGCTTAAACATGTGAGCTGAAACATCTTTTCTCAGATGCCTGGAGCAGAATGATCAAGCTGGGACATCCTGTTGGAAGTAGGTTTGCAGACATCAATAGATAAAGGGCTCAGGACCTGAGAAGATGGGAAAACCAGTTCACAAAGCTCTTTAGACCTTTCTTGTGTTCTATTCTCCAGAGCTCCCTTTCTGGGTGTAAATCCTCTTCATTCTTGTTTGCTCCTGAGGCCTGTGGGATGGCCTTGGGTTTAGAAAAAGCATTGGAGTAGCTCATACCCCAGTAAATTATTCAAAGGCCTTCGTGTGCACTTGTAAGCATGAAAATACATCCATTTGATTGTCGGTGGATCTGCACAGTTTTAAATCATCCCTGGAATCTATTGCTTTTGTCACAGCAGAATTTCGAATTTCTGTCTTGCTGACATGCTCAGGAGGCCACCAGTGGAGGCTCTGTCAATATCTACCCCCAGGGGAGGGAGGGAGGTAGAAGGAGGCAGAGGCCCAGTTGCTACCCATGGCATTTGTGCAAAGCCATGTGACATTTGAGTTTCTTTGCAGCAAAGATATTGCTGAAGTATGAGGAGACACATAAATGGCCACTGGGGACCATCATTTTGTCATGCCGCTTTCCTCTGTGTCTCTTTGAAGACTGTTTCTCCCCATCAGAGTCAGATCTTTTCACTTTTGCATCACTAGTTTCCTTCTTTGTTGAACACCAGAACTTCTTTTGAATGGAAAAGCTTCATTGAGCAGTTTTTGTTCTTGTTTTTCATTCCTTGAGGGGTTTATATTTTTCCTACTTTGGCTCTAAGTGGTTCAAACAATGTATATGCTTATGAAGATTTTTAGGTGCCATTATATGAGCCACGTATTCAATTGGAAGCATATCGATGTTTTATTAAAATATGTAACAGGGTTCATTTTTAGCCTTTGCCAACTGGCCTTATCCTTCTGAACTTAACTTCTTTTCCTGTTGATTTTATTCCAGAAAATTGTAACATTGCTTTTAATTGTGGTTTGATGTTTCATAATCTCATTCTACTATGGGACATTTTGTTTTAATTTAGTTAGTAATCATCCCTAATATATAAAACCACTTGAATTCATAGAATTTTAAAGCTGGAAGAGACTTAAGAGCCCATATAGTTTATTCATCCAATGGCTGAGGAATTTGTCCCTCATCAGTTACTGCTGGCAGGAATGCAAGTTGGATTTCTTGTGCTGTTGCTAATATGTTTAGCAAAGCAGCGTTTTTTTCTATCTTAATTCTCAAGGTTTTTCATTTTTCTGTACTCCTCAGTGGACCAGAAAAAAAAATTAAGCAGTTTTGTGAAAATAGTGCAAGGTTGGTGGAAAAGGACTGATGCATTTTAAGTTAGCAGAAGCAAATATTCCGTTGTATGTTATATGGAACAAAGCAAAATGCTGTATGTAAGGTTCTGTTTTCTGTCCCAGGGCCTTTACTGGTCAGAACTATTTTTGGGATTGATTCATTATGCCAAAAACATCTACATTTTTGCAAATGAATTCCAGACTCCTTAGGTAACATGTTGCAAATTTTAAACTGGCTACTCCTTACCCTCATTTTTTCATTGGTTTTTCTTGAGTTTAAAATATCTCTGCCTAGCCATTTGATGCATCAAAATCTTGCACATTTGTTCCTTTAGTGAGCAAGGCAAAGCTTTGGGGTTGAAAAGTTGTTCCCAGTCCCTGCTCACCTACAGTCTGCAATCATATTCTGAACTATACTCTAAACTCATTCATTATTTTTAGGCCGAGTTAGGTAAATTCATCTCTGGGGATTTTTAAATTATTTAATATGATTAATTGTAAATAATCCTCATAAACACTGATTCCCTAACTCTTGTTTTTTACTGATTTTAATCTAAAAATGTTAAAAATTTCAATTCCTATGAAATAATTAAAGTAGAGAAGATAACCCAAAGATTATGTTTAATTGACTTATAGGACATTAACCAGCTTTGTATTCCACTTACCAATATTTTTCTAAGTTTTGGGGTTTTGTTTGTGTGTTTGGGAGGGTTGCAAATACTTAGTGTTTCATATCATGTTTTGAAATGGCTTTGTCATCTTTCTTGTTTCCTCATTAATGAATTAGATAAAATTTTGATGCACATTTTTTAGCATGTTGCAAATTACAACTTGACTTTAATTATAATATCCTCACTTGAGAATGACAAATGCATATCCTGCATACCCCACTTTTCTGTCCTGTATCTATGACAGACATCAAAATTAATCACAAGAATGGTTCAGAATCCTTCTCAACCTAAGAATCTATAAGGTGCTAGAGGCAATAAATGGGAATTGATGCTGAAGTTAAAATTAATGTGTCATGTCTGCCATATTGGCACATGTTTTGTTTTCATTGCCTTTAAAAGTTGCTGATCAGACCAAAAGATATTTATTCTTGCAAGATAATAGACACAAGCTGACAGCCTCAGGGTCAAATTCAGCACCATAAAGATAGTTTGGTAACACAATATTTTATTTCTTTTATTTGCATGCCTTTGAGGCGTACACTTGCAAGTTTCCCACCCCCCACAGCTCTTTGATGCACACATTATTCCAGCAATCACATTATTTTTCTTCACTGGCCCCTGAAGATACTTGTATTTATTGCCGGTCCTCTGAGGAATAGTTGTAGTTGGAGATTGAGTTGTATGAAGTCGTCATTTGCATTAGGTTAAAAATGCCGAGTATTAGCAATTACATACTTGTCGTATGGTTCGACTTAATCAGAAAAAAGAATCAGGCTATCCTTGGTGATCTTCCAGGTTTAAAACAATTTATTTTCGGGCCAGCTGAGTGGTGCGATGGTTGGGAGCTGGCTTGGGACGCCAGAGGGCCCCGGTTCGGATCCCACATATGAGGGCCAGTGACACTGCCCTCTACAGCTAAGATGCTGAACAGCAGCTCAACCTGGAGCTGGGCTGCCGTGAGTCACAGCGACAGCTTAGGCTACAGCCCCTGTGGCAGTGGGTTGCTATGGGCTACCGTGTGTAGCCAGCAGCCAGCGTGAGCGACCAGCAGCCGCAGTGAGCGGCCATCCAGAAGCCGGCGACTGATCTGCCTCACCCGGGAAGAGCGCAATGATGGTGCCAACTTGGGCCAGTGAAGCAACGTCCTCCACAACTAGACTGAAGAACAAAACGACAGCAACTTGTCTGTTCCCCTTCCCCCAATTCCCCAGCACTGTTCCCATCCCCCAATTCCCCAATAAAAACCTTTAAAAAACAAACAAACAAACAAACAAAAACCAATTTATTTTCTATTTTGAGTCACTATTCATCAAAGAGAAGTACTGATTTAACACCTACTGCACACAAAGCATTGTGGTAGATTCCAGGGATGACAAAGACATAAATGAATACCCGGCTCTGGGGGAGCTCATGCCTGGTTTTCAAGGTGTGAACTGTCTTATTTTCTATTAGATTATGAGCTCTTTGTATGCAGAGGCTGTGCTTTACTGTGCTGTGTTTTTCTATCACATGGCAGATGTTCAATAAATCTTCATTAAATGAATGGAAGGTAATGAGAGCGGGGAGAAGGAAGGAAAGGGGGGAGGAAGGGAGGAAGGAATGGATACTAGACAGAGATGAAGCTAACAAATTGACTTGTTATAGGAAACAATAATACTACAAAGAAATTTTACTCTTTTAAATTTACCTTTAAGTGAGTTTTATAATACAAAATGTTTTCTAAAGGCATCTGTTGAAATGGCTCTAAGTGGTATTGACTTTGGTTTGTTTCCAAAACTGAAACCACTCTGAAAGGTTACATGCATTCCACCATAAATGAGTTTTTAAAGGAAGGCTTCAAAGGCAGTAACCAAAGTGATTTCATTAATGACAGCATGATTGGAACAATCTCCCTGGTAGGTGATGGTTATTTGGAGGTGTAAACTAGGTGTCTACTAAAAAATAATCACACAAACATACCAAGATGAGGACATGTTTGTCACATTTCTTATTTCTAATGCAAGAGAGCTTCTTAGCACTTTTTCCTTTTTGTCACTATTAAAATTATCAAGGTATGTATTACAGATGATTTTTAAGATTTTCATAGTGTGAATAATTGTTCCTATTTAAAAGTGTGGTTAGGAAGGTTTTTCTTTTTATAGAACTCAGCTTCTTTTATCAAGAGCCAATAATCCAAGTTCATTCTATTAATTAATTAATTAATTTATTTATTTATTTATTTATTCCTGAAATATATTACGCTACTTATCCATGTTTCCAGAATTGGGAAAAGTATTCATCAGTCATTTTGAGAAATTCGCTGGATGTGAAAAGATTTATTCTGTGGTAAATAGTCAATGCTAGCTTTGCTATATACAAACAACACACCTCTTACCATTCAAGAATTATTTATTCAAGAATAAATAATGCTCAGTTAAAAAAAATACAGTTATTTGAAATCATGTTTTTACCTATAAGTTTGGTATAGGGATGAAGAGAAGAAAAACCATTGGTGAAAGAGTAAATTGCTAGTACTTTAAAAATTGATTATGTGTACTAAAAGCCTTAAAAATATGCATAGTCTTTGGACCAGCGATTTTATCTCCAGGAATTTATCCTATGAAAATAATTAAGAGTTGGTACAAAGAGTTTATAATATATTTTTCATTAATGTAAACAAAGGAGGTTACTAAATATCACTGCATCCATATAGAATAATAATACACACATATTTTTCCTCTGGAAGCATATATACCCAAGATTTCAACAGCAGTTACCTCTAAAAGAAGAGTTAGGCATGTTCAGAAAAAGTTTTATTTTTCCTCTCTGTTGATCTCATTTCTTAATTTTTCTTCAATGAACATATACCACTTTTATATTAATACAAAACTGTTTCAACAAGAAAAAAATAGTTAAGATGGCTTTCTATGTATTCTATAAAAATTAGATAGTTATCTCAACATTTAACATTAGTTACCTCAGAAACGTTACCACAAAAGAAAAATGTCCAAGTAGAATCTGAGTAAACTAAAATGTGAATCATATTTCTTCAATTTGAACTAAAGTTATTCAAAGAAATAGAAAGATTGTTTTCATAAGCATTTGATTTTTTATTCCTAAGACAGGCTCATTTGTGGTCTTTATTTTGTTTCAGGAAAAACGATCATTCTTTGAAACTACTTTCACTTCACTTTAAATAATAAAACCACTTGTGAATAACTTTTTTGATTATAAAAGTAACACATATTTGTAACAAAAACTTGGAAAATCACCCCTAATTCTATTACCCAGAGATAAGCACTAATGACTTTTGTTGTCCATCCATGAAGTTGATAACCATTCTTATGTTTAAAAATAGGAGGTTGGTGTTTAGGTATTTAAAAACCTCTGAAAGTCAATGAGACTCATGGAATTACATTTTTCTCTCTTATCTGTGAATTTGGAGGTAATTGTAGTGAAACAGAATGATCCTAGACTACTGTTTATCCATATTAAAATGCAATTGTGGCTATTGTCTTCTACCTTGGATGCTACCAGAACTTTCTGGGAAAAAAAAAATTAAAATCATATGATACCAGCAACCCATAAAAAGAATATATTCACACTCTTCATAACTCTTAATTTCCTCCAGGACAGATATCAGTGGATGGATTTATGCGCTATCTGAATGGAGAAGAAAATGGAGTCGTTTCACCTGAGAAACTGGATTTGAATGAAGATATGTCTCAGCCCCTATCTCACTATTTCATTAATTCCTCACACAACACCTACCTCACAGGTACAAATTTATAGTTCTTTGAAAGTTACTTTAGCCAGTTTCACCAAATTTCACCAAGTTCTACTTTCTGTTACTCATAAGTGAAGGTGTATTTTCTTTTGTTTCCTGTGAAATGCCTCTGAGATCTGGGTTTTGTGACCAGAGGCTCTACCTGTAAGCAGTCATATTCTTATGTGTGCAACAATATTATTTCTTCACACAAGTCTATTTCAAAGTGTTCAAGCCTTCTAGAATGTATCTACATCTGGTATTTTCAGACCTATGGATTTTTGTGTAACCGAACTCATTCTTCAGTGGACTTCACACCATGTACAATCCTACTTAGTTATCTGGACTTCTTTTATCTACCAAAAAATTCTGTAAACCTTAATAACTTCTGCACAAAGCACACTGCTAATTTGATCAAGGTAGAACAGAGCTTTAAATATAAACAAATTGACCTTTAGTCGGTTGCAAATATTATGATAAAGGAGAAAAAAGCAACAATGGGTTTCCTAATTTGATCCTAAATTGAATATTGCCATGGTTTTTAGTAGTCATTAAATTCAACAATATTAAAACATGGATATGAATACATATATATCATCTCAACATAGTTTAGAATTGAATAAATACAGATTTTAATATGCTGAAAATGTTTTTATAATCAAAATATATTTCCAGAATACTTTCTTTATGGCAATTCTCTAATCATAAGGCTTGGAAAGGATTTGTAGAGAATTTACATATTAAAAAAGAAAAAGAAAGCTTTTTTAAACCACACCACGCCCTTGCTTCACACAGTCCACCATCCAAATGAATATAAGATAGACTGACTTTAAGACCTCCAGCACAGCCAAAATCTTGGTTCTCATTCAGTATCTGTGAGTTGTAAATGCTCATCATGCTTAGGGGAGGTTTTGATGAGCTCATGGCTCATTGTTCAGGAGTGTGTGATTTGTGTTGCGGGGTAGACCAGTTACCTAAATAATGACAAAGGGGATCCAGGCACTGAATATTCGTGGACACGTCCAAGGGACTCTCGTAGGGTTCAGCCATCTGGCAACTAAGTAGTTCTCTCTTCGGAATCCCTTAAGGAGGCCTATTCTTTCTGGCTCAATGCATGTCGTGTTGGTATCAAGCCCAGCATTGGGCTGGTATCCCACACTCTGTGAAAAATAGGTTACAATAGAAATGGCTCTTGGACAGAGATAGCACTGTAGCCTCCAGACAGCTGGAATGGGCTACCTCAGGTTGATTCCATGTAATCTGAGACCATCTAGTCAGGATCTTATCGCCTGAGTTGTACAGTCATTTAAACTGCAACTTGTATGTTCTTCAGGAAAAAATGGACTGGCTCTCTGACGACTTATGGTCTATTTTGTTTCAACTAACATTATCTGCTGAGAGGTTCATGCCATAAAACTAGATTCGTGTTTGACTCATCCTAAACCCTATTCTGGTCATCTCTTGCTGCATTAACACATCATACCAAAACTCAGTGGCATAAAAAATACCACCATTTTATCTTGATCCATATTCTGTATGTCAGGAATTCAGATAGGGCACAGAGAAGATGGCTTGTCTCTACTCCCTAGTGACTTGGGCCTCAGCTGAGAAACGAATGGCTCAGAGTAACGCAAATACCTTCCTTGTGTTCTGCGATCATCTGGAACAGCAGTTCTCAAACTGTGGGTTACGACCCCTTTGGGGGTCGAACGACCCTTTCACAGGGGTCGCCTAAGACCATCGGAAAACAAAGATATTTACATTACGATTCATAACAGTAGCAAAATTACAGTTATAGAGTAGCAACGAAAATAATTTTATGGTTGGGGGGTCACCGCAACATGAGGAACTGTATTAAGGGGTCGTGGCATTAGGAAGGTTGAGAACCGCTGATCTGCAAGCTTCTCTACCAATGTGTCTGGCATTTGGGCTAGGATAATACAACAGCTGGGCTTTCGGTTAGGACTGCTGGCCTAATTGCCTACAGGGGACCTCACCATGTGGCTTGGGTTTCCTCACAGCATGGCAGCCCCAGGATAGGTGTACTTCTTACATGGCATCTCACGGCTGTAAGAACAAGTGTCCCAAAGAACAAGGAGGAAGATTAATTGCCCTTTTGCGCTTAGGTTCTAAACTCCTGTAGTGTCACTTCTTTTATTATTTGTCAAAACAGTCACAAGCCTACCCAGATTCAAAGGGAGAGGACATAGACCACAGTTCCGGATGGGAAGTGTCAAAATCTGTTTAACCTTCTTTTAAAGCTACTAACTTTAAGAAGAGAATGTCCACTTAGCTCACTTCCTTGCATTCAGTTTCTTAGGCCTACTTCAAAAATTTTGCAGCTCCCACTCAAGTTGATAGCCTTTATAAAGGAGTTCCTTTTTCTTCTCAGGTGTGCTTAATCTTATTTGGTACCATTCACCTATTTGGCAGTCTGGTGCAGCTTATGAACTTTCTAAGAATAGCATTAAATGTATAAAATAAAGTATGTAGGCTTTAAAGAGGAAACAAATTCATCTGAAATAGTTTGATCAAATATTAAAAAACAAATGTGTGATGAAATAATATACAATTATTTACACATTTAATATACAATTAATAACACAATTAAAAATCAGTGTAAATATGTTGTGATAATTTGCAACAATTAGAATATATGAAAATATTTGTGATTTCTACTTGTGACAAAGTCACAGGTCCTGCTAGGACTATTATGACTCATAACTGAAGAGAATGCTAAATTTAACATGGAAGGTAAAATTAAAGATGTAACTTTTTCTCATTCAAGTTTGAGGAGGCCTATAAAACTTCAAAGCATCCAGATCCTTGACTTGATAAGATCCTAAAATATATAATTCCAAAGACCTTGGCGTGTGATGGAATCTTGTATTTATTACATACTTAGGACCCCAAGAATCTTAAAAATACATAAATGTATATCCAGTTAAATTCTGGGCACTGTATGTGGTTTCATCTACCTGGAAGTCACTATATATACTAATTTTACCAATAATCATTTTAGTCCAAAAATGTTTCCAGCTGATTTATCTAATATAGCTTTTCTATTATTTGTCATATAATAAATGAGCCAGTGACACCAAAATGATTAAATGACAAGACTGCCTGGATATACACTCTATTCTTTTCCCCTCTTTCAGAATATATTATTTTTTCTCTTAATGTGTATCATATGGACTTACGGTGTTCAGATTTTGTTCATTCAACCACAGCCACTATTCTCCTTTCGATGCTCAGATTGTCTCAGCTTTAGTTGGTGGTAACATGGTTTTAGGCTGGCATCTAGGTCCTTTTGACATGACCCATTGATCTTTGAAAATGTCCTTGCTTTCTGGAACGTAAAAATCTTCCATGCACATCTTTTTCCTTTCTGCAGAACACACGAAATCAGACTTTTCCCCAATGAGCTCTGGCTCCTTTTAGTGGGAAAGAAATTGTGTGAGTAACAGCAGTTTGAACACTGCCCTATAGAACTTTGTTTCTAGACCTCTTCCATGACCAAAACAAAAGAAGATAAATGTTTTCATTCTTTTTTCTTGTTAAGGCACAAGTTCACATAAGTATTTCCATTCTTATCTTCCAATTAAAATTCTTGATTCTATAGCTGTGCTGCCTTTTTGAATCTTGATACCTAACAAATTATACATAATTACTCATTTGCTTTACTCACAACACAATAATAGTTCTAAGAAAATTGTTCAACGTTAATACAAACAAACTACACAATACTGTTAAAATTTTTCTCTGCAGTTCTTTTTACCTGCGTTTCATTTCACTAAGGATTTTCAGACCAGTTAATTTCTTCCAGAATCAGTCATTCACCCTCCCTCTGAATAACTTGGTAATTAAGCACAGACATGGTAGAGAATTTGGCTCCATTTGTCAGTTTAGTGTATTGTGTTAGCATATTAATGGTCAATCATTCTCAAAAGGTGGAGCTTTCACCTACTAAGTAAGAGAAGGGTCCACTCTTTTTTTAAGGAAGAAAGAACTCAAATAGCTGTCTCCAAATTTCTGTACAATGATTTTATATTACCGCCATCTGATTCATACACATGATTCCTGACCAAGTCAACCAATTCTCTCTCCAATTATTTAATTACTAGTAGTATTAGAATTCACATATTTCAAACATTCATTTTTTAAACTGTGTTACCTATATTAAATAATGTTCTGATCTTTAGGGAGATTTTAAATTTCATTTTGCTCACTTTTCTGAGCTATGTATTATTATCCCATAGTTTGCATTATATAAATCCACATCCTAACAATATTACCTTGTCCCAGTATGAAAGTCTTCTCTTTTCATGCAGAGAAGTTAAGGAGAACTCCATATAATGAGCAAAACAAACAAACAACAACATGAAAAAAACACAACTACACATAACTATTAATAAAGGCTCTTTAGGTTTTGTCTGAAATCCTCTTTTTTTAACTTATGGGTAAAATTTGGTTTCAGTTCATGTAGTATTAGTATCCTTGTTGTAATTATAGATAAACCTATGTAGAACTCATCTCTCAGGGGCCTTTGCATAAATATAGACATCAATAATAGAGAAATTCAAACTTCCCAAGCCCAATTAGAAAATTATACAATAAAAATATAACCAAAGTATGTATAACCCAATAGACTCCAATTAAATGTTAAAATCGATACCTAGAAAATGAGTTATATTTTGTACTTCACAGCCATTTGTAGAACAAGTGAAAACTTTTTCTATCAAAACATTATTTTATATAAAAGGTAAAAACAACATTTCCCTATTCAAATTAACTTGAAAAGTGCTAGGTACAAACAAAGATTGGAACCTACTGCAGTATGTTTTCAATATAGGAATAAAGTTTCCCAGATTAACAGTCATTAAGGTTATGACCAACCCTCGTCCCCCCATCACCACCCTGCTGATTTTTTTGGAGCATTTTAGGAACTGGTATTCCTGAGAAATGCCACTGTAAATTCAAATAAGGAATATTTTGATATTTGGAATGTTTCATTTTGAGCATTCAAAGGAAATGTAAAAATTAAATATACGATATGAAAACCAATCAATTTAGCAATGCATTATTATTATGTCTATTTCTCTACTCATTATTGCCCCTTTGTTAACTACCAAGTCACCCAGGAGGCAAAATAAATCGGATGATTGAGAGAAATATTTGCACAGAATGAGCCGATTTTTAATTAAGATGGTCATTTTCTAATGTTTGGATAGTCTTGGCAGTACACGAAGTAGTGATTATGTTTTAAATTACTGTTTTTTTCTTGAGAAATCTAACCTTATGATTCAAAACAAATTCTCACAGGATAAAACAGTATGCAATCATTTCAACCTATAGTCTTTCAGCTCCTCATAAATTTTCCCATATTCCAAACCATTTGGGAGATGATGCCTCCATAGACCAAGCAAGCAAAGTGGTATAACTGAATAATTAACATCCTTATTCAGCTTAGGAAGAAATAAAGAAGTTTAGGTTTTAGTTATTCCTCTTATGAATTACGTTATCTGATTGAATGTATCAAATAATTATTCAACTGCTCTCCTCACTTATATATTCTTGACTGCAGAAAACTTCTAGAAATGATTCAAGGCCTATTTTTACCCTTGTCAGTCATCCACTACCAACCCAATCTGAGTGTCACTCCGTTCTTGTACACCTCTCCCACTCAGTTAGCCCTTAGCATATGCAACCTTTCAAAATTTATTTTTGGTGTAGCACTCACACAAGACCTATGAAAGTTGCATAGTAGGATGGAAAGAAGATAAGCTTAGCAAATAAACAGACCAAGTTTCAATTTGCCTCTAAGTAAATTACATGCTTAACTCTTCTAAGCCTTAGTTTCTTCATTTGTGAAATGAAGCTACATTGAATCAGGCAGGGTATTTTGGGCTGCAATAGGTTACTATTAATTAATGGCTTGAATATTGGGGAATTTGTTATCTCAAACAATAAACAGTCCAAAAGCAGGGTGGTTGAGGTTGATTAAATCAGGAATTTATTGGTATCTTTGGTGACCCCAGATGCTTACCATCTTTGTGCTCCATTACAATTTCAAGATGGCTGTGCACGCTGAGCATCGTCTCCCTGAGAAATAAGGTCCATGTGTCGCAAAGGGAAAGTCCCTGTCTTGTGATTTTGTAGGAGTGAGGTCCCCTCAACCCCACCAAGTAGACTTTCCTTTGTGCCCTATTAATCATAGCCCAGAGTTACATCGCACAGCGATGTCCACATTAAGTACTGACATGGCTGCAGAACTACTGTGACTGGCTGAGAAGAATTAAGATTTACCCCAGCGCTGGGAGGGGAACCTGAAGCCTATCAGAACCTAAATAGAATATTCTATTGGAAAGGAGAAAAAGTAAGAAGAGAAAGAAAGAGCAACCAAAAGTGTAAGATTGGGGTGAATTTAAATACCCTGGTACATAAGAACCTTCTGCTTTATTTGTCCTTGCCTCCCTACCTAGATAATGAAAGTAAGAAATAGCCATCATGTCGTTTTTGTATCTCCCAGTATTTTGTCTTCCACAGAGAATGTTATTGGGGAATATGCACAGGCTCCTGGAATTAGTAAGGCATGTGCTTAGAGTGGTTTTCCCATTTTCTTACCTAAGTCATCTCATGGCAGTTGGATCTATGTTCAAGAGCATTCCATGGTCTCACTGAGGCAGCAGGCAGACACTATGGAAGAGAGAGGTCAGATTAAACTGACACCCTTAAAGACGGTCAAGGTGAACAGCACAGCCTCAGTATTTTGGGCAGTTCTTTCAAGCGTAGCTGGGATTGTGGCTTGAATGGATGTTATAGCCTTAAAAGTGAGGAGAAATAGTTTCCATTTCCATTTATTAAAGGAGACACTATTTATTAAGGAAGGCCACTGGATTAACAAATGCATCACATTCTGGAATTGTCTTACGCTGCAGGTTGATGAGAAGACAATAAATAATGTTAACTATAAATATAGACAAATATCACCCTCTGCAAGATGAGAAATTCCTCAGAAGCCTGTGTTAATAGAAGGATTGTTATTTTCAATTTTCAGTCTCTTCCATCCGTGGATGCCTTGGGTAATCTGAGACAAAGCTCAAGTGAATGTAGCCAGCTGCCCAAAATGAATGCAGTCAAGTGAGAAGTTGCAGAGCCATGACTTCGGGCAGTCTTCTGAATTAATCTGAAGTGGAGCATCATCTCCCAAGTTCCATCATGGGCTTGGAATGTACTCCAGGGGGCGTTCACAGCCAGGCAGAGATGATGTCAGATACTAGTTTCAGAAATAACAAGGGTTGGGTGACTCATGACATATTATTAGTCCCAACCCCCCAGCAAGCCTTTGGCCCAGTACCTATATTTATTAGGTCTAATCAAATGGAAATATAATGGGGGAATAGGATATAATAATGAAGAGTTAGGAACTTTAGGAAAGAAAAATAAACTAGCTTTGAGGTTTTAGGCAGAAAAGGAGAAAATAATGGAGAACATTAATACATGTGTTTAGCGGGGAATGACCATAGATGAAGTAAAACACACATGGAACCTAATATGCATTCCAAGGAATAGGACAATTATGGAAATATGTGAGTTTTCTCAAAATATGCTTTTGTTTGGAGACTTCCATTTCTAATAAAGATTATTTATTGTAAGAATGAACAGCAAGTTTACTTTGTAGGGAATCTGTTGGGCTTAGGTGTTGGACAATAACCACCTACACATACATATGCTTCCATTCTTTAGTGGGGTTTTTTTGTTGTTGTTTTTTCAGATTTTTTCTCATCTCATAAACCCAACCCCATGCCTTACCATGTGTTTCAAAATATTAACTGACCAACGTTTAAAAAGTACATCAAATTTCTTCTGTATCTTTGAATGATTAATAAAAATTGCAAGCAAATCCAAAGAAATGCTTCTAGAAATTCTTTGAATCTTTTATAACAGAACATTCTAATGTGGGTTAGGAATTTATTTACTTCAATCTACCATTAAACCTTATCTAGCTCATAAATCTATGGCAACTTTCCTACTAAAATTAATTAACACATAACAAAGTATTAATGAAATAAACTCAGAAACTGCACATTATGTGATAGTACTGGACATAATCAGAAATGCATTTAAACAATTTCCTAGGGGCCAGTTTAGTGGCTTAGTTGGTTAAGAGCACAAGCTCTGAGCAACAGGGTCACTGGTTGTTGATTCCCACATGGGCCAGTGAGCTGCACCCTAGCTGAGCTGCTGCTGAGCTGGTGAGAGCATGTGCTCTTAGCAGCAAGATTGCTGGTTCAACACCCACATGGGATGGTGGATTACGCCCCCCCTGCAACTAGGTTGAAAGCAGTGACTGGACTTAAAGCTGAACTTGTGCCCTCCACAACTAAGATTGAAGGACAACAACTTGGCTTGGAGTTGATGGGTCCTGGAAAAACACAATGTTCCCTTTCTCCAATTCCCCAATAAAAACCTTAAAAAAAAAATCCCACAATTTTCTAGATAGTATACAAGAAAATCTGCTTAACTCTTTAACATCAGTGCAATTTTCTGCAAGAGCTATGACCTTTAAGGTGTTAATCTGATAATTAGAATTCTTCACTTTCTTTAGCTAAAGTTGCTCTCCTTTAAGCTTAAGAATAACATGTAAATGACTATCTTTTCCCCTTCCCTGCCACTGCCCCCTTTTCCCTGTATGCAGCAAAGACCTTTATTACAACAAACTGATGCAATTATAAATGGAAAATTGATTATCTAGCATCAGGAACTTTCCAGATTATTTGGTCAGCATTTCTACTTTTGCAAACACATTTGTGTTGTTTAAAATGCCCTATTTTTCCAGTAGAAAAAAGTGATTATGCAAACTTCCTTAATCACCCTTTCAGTGCATTTACTAGGGCTCTGTAGAACTGGAGAATGTCATCCTTTTGTTATGCTGATATCGGTGTTGTGACATGCATATAAAAGTAAAATTAAACCAGTAAACTTAATCCCATTTTCTTTGTACTGTGTGTCTCCACCAAGCAGATCTTGTCCATTTCAAAGTCATTTTGACAGTTTTTATCAATAGTTCACAATTTATTTTTTTAAATGATGGAGACTTATAGACTATAAATCACAGAAAATCTTGAATATGGAAAACCAAAGACTTCCATTTGTGTGATGATGGTGGGCTCAAACGTCATGTATTATTAATCTTATAAACTAATTTATCAAGAAATGAGTGCCTTCCATTGACTTCTTAAGTGAAACAGGAACAGTCTGACTTCTATTCCTGTCCTCAGACTTCCCAGGTGCCTTGATTATTACAATTCTCATCACTTCACTAGAGTATTTCAGTTTTGTTCACAAAAGTTTTTAATTTTGATGATGTCTATCAATTTTTTCCTTTGTTGCTTCTGTTTTCTGTTGTTTTTTTTGGTCATATCTACAAAATCATTGCCTAATCTAGGTGACCAATATTTACTGCTATATTTTCTTCTAAGATAGATAGATATCTTAGAAGTTTTTAAGAAACTTACATGTAGAAACTTAATCCATCTTGAGTTATTTTTTTTGTATATGATACGAGACAAGGATTCAACTTCATTATTTTACGTGTGCCTATCCAGTTGCCCCAGCACAATTTGTTGAAAAGGTTATTATTTCTGCAATGCATCATCTTGGCACTCTTGTTGTAAGTCAATTGACCATGAATGTGAGGGCTTATTTCTGGATTCTCAATCCTATTCCAGTCATCTATATTTCTATCCTTATGCCCACATCACATTCACTGTCTTGATAACTGTAGCGTCATAGTTAAGTTTTGATATTGGGAAGTGTGAGTCCTCCCACTTTGTTCTTATTTTTCAAGATTGTTTTGGCTATTCTGGATCCTTTGCATTTTCATATTAATTTTAGGATCAACTTGTCAATTTGTGCAAAAAAGCCAAATGGAATTTTGATAGGAATTGTCAAGAAATTCTAGAAGACCCCTCTGGGAGGCAAAAGAGAGTTTTTTATGTATATATAGTTTGCAAGCCAGGGAGTCAGGAGTCGTAGCCTGGAGCATAGACCAAAAGTACATTCTGAAAAGGATGAGGTAGTAAGGCAGAGTATATAAGGGCCGTAAGCACAGAGAGCTGATCATTTACGGGGATTGGTGGGGGCAAGCAGCAAAACTATAAGTATGTGCAAGCAAGATGGAGATTGGTCAGGGCTACAAGGGCATCTCTAGTTTACCAACTTTTGGTCAGCAGGTAGGGTCATGAGATATGGCCCAGGTTGGAGTCATACAACATCGGCAGCAACAGGTGTCACAAACTATGGTGGTGGTGGTGGTGGTGGTGGTGGTGGTGGGAGGAAAGCGGTCACAAGGCAGTTGCCCTTGGAGTCTGCAAAATAAACTGGTAAAACAAGTTGTATGGTGAAAGGGACAATGTAGCGAATGCAGCTCGCCACATAGACAGCCAGACTTCGAACTACAAAACAGCTTACTCGCTCGCAGTGCCACAGATCAAACTGCAGAAAAGTCTAGGTATTTGGTCACAAAACAATGATGTTAGAATCCTCAGAATTGAACATTAGCTCAGGTTGGGAAGTAGTACTATCTTAACAATATTAAGTCTTCTGCTCAATGAATGTGCATTTTCATTTATTAAGATTGTCTAATTTTTTAACAATGTCTTATAATTATTAGAGTATAAGTTTTTTTCTTCTGTCAAATTTAAGTTTATTCCTATAAAAGAGCACTTTTGACAAGAGAATGTATAGCTTTTCTAAGCATTTGTGCCTTGGATAAACATGACAGAGGAGTTGACTTGCAGAATAAAATAACCTGTCAATAGTACTCTGTCATAGAAATGCACTCAGAATTAAAAGACCGAGTTTTGAAGTTATAATCCTGGATCTTCTCCTTAACAGCTTTGGAAACTTGGGTAAATGAATTGCTCTCTGCCCTTTTCATTATCTGAAAAGAAGTTTGCTTTTTAAAAGGTGTTTTATACCAGAGAGATTTTTGTGAAGATTAAATGTAGTAATACGTATAAGAGTCAAACAACTATAATTGGCACATGCTAAGCAGTTAATAAATATCAGTCACTGGGCTGGCCGAGTGGCTCAGTTGGTTAAGAGCTCGCTCAAGAGTGCATGCAAGCTCTGAGCAACAGCGGTTTGATGCCGGGCCTGAGCTGAGCTGCCACTGAGCTGTCAACAGGTGGCAGGATGGCTCAGCTAAAAAAAAAAAAAAAAAAAAAATTGAAATAAATAAATACATATGAGTCACTGTCATTGTTACAGAGCTTTCTTTCTTAAATTCTCTTTTCCCCTAAACCTCCGCTAGGGAGCCACAATTACATTTGCGATTATCCCACTACCTCCTGGTATGTGGAGGCAGAAACAGGGCTGAGAACAGTTTCTCGAGCTCTTAAGATCTTTGTTTTCCCACTGTTGAAGAGTTTCTCTGGGAAGCCACCAGTGTGTTTCTCACTTCATGGGATGCTGGGGTTCATTTTATTGGTGTTTTACAGCTGGTCAACTGGCTGGAAACTCCTCCGTCGAGATGTATCGCCAAGTGCTCCTGTCTGGTTGTCGCTGTGTGGAGCTAGACTGCTGGAAAGGACGGACCGCAGAAGAGGAGCCAGTCATCACCCATGGGTTCACCATGACGACGGAAATATCCTTCAAGGTAGAATGAATGAAAGTGGCTAAAAGAGGCACCTGGGGAGACTGGACCCCTTATAGTAAAGCCTCCTAAAGTAGACAGTCCCAGTGGTTACAATTAAGTCCATAGGCTATTAAACATCTTTGCCATATCGGAGTTTAGTTGGGATCAGGTGAACTGATTCATGCTAACCAAATCTAAAGAAACTGTCTTATAAAAGAAATGTAAATTTATTTGTCAATTTAGCACTATTATTCCTTTTTTTTACATTTTATCATTGGCAATTGTAACATACATAACGAAGAATGCATACAACTTATTTGTACAGGTTAACGAATGGATACAAAGTTCACACACATGAACTACCACCAAAGTCAAGAAATAGGAACTTACTGGCACCCCAGAAACACTCCATGTACCCATTCCCATTAAGAGTGACCCCCTTGGCCCCAGAGATGACCACCTTCCTGACCATTACAGTGATCCAGCATCCTTTGCATTTCTTTAGCACTGTATTAGTTTATGCACAGCCCTAAACAGTGTAGTTTCACCCATTTTTAACTTGATATAAATGGATTCATAGTTTAGTATGCATTATTTTGTGTCTTGCTTTTTTCACTCCACATTATTCGGGAGACTCAATATTATTGCATGTATTACTGCATGCTTGCTTGTTTGCTTGATGATGATGATGATAGTATATGAGTACTATTTAATTATTATTTAACATTTCATTCATAGAATATACTTGTATATAGAATGGAATAATAATAATAATAATAATAATAATATATGGAATGGAATACTGGCTATTATATGCCATCTTTTGGCTCACTGATACCTAGGGCTCAAAGACCCCTAGGACACACCTGTAGTCAGAGTTGGGTTCAATGGCTTATGCAACAAAAGAGCACAAATGTCATGAGAAACTGGTGTCTCAGAAAAAGCGTGTTAGAGAGAACTTACAGGATTTGGGCTTGTATTGTGATTTGGGGGAGGGCGAATCAAGGAAGCAGGGTCTTTCTGTGGATAGAACACTGGCAGGAAGCAGAAAGAATCTTATGATTGGATATCTTAATAAATCCTATCTAGGAGGCAAGACAAAGCTGTAATTTATAAAGAAGCATCAACCACTCTTACAGTCAGTAATGAGGGTGTGTTTGGTCATCTCCCCTCTCTTTCCGTTCATGGCTCCATCATACGCCATAGAGAGCCTCACTTTCATGCATATGGGCAAATAGTAAGTTCTGTTCATATCCCCCGCAAAGCGCATTCCTCAGGAGCTTGGGGGCATTTGAGTGGGGAAATCTGTGTTCCTAGGCACCCTAGAAAGTAATCTAGAAAGGGGGTATGTGGGAACATGTTTTCTTGACCGACTCAGGTTTCTCACCCTTTTGGAAGGGAATAGGCAGAGAAGGACCAGGGGACAACTTCTAGAGCACAGGTCCCAAGGTATGCGCCCCATTACCTGGGTCACCTCAGCCTCAGGGCAGCACTGGCTCTGGGTCATTAACTCTTGCCCTAAGCGACCACAGAGACAAAACCCCAGGATTTGGATAGCTAAAGTAGAGTAAGAACAAGACCATTGTAAATGGGGAGGTCAGAGTGTAAAGAGGCCAGAATATTGGAGGAATTCGATGCTAATGTCACCAAGATGGGTGACAAAACTTTGGATGAAGAAGATAATGAACCATGTGCCAAAACCTTTGCTGAATGAGGGGGATCTCAACAGATGGCAGAAGTGAAGAAGTGGTTAAAGCTTGTTTGGCTGCTTCATGAGAACTCGGTTTGTTTTGTTTTGAAATAAGAAGATGGAGAAGTAATGTTGCAGAAGTATCATTGGGAGCAGAAAACTCCCAGTCTTCAGCTTTCAGCCCTGGGGCACTTGCAATGTGATCAAATAAACAGCTATCACCTCAAAGAGCAGCAAAAAAGATTTTTAAGGGACAGCCAGGTTCCAGTTTAGGTAAATGGGTTTCTTGATCAAAGGTACTATGTTTGACAGCAATAAAAATGTGTTCGGAAACAATATCATTAGCACCTTAAAATATGTTTAGCATGTTGTGTCTAGGGAATTTGACTTTTCATGATTTCTTAAACTTAAGCTACAATACAACAATTAGAGAAAAATAGCACCCTTTCCTAAATGTTACAACAAAGCCTACTATGGGGTTGACCTGAATTTTGATCAGAAATCTTTAAAAGTTGTATCTGCTCCTGAAATTGAGCCTTCTTAAGTCCTTTTGGTGTTCTTTAATGGAAAATCAATGGGTTTTTGTTTCATTTCCATAGCCTCCCACCCTCCCAGGCCCTGCCATTACCCTTTGTTAGATATCTAAGGTACCAACCCTAACCTGGTTGGGCTGTTAAAGAAAAAGCAGGGGACAGATGACCCTGGTGTGGGGTGAGTGCAATTTGGGCTCACTTCTCTACTGATGGATGAAGATGATCCTGGAAAGGGAGACAGCACATTTTGATGGGGCCATTACTGAGCTAAGGGACCGATGGCCTTGTACACCGAACCACTGCCAGGAGGGCCCACCCACCCACACACCCCTTTGCCGCCGTCCTCTCAGAGTTCATGTGAGGGGAAATTATATTTCCTTAACAGTTTATAATCCTCAAGCTTCTTTTTTTTATTATTAAAATGTATTGGGGTGACAATGGTTAACAAAACTACATAGGTTTCAAGTGTACAATTCTGTACTACATCATCTATATATCGCATTATGTGTTCACCACCCAGAGTCAGTTCTCCTTCCATCGCCATATATGGGAGTTTCTTTGCACGGGGTGGGGGTGCAGATAAACATCGACTATATTTTAAGACATATTTATTTTATGTGGAGCATTGGCTTTCTGGCCTCAGCCATCAAGTCAGCTTAGAGTGACTCTCCCTATGCACTCGACAGTACAAGTGGCTCTTCAATCTCTTCTGTGATCCCTGAGCCACAGGCTGATTGAATATCTATTCCTGGGCTCCAGGAATAGCACAACTTCTCAACCACATCCACATACTTGCTGACAGATTTAGAGACAAAAAGATGAAAACTGGCCCAGAATACTTCTTCCCCTCTATCCCTGCCAGAGTTAGGGGTGTGGGGTGGCCAAAGGGAGCAGGACACCCGTCTCCCCTGCTGACTGGTTTGTCCAGCCACACTCCCTGCCAATGTGCATTTGCAGGATAGATCATTCTTGCAAAGATGTGGGCAGTGGTGGCACTGGTGGGCAAGGGTGAGTGTGGGGAGTAGAAATGCCAACCTGTTTGGTGGACAAATATACAGAGCAAAGGTTCTCTACATCAGGACTAGGACTGGAGTGATGCACCTGAGGTGACTTACAAGCAAAATGTAGGGAGGAACTTCCTCTCAGTGTCATGTAAATGCAGAGCTGACACCTAAGAATGGGTGTTCCTTTACATTTTGTATTCAGATACCTCACTTGCATCACCCTAGGCCCAGCTCTGCTCTGCCTGATTATCAGCATGTGGTCTGCTTTTCTAGAAACTACTTTGTACAGAAACTTTGTAAGAAAGAGTAGGAAAAGAAGTGGGGACAAGGCCCTACATGATCTCCCCCCTTACCCATTAGCACTCTCCCCCTCGCTCACTGGGCTCCACCTCCACTGACCTCCTTGCCGTTGACCATGGTAGGCACGTTTGTCCATGCAGCCATGGCACAGATTGTTCCTCTGCCTGGAATGCCCTTCCCCCAGGTTATCTGCGTGATTCACCTCTTACTTCCTTGAAGACTTTGTTAAATGCCACCTTCTGAACGAGGCTCACTGTGGCCACTCTATTTAATACTATAACCAGCCATCCTGCCCACTCCCATGCTTCTGATACAATTCCCGCCACTTCTGTATTTTTTGTTTTTATCAGTTGGCACTTATCACCTTCTACCGTTCTGCTTAATTTACTTAACTATTATGTTCCTTGTTTGTTGTTTGTCTCCTTCTACTAGTATGTAAGCTCCACAAAGACATGGATCTTTGTTTTGTTCCCTGATGTGCCCCAAGCACTTTGAAACAAATCTGGCATATAGTAGGTGCTCAATAAATGTTTTTTAAAATGACTTTTCCCATTTCAAAGCAAGTAGACAAATTACAGCTTAGCTTTCATTTTTATTTTTCCTTATCTCTGTTTATCACATGAATGAATTTTGTCTTTCTCTATTTTCACGTGTGAAATTCCATGTGTAATACATTGGAGGGCACTGAAAAAGATTCCCTCAGTGTTTGCCAGTTTGGGCTCTCCCATATATTTGGACCTGACCTTCACGGTGCAATTAGACTATATTCTATAGCCACAGGTGTATCGCAGCAACAAAATAAGCTAAATGTAGAAGTTTGTCATTTTTATGTCACATAGTTTGTCTACTCTCAGCCTATGCAATTGGGAAAGCTTCTGTGAGATATATCTCCCAAAGTGAAAGTTCTTATTGGCATTTACCTTCTATTTATTTATGGGCCAAAATAAAATGTTATGTTCTGAGAAAGGGGACATGCTGTAATTCCCCCTCTTTCTGGAGACCTTTTTATTTTGCACCCTGGATTTATTTATTATTTACCCCATATATCTGCCCCTCTGTTTCGCTGCCTCCTTGCCTGAGCCTTTCTGATGGTCAGGACAGAGTAATTCGCCACTTAGGCTTCATTCTCTCTGCTCCCACTCAGTCTCTTCCTCCCACAGTGGGCACCTACCCGCCCACCCCATCCCCATGCTGCTCCTTTTTATCCCCTCGGGCAACTCCTTTGTAACCAGCAATTGTACGGGATGGGAAACTGGATAATGTGATAACATATATGATGAAAATATATTAAATTTGAGTCTGTGGTTAAATGGAGCATTTCTGAAAATAAAGCTTCATTCTCTGAGAGAAATCATAATTTAGGATGCAATTTAACTGCTACATGAATGCGCACATAAAATGGATATCAAATACACCCTGCTGTTGTCTGTCTAGGATAAAGGATTTCAAGGGCAGTTTTTTCCCACTGGAGGTTAGTAATTGAGCCATATGGTTTATGGATTATTGAATCCAGTGTTAGCAGTCTCTGAAAAACGGTTTTGGCTTAATAAGGAGCAATTGCGCAGTAAGGCACTTTCACATTCCAGTGTCCACTAATGATAGTTTATATGAAAGAACAAAACTTAAAACCTGTAACTATTTTTCTTGTCCTGAAGGACCATGGGCACTATGCAAAGAATCCTAAAGGCATAAAAACAAACAAACAAAAAAAACCTCTTTCTGGAGTTTTCAGGTGCTCCCCACTAAAATGATTAGATGAAATTCAGTAAATGTTTTCTTTGGTTTCAAAGGGTCAAATAGGTTTCTTAAGTGGCGGCTAACTTATGGTAAAAATGAGGAGAGATAGACAGAGGGAGGAGGGAACAGATGGGAGGAAAAGAGCGAGAAGAGACAGAGGGTAAGAATGCAGCTCTGGAGCTGATTCTAACGGCAGCTCTCCCATCTATTGGCTGCAGACCTTTGAGAAGCACCCTTAGCAGCCCGAGTCTCTTTCTTACGAGCAAAATGGAGATGATAAAAGTGCTTACCTCCTAGGGTTGTTGTCAGCATTCAAAGATGCTACAATACCTAATATACAGACATTGCTTAGAACAGTGCATGGCATGCAGTGAGTACCCTATACATGTTAGCTACTGATATTATCATTGAAATTTAAGAAGTTACACTTTAGCTTTCTTTGTATAAATATAATGGTTGTGGTATTATTTATGCAAGGAGTTATTAACTCAGGGTGAAGGCAGGGGTTGAATTAAGTCATTTATAAGAGGCTGCCATGGTAGAGGCTGTGGGTGCCCTCCACACACAACCCCTGGCATGCACTTCACCTCGAGGAAGAGGCTAGAAGGCTAAACTATGTGGCAAATTAAACACAGCCCGGACTTGGTTAGGGACCCAGTGGGAGCTGAGAGGGATATGGCAGGTGAGCGTGGCGATTCCATTGCAAACATGGGCCCTAAGTCAAGTGCACAAGACCAGAGGCATGAAAAGGGAGAAGTAGGAGACACAAGATAGGAAGGTCTAGGGAGCCCAGGGCCCATGTGCAGTTCAGGCCATACCAGCATCCCCACTGTGGGGAAAGAGAATCAGACCCAGGGAGCTGGGAAGACAGAGAGGCACAAATTCCCTACTAGTCTGAGAGCAGGCCCACAAAAACACCCGCATTTAATTGGCCGAAGCTAAGGAGAGAGGCTGTTGGCCTAGGACAAAATACCCAGTTTTCTAAGGTAGAGGGGGAAGGATTCTCACTCACCTTCAGGACTGATTCTTATTGGCTGACGAAGCAAGTCTATAGTCAAGCTTCGTTATTAGAGGCGGCTGGAGAAATTCTCAAACAGCCAGAAACACCAATCATAATCAGAAAAGTTGTCAAAGTCTTTTACTTCCTTTTACATTTGAGAGACTCTTTTTCAATGTCAGACTCAACCTTGAATGGAAATTTCAGCCAGGAAAGTGTTCAAGTTAACCAGGCTACTGAGTATGGAACATTCAAGCTTCTGTAATACAAAATTACATTTACCTTTGGTTATAATCAAGTTCTAAGCTTTGCTTAAGCCATTGATTAGACAAGTCCAAACGTTGATAAACTATCTTCTTTAGGCGACATTCAGCATGGCACCTGTTTCGGTAAATTAAATTTTGTTGGAACATAGTCACATCCACGTGTTTACTTATTGTCTGTGGCTGCTTTGGAGCTACAAAGGCAGGGTTGAATAGTTGCTATAGAAACCATATGGCCAGCAAAGTCTAAAATACTTACGATTTGGTCCTTTATGGGAAAAGTTTGCTGGCCTCTGAAATAGTCAGTAGAAGAATAAATGGGAGTACAAATAAATAAATGGTGTTTCCCTTCTATTAAGAATGTGAAGAGTTCATTTATTTATTTGATAATATTTAGTGAACATCTAGAATGTACGTTAGCACTTCCTAGGTCCTGGGGACAGAACAGTGGCGAAAACTGATTGCTTATCCTCAAGAAGCTCACATTCTAGAGGGGAGAAGTAGACCAAAATAAACACACAATATGGCACATGGAGATATGCCCTTTAAGGCAACGTAAGTAAGTATTGAACAAAAGAGGGGCTAGAGGTATGCCATTTCCAGCAGTACGGTGGGAGAAGGACTGTGATTACAAGACAGTTGAGCGAAGAACACAGACCCCCTCAATTATGGAAGTAAGCTTTGCTTTCAGATAAGAGTATTCCTGATGAAAACAACAAAGATAAAGAAAGGAAAGAGATGAACAAAGGGATGAAGTCATGCATGGGGTATTCAAGGAAAGCCAAGAGAAGGGTCAATGAACTGTAGCAGGGTAAGCAATAGTGAGCAGGTAAAGGAGATGAAGTTAGAGAAATAGCAGATACCAGATCTGATAAAGAATTTGGATTTCATTCTGAAATGGGAGGCCAATGAAAAAATTTTACTACGAAATAGTGAAATCATCTGATTCATGTTTGATATCAAATACTCTGGCTGTGGTACATAATACGCAGGACAAACATAGAAGCAAGAAAGCAGTTAAAAGGCTCTATCAGTCAAAACCTCTGTTAGGTTTTGCTGCAAAAACAAAAAATTCCAGAATTTCAGTGATTTAGAACCATGAAGGTTTATTTCTCATTTGGGTTTGATGTTGGCTGGTGCTCTGATATTGTCTGTAGTCCATATAGAAAGAATAGCCCCAATCAGTGATATCACTGGGCTCATGGCAGAGGAGACAGAGAAATGGCAGAGCCACATGATGGCTCTTGAAGACTCTGCTCACTAGGAAAACATGCCATTTTCACACATATTTCACTCCACAACACATGGCCATGCCTGTTATCAACTGATGTCAGAGAAAGGGATAGAGAAATGTGGGAATTATAATAAAATTTACCACAGCAGTTATTGCCAAGATTTTTGGATCAGGATGACAGAGATGGAGATGCTGAGATGTGGTTCTATCCTGGACATATTTAGGACAGGATTGCAGATAAAGCAGAAGATGAGAGAGAAAGAGAAGCCAAGAATGGCTCTACTGTGTCTTGCCTTTAGCTGATACAATAGGGATACATTTATTAAATAAACAAAATCTAGACCCTTTCCCCCTTTTCTTTGCGTTTATCACTCACTTGCTTTATGATATCTCCTCTCAATTATTTTGAGAGCTTTGACCTTAGGTGGTTAAGCTCATTAAGCTCATTAGCCTCATGGGAGCTACTGTAAAGGTTAAGAGCATAAACCCTAGAGTCAGATAAACTTTCCTGGGATTTACTAGATGCTCCTCTCTGTGACCTTGGGCAAATTGGTTAATATTTCTGAGCCTTCATTTTGTAATTTGTAAAATGGCAGCTACTGCTTTTCTTATATTTGTACCATGAGAGAAGATATGTGTCTGTAACATGATAAATGCTCATTTAATGGAGGCTCTTTTTGTACCAGTAAGAATTTAAGAGGTAAGATTCAAGGCGAGTGGGGAGGAAGGACCAACAAGATAAGTAACTTTAGTTGATTTGAGAACATAGGCCCATCATGAGCTGGGTTCTTTATCTTCTCCCAATGCATTCTCACAACAGATTCGTGGAATGAAGTTTTTCACCTCCACTGTACAGGTCAGTAAGCCAGTGAACAGAGGCAGTAAGTGATTTCTCCCAAGGTCACACAGCTTGGAAGGCTAAGAAGTAAGACTCAAACAAAAGTCTGTTTGAATTCAAAGCCTGCGCTCAAATAAATCAAATAAAGAATTTAAAATCTTGATGTAGCTTGCTATTTATAGTGCACTTATTTTTGATGACATCCGCTATCAAAAGTTAAACTGATCATGTATGAAAGGCAATCTGTGAATTCACTTCAAAGAAATGATGAAAGTGGTTTTTTGGCTCCATGCAGGCAAATCCTTCTTAGAGGATATATGCAAATATAGTACCAAATTAGAAAACCTTATTTATACTCTGGGGCCACGGAAATAGCTTTCTGGCTTGGATATAAAGAAGGCTATGCATTGTTTAAGGAAGGTGGAGAAGATAGCAGAAAAGGCTCAGGCATAAAAAATGACAGTGGGAATTTCTACTTGAAAGAAGGATATGAAAAGAGTAAATGCAACTGAAAATAAATTGTGAGTGTGTGAAACCACAGTGATATTGACAGTGATATAATTAAAAATAAATGCGATCACACTTGAATACCAGTTCCATGAGAAAAACATTTTGAAAAAATAATGCCCAAAGCTGGTGAATATGCATTGAAATCTGGCCCTTCGTTATATTACTCTAGGCAATCAAAGATGAAAAATAATTTAGAGAAACACAGGAGAGTTTAAAATTATTCATATTCTTTGATTCAATAATTCCCTTTCTGAGACTTTATTCCCAGAATAATTCAAAATATTAGGAAAAAAAATGAAGAAGTGCTTTGCAGAATTATTTGAATGATAATTTTTAAAATATGTCTACTCCACAATTGGGTAATGGTTAAATCAGTTATGATACTACTACGTCCTAGGATTTTATACAGATGTTAAAGCTTATGGCATACACATTTTTAAAAACTACAGATTGAAGAATGAAGTACTGATACATGTTACAGCATGGATACATGAAAGTGTGCTAAATGAAAGGTGCCAGACTTAAAAGGCCAAATATTGTATGATTCCACTTATATGAAATGTTTGATATAGGTGTATCTATGGAGGTAGAAGTAGATTTAATGTTTGCCCAGGTCTAGGTGTGTGGGGTAGGAGAGGGGGAATTGGGAGTGAATGCTAATGGGTATATGATTCCTTTTGAGGGTGATAAAAATGTCCTAACTTAAATTGGGATGATGGTTGCACAACTCTGTGAATATACTAAAAATCATGTAATTGTCCACTTTAAATGAGTGAATTATATCTCAATAATGTTATATATCATAACAATGTTAAAAAATACCAATAGAGTATTTCCTATAATTAAAACTTAGCTATATGACAAGTACATGAAAAACAAACTAATATATATATATTAGTAATATAACCAAATGCCAACAATGGTTTGGTTCAAAGGGTGAATTTATGAGTGAAAATGATTGCCTTGTTCAAATTTTTTATACTATGATAGATTGATTTTATTATTTTTAAAAAGTAGGTGTAATTAGCAAATGATAGAACCATTCTACAGTTGCATCTCCCCCTCCACCAAAATTCAGTCTTCTTTTTATTACCTTGCTAAGTGGAAAGTCAGAAAATTTACAGTGCAGTGGCCTTCACAATCCCTTCTAGTCATTTCCGGCCATTTGATACAATTCTAGGAATGAAAAAGATAGCCATATTAATTTGCGTAACCCCAAAGAAAATAATACACACATTGAATTTCTGGCCTATTGAATATTCATGTGTTCTCATTTTTAGGAAGTGATAGAAGCAATCGCCGAGTGTGCATTTAAGACTTCACCTTTCCCAATTCTCCTTTCGTTTGAGAATCATGTGGATTCGTAAGTATTTAAGACATTCAATAGAGAGTCCTTTTCTCATATAGGACATGTTTAATAATTATTCATTTGATGTAAAATTCTTTGACCTTATTAATGGTGTTCTTAATTATGTTGTGTATTAGGCAGCATGTTTTCATCTGCACGTGAAATGAATGCATTCATTGAACTCTTATTTACATTAAAATAATCCATTGGGCTTGTGGAAGCTATTTTCATGACACAGGAGTTTTCAATTGAAGACTACTCTTTTTACAATGCAGTGGAACACATTTCCTTATATCATCCATGTCTCTATTGCAGTGGGCCACTTCTGTAATCCTTCTTCATTAACTCCTTCTGTTGTATGCAAATTTGTAGTCAGTTTCGTCACACACTCAAATGGCTAGTTCTGTACGCATTGGAGCCGGTGGAGAGATAACTGTAAATTGTATTCTGCCATTTCGCAATTATACAGAACTAAGACCACCAAATGCTCCCTCCATCCTCTTCCCATTGGTTTCTCCCGTTTGTTATTATTGGTAAATATTTATCCATTTCAGAAATTTCAGGATAGCCTGCACTTATTGCTGAGCTACACAAAGAAAAGGTAATTTTGACTTTACTGTTTTAGATTCATTTTATGACAAAGGACCAGAGCAAGACGCGTCGATATCAAATATGCAGATATTAGTTCATTATGTAGTTATTCAATTTAAAGAGCTTCAAGATGAAAAATGTGCTTTACAGCACATTTTATGACAAAGGACCAGAGTAAGACACGTTTATATGAAACACGCAGATACTAGTGTATCGTGTGGTTATTCAATTTAAAGAGCTTCAAAATGAAAAATTCTAGGCTACATTGAATCAATTCAAGAAACTAAAATTCTCGTCCATGGAATTAATGTCTGAAGACCCTGGATGGTACCCATCATTGCTCAAACCAGCATTTGTGGAGGAGTCCTCTCTTTCATTTCAATGACCTAAGCTAGTTTTCTCAATGAGAAGCCAACAGCACCTGCCCTAATCTGGCTCACAAGTTCCTTTTCCCCGTCTTCTTATTTAAGTCTTTCCCAGGTCAATAATTTACTCTGCCCAACTAATTCACAACACCTGCTTTAATTCACTAACTCCTAAAGAATTCACCAAATCGTAGAAAAGTGGTTTGGTCATGACCAAATTTCAGCTCAAGGAATTTCTAAGTAGTTAAGTGTGATCATTTGTTAATTTATATGTGGAGAGAGACCTTATTTTGAAGTAACCACTTTTATAATTGTCTTTATTTCTAGTTTGCCCTCAGGAAATCCATATTACATTTATCGACTCGTGATTCTGTTTCATTAGGAAACAGTCATGCAATAAATGATGTAATCATTTGGCACAGTGTTTCTCACGCTTCTGAGGGTCGATTGAAGAGAAAATAATTTATTCTGTTTATTCTGTTTTGTTGCTATTTCTCTTCTAACCAAAGGGACCACCTCCTTAGCCACTGTATTTAGTGCCTCATTTGCTGCCACAGCTCTGATTTGCAGATAAGTTTTCTGGAGCATTTTCTCATCTCTGCCCATCCATTTGTAACCGGGCTCTAACAATCCTTTGGTACCTTTCTTCCAGGTACTATAATTCCCAGACTTGTTGATGTGTTATTTCCTTTTGGTAGAAATATCTCCAAATCTAGCACATTTATTTTCCTTAAGAAATGTTTCTATATAAATTAGACAAAATGAAAAGGTATTTACAAAATTTACAAATCCATTCTTGATTGTCACACCTGCTACCATGAGCTCTCCCATAAGGTAGCCAGAGAGCTATCAATAACCATCACCACCACAAACATAATAACAGATAACATTTGCTATGTCCTGAGCAGCGTGCCAAGCATAAGCTCACATAACCCCACCACAAACCCAGGTGCTCCTAATAAATACTATTATGATTATCCCTATCTTACAGATTATGAAACTCAATCCCAAAGAGGGTGAGTAACTTTCTCGAGGTCATACAATTAAAGAGTGACAGAGCTGGAATTCAAATCCAGCCAGTTTAGCTTCAAAACTCACATATTTAACCAACACACCATCTCTTACACCTAAGCAGAAGCTTATGAGCCTTCTAAGCATCAAATCAAGGCAACCAGACCATCCACAAGGCAACAGCCTGCAAATATTTACATTTATGTGGTTGTACCCACAGGACCTTTTTTTCAGTCTTCAATACCAGTCATACATAGAGCCGAAATGGGTCATGAAAACTAAGCCCTACACTGAACACAAAAGAAAAAAATAAATAGTGCCATAATACTGCTCTTTCTGGTTTAAAAATGAGAAATTTAGCTATTAAAAGTTTATTAATAATTTATACATGACAAAAAACAAAAACAAAAACAGGAAAACAACCTTCCCAGGATGCCATGATATTTATCTGAAACCACTGAGGTAATCGAATGGCAATGAAATACAAAGATACTGAATTCTGTTGCGGGAGGAAGTGGTTTGCTTCATATTTCTGTTGTCCTTGAGCTCTACATAGCAAAGTCCCTCAACCACAATTCTTTCCTGGGAGGACTATCACACACCCAAAGAAAACGAATAAACCCTACACTTGACTTGTGGCCACCTCGCCTTATTGCTGAACCACGTGGCAGACATCATTCAACAGCTGTGCACCCTTTCCTACTAAACCTAGATTTAACCTCAGAACCCTCCTCAACACAGTGACCCAGGAACATGCCCACCCAAAACATCTGAACTCTATTTGCCACCTCTAGTGAACCATTTTACCCTCCTGTGTGCTGCAGATACAAAATGTCAGTCTCAGAACTCTGGTGCCACGCCTCCAAAACGAACTCACGTTGGAAAAAAGAAATCCACTGAACTTTCTGGTATTCTCTCCAAATATTTGGAATTACCTATTTATGGACAACAGAGGGGACCTGCCACTAGCTGCTGGCAACTTACCCTTCTCCACCTGCTGTGTCAGAATCCCATAAAATGCAGAGTCCTGAGCCCCTCCCCTACCCCTAAATTTGAATTTCTAGAAATAAGGCTTCAAAAAGCCCTAGTTAACTCTGATGTTCCACCTAATATGTGAACTAGCACTTTCATAAAAATAATTCTACTGGGAAATCTAGCAAAGTAACCTCTAGCCATGGTTTGGCCACAGACAATATGAGATTTTGGACAAAGTTCTTAATTTCCATGCATTGCAGATTATTCATCTATCGAGAAGGAGGTTGATTTATAATAGTTCAACTTGGAGGATTTAGCCCATGAAAGGGAGCATGTTTGTTGGTCAGAAAACTGACCACTTTGCCAGGTGCCTACACTTTATTAAAATACTATTTGAATATGTCCAGGTGTGTCTGCTATGGCCTGAAGCTCGAAATGTATTTGTGAATATTTTCCTCTCACTTCATCTCCATGGTAGCCACTGTTGATGCTCTAAATGCTTCAGGACGTTTTGATTTTTTTGTCTCTAATTGCAACTTTAATGCCTTTTATTTCTGCTGTTCTGACCCGCAATTAAAGGTGGTTTGTTTTCCACTGACTTTTCTATTCAGTTGGCTCTCTGCTCTGTTTCCTGTCAGGTGGGCATGTGTGTTTGTGAAGAGCATGAATTGCCTGATTACCAAATAGCACATTGTACTTTTCTCTTGGACACCTACCTCTTGTTCTCTCCATCTCAGTGGATTTTGAGGCAGGTTTTTAAAAATCTAGGCCAGAGGTAGATTTTTGCTGTGCAAAGTCCAGTTGGTCCACGGACCAGCACCATAGGCGTCATTTGGGGAGCTTGTTAGAAATGCAGAGTCTTGGGCCCCACCCCAGACTCTGCCTCTGAATCATTTTCTTAAGACTGCCGGTGATTTGAATGACATATTGGAGTGCTGCTCTAAACACCGCAGTCTGTTAACCACCTGCATTGGAATTACCTGCAGATTTGTTACAAATGCAGGCTCCAGGGCTCCACCCCCAATTCAGCCAATGGGAGAACCAGGAACTATGCCCTGCCACCTGCAGCATGAACAGCTCCAGGTGACTTGTCTAGTGGAATCGAGTAAGATTGTGCTCTGCAAATATCTTCTCAGGGCCTGATTTGGTGGCTACCTGACAGAGGACAGAGGACTCTGCATGTCACCTATTTAGGGACACCTGTAACATGGGTCAGGATGGAAACTGGTGAGAATATGGCTCCCTGAGAGATCCCGAATGCAGGGCATTAGGGTAAAACCATTCTTTTCACACCAGGTCTCTGATCAAAGGACTTTGGAGCTCCCCAGTTCGAACAGTCAAGAAAAATGTTACCTACTTCAGCACCTGTTGACTTGCTTTAATCTCTCACAGCAGTTTTCAAACTTGAGCGTGTGCCAGGATCATCAGGAGGGCTTGTTAAGATCCAGACCCTGGGCCCCACTCTCCCGCCCCCTGACTCACTGCTCGGAGGCCTTGCATCTGCATTCTAACCAGCTCACATGCTGTTGCTACCGCTGGTCCATGGACCACACTCAGAGTAGCAAAGCTCTGTCACATTTAATAGCGTCATTCTGGGAAAGTGAAATGGAAGGCTTGGACCATTTCTTCTGTGCGACCTGGAACATGGGCCCAGCACAGGTGGGCTTGTTTCAGGTACAGCTGGCTAGCTTGATTTAGCCCCTGGGCCACTTATCCTTTGAGCAAAAGTGTCTTAACAGAGCATGCCCAGGCTGCCCTGCAAAATCAGCCATATCTCTGCTTTCTCCCAACTTCTAATAAGTTGCACGCCCAGTGTTTTTCAGGATTGCTTCTCTGACTGGCAGGTTTTGCTCTCTTGCTGATACTGCTGAAGAACACTGCAGTATATTCTGAGGGCTGCATAAACCGTGCAGTAAAATCTCATACCGATCAGGAAAGGCACAGTGAGAAGCTGGGAGGCTGTTATGTAGGGATCTGCAAGTCCTGTGACTCTCCCCTTTGCCTCTCCCTGCAATTCCAAGAAAGCAGTGATCTTGGGCTCATATTTGAACCCCAGAAAACTCATTTGTCCCCCAAAATATATGCCTTGTTATTTTTTAAAAAAACCAGAGGGATGTTAAAGAGTACTTTTTCCTTGTGGACCATTGCAATATGATTTGAACCCCCAAAATAACCTCCCTCCCAGGAAAAAATCAGTCCATGATTCAGGTTTAACAGTCAGGGAAGAGAGAATGAAAATAATCACATTGTATAATGACTTGGAATTGTAGTAACGAAGGCTTTTTCTCACTACAGTCCCAGCTCTGCTAAAATGTATTAACATGGCGGCACGTAGAGACAACTATGAGAAATCGAGTTTGGCAGCCTGTAGATCAAAATCACAGTCCATAAAACCCAATGGAATTGGATACCTTCATAATGATATTTAACATTCTACAGAATGGAAAAAAAATCATTGCTTTGTGAAAGGTCAAGGGAAGCAGGAGTATTGGAAGAATATGGATGTTGCTCCTATCAACGGTGTTTCTGTGTGAGCAGGCGCACAAGTGGTCTAGTCTGGCTGGCGGATGCTGCCTTGAAACACCCGGATCACCTTACCTCTGCTCTGATCTTTTAGTGTTTCAAAGGCGTTTGCATCCATTACTTCACTTCATCTTCTCAGCACCCTCTGTCCCTTTCTAAGAACAGTTGTTATCCTCTGCGTTCTACAGAGCAAGAGCAGTTCAGAGCTGGAGCTCAGCTCAGCAAATGCTGCAGCTCTCGCCTTTTTGCATCGGACCAGGTTCCTACTGGCACATAGTCAGGCTGACTCCCCCTCTGCATCCCTGTCATGCACATAAGAATTGCAAATACCTTTCCCCAGGTGCTTGCTTCTTTTATTTCTCCTACAAGACTCCCTCCCAAGTGGACACACTTCTGCCTGTCTGCTCCTTTTTCTTCTACATTTTGAGATATTCTCTCTCTCTCTCTCTCTCTCTCTCTCTCTCTCTCTCTCTCTCTCTCTCTCTCTCTCTCTCTGTCTTCCAACCCTCCCCCCCTCACACACACCCCCCGCCATTGCCTCCCTGCATTCCTCCCTCACCTCCTTACAAACTCCTTTGCAGCACAGCTCACTCTGTCTGTTGGACATATTTCACCCAAGAATTCACTTGAAGTCATGAACAAGCTCTGCCCCCAAGTGTCTTGCATTTGACTTAGAATCAGGAAATTAAACAAAAGGGACTGAGTCTCTAACTCTGGGACATTCAAGAATCCAGTGACAGGCAAATGGCCTGCCGTCCCCTCCATCCGTCCCCTCCATCTGTGCCTATGCAGGTCAGCCTTAGGAATAGCCTCCACCATCCTGTGTGTGGTACCTAAATTCACATAAAGCAGGATCATAAAAAACGGATTCAGAATGATAAAAATGGATCCTGAAGGGTAGGATGAGGGTATTACCTTTCTGTAATTAATGACCCAACGTAATCCTTCCTGTCCACCCTCTTTGAATACGCCTCCTTGCTGTTTCTCTTTCTTTCTCATTTTCCTGTAGCCCGAAGCAGCAAGCCAAGATGGCGGAGTATTGCCGACTGATCTTTGGGGACGCTCTTCTCATGGAGCCACTGGAGAAATATCCAGTAAGTAGTTTTGATGTTTACCCCTGAAGGAATGCATATATTTATGACTGGAGTGAGATGAAGATTTCCTCACTTGCTCTCCGTATTTATCTTCCTTGGTTAAGATTATGCAGCTAATAATGAACCCTTTGGCCATGCGTCCGTTCTCTTCCTCGGCCCACACCTTCTTCCTCCCTCACTGCCAGATGTGACCCAGTCAGGACTGCAGAATTCCCACAGTCTCAGTCAGGCCACAGAGACATCCAAGGGGACAGGGCTCTGATCACCTCTCAGGGAACCTTATCACACCCCTTTGTGAGACATGGGTCTGCAAAATGGGACATTGCAAGTGGGACAGTGACATCCCGGCCTGTCCCGACTCTCCACTGCTCACTTCTGTGCATGTGCCTCCTGGTGTAGAACTCGGGCATCCCATGGCCATGGTAACGTCCCTGTTTTGGGAGGGAAAGCAGCAGAAATACCCTAAAGCAGCCTCTTCCTTCTTCGACCCTTTCTCCCAGCCTCCCTACATCCTTACATGATTTCATACCAGTCCCCGGGCTCATCGAAAGCAAAGAATAGAGGACCGACTTATGGGAGTTCACTACACTTTCTAAAAATAGCCCATCTTGGGACTTGTACACGTGCTCTCTGATATCTAATAACCCTCTAACGGGAAATTGATTTTCCCACTAGATGTGCAAGCTGGAAACACTAGAAATAAGGGTAGCTTGAATCTGAGGGCTGGAAGGAAACCTGAAGCCATCTGATCCACTTCTGCTGATGCTAAGATATTGCAACTTAACTACCTAGTGCCTGGATGGGGCTTTTGCTGTCTTTAAACTGCACTGAAAAGTGGATTCTACAGGCTTGCCTGGAAGCTTCTGCCTGTCTTTCCCAACTCTCTCTGGCAGATGCCACACTGGCTTCCCTCCTTTGAAAATCCAGGCCAGGGCCTCCTTCTCTGTCCTCAATCAAGATGGCTGGATTCATATGGTCCATTAGAAAACGCAGGAAACTTTTTGCTAGCACTCCAAATCTACTAGTGCATTCTTATGGTTTTATTCACGTGGATTTCATTGTGGGAAGGTTTCGTACAGTAATTAAGATATACATTTTATGTGGAAAAAAAAAAGGGCTATGAGCCAGTCCCCACGCAAGACACAGTGTAATGATAGTAAAGAATAATAGAAGCTCTTGTATCCAAAGCTGTCCTGGGGAGGGGTTGGGGGGGGGGGAGTTGGGGAAGGGCTGGGTGTGGGGGAGGGGAGAGAATCTGAAGGGAAGAGGGTGCATTTTTAAAGAATGTGCTGTCTTTTTGCCCCATTAGCTGGACTCTGGAGTTCCACTTCCAAGCCCTATGGAGCTAATGTACAAAATTTTGGTGAAAAATAAGAAGAAATCACACAAGTCGTCAGAAGGAAGTAGCAAAAAGAAGCTCTCGGAACAAGCCTCCAACACGTACAGCGACTCCTCCAGCATGTTCGAGCCCTCATCTCCTGGAGCCGGTGAGGAGCTGATGGGCTGTCGTTCTCCTGTTATGCATGGGTTTAAGAATTGCTGCTCTGAAGTTCGCTTATGCGGACATTTCACATTCCTATTTGGGCAGTTTTAAACTGTATTGGTTTTCTTTTGCTACTACAAACTTGGTAGCATAAAACTACACAAATGTCTTTCCCTCCAATTCAGGTCAGAAGGCCCATGCAATCTCACTGGGCTAAACTGCAGGTGCAGCATTCCTTTCTGGAAATGCTAGGAAATATTTTTCCTGCTTTTTCCAGCTTCTAGAGGCCACCCACATTTGTTGGCTAATGGCCCCATTTCTTCAACCTCAAAGCCAGCAAAGTCACATCTCACTGACCCTTCTGTCATCATATTTCCCTCTGACCACAGCCAGGAAAAGCTCTCTGCTTTTAATAACTCATGTCCTCACACTGGTCCCAACTGGGTAATCTAGGATAATCTCTCCCATCTCAAGGTTCTTAATCCCATTTGCAAAGTCTCTCTTGCTATACATTCATAGGACACAGGACATAGTCACAGGACATGGACATTTTGGGGACACTGTGATTCTGGCTACCACATGAACCAAATAATCTTTGAGTGACCTCATGATTTTAAGCTTTTCAAGGGCAATGATCCCTTGACATTAATCACGGGACTAGACTCAATATGTGCATCCAATGCATTCTCAATGATGATGCAATATTTTAAAGAGTTGTTTTAAAATGTGAAATGTTAAAGTTACTTGAATTACCTATCAGAGCTACTAGGTGATGCTTCATATCATTAGTTTTACTTTTAGATTTAATTAGAAATAGATTTTTGTGGTTGAGGAGAAGAGAATTCTATATGGCCACCCATTTCCTTTGAATTACTTGTGATTTAGTCTAATTTATTTTCCAAGTTTAGTCAGAATCTCTCAGTAATCTGAAAAGTGCACTGTGCAGATCTCCTGATTAGAGCGTGGACAGTTGAGGAAACTTTAAGCTTGAATCTAGGAAGTGCTTTAATGAAAAGTTTAACTAACATTGGAATAATCACTTTGGAAAACTGTTTGGCAGTATCTACAAAAGCTGAACATATGCATCCTGTATGCCCCAGGGAATTCCATTTTTAGGTATATGCCCAACAGAAATGCACATAGATGCTCACCAAATGACAGGCACAAAAATTGCTTAATGCCACACTATTCAGAATACAGTAAGTCCCCGACTTACGAATGAGTTCTGTTCCGTGAGAACGTTCTTAAGTCGGATTCGTTCATAAGTTCAACAATGTGATTCTTTGCGCTTCCTAGCAGTCCCCTCCACATCATCACTGCTTTTCCTCTTGCTTCCGGACATCCTGGGCTCTGATTGAGCACTGTACTACTGTACACTATCGCACTGTACAGTAAGCACACAGCAGCACAATAGTGACAATGTCCGGCAGACACGTGAGCTACTTCCGCGATTTGTTCGCATCTGTGAATGTTCATAATGCAAGGTCTGTTCGTATCTGTGAAAGTTCACAACTTGAATGTTCATTAAGTGGGGGACTTAGTAGCCACAAACTAGGAAACTACCAAATGCCCATCAACTGAGAAATAAATCATGGGACATTCACACCATGAGCAATAATGACCTACCACTGCATACATAGTATGGATGAATCTCAGAAACCTCATGTTGAGTGAAAGAAATCGCATACAAAAAAAGCATCTATTGTATGATTTGATTTATACAAAGTACAAAAACAGAGAACTCACCTGTGCTGTTACAAGTCAGGAAATGGTTACCGTAAGGGAAGAAGTGACTGGGAGAACCCAAGGGGCCTCCTGGAGACTGGTTATATTTTGTTTCTTGATCTAAGGCCTGTTTAGTTAGTGTTAATGCATTGCACTGTACAAATATGGTATCTATACTTCTCTGTATACCTATCATATGACCATTGAAAGATTTTTTAAATGATTTTTAAAAACTAAAATATAAACTTTATGGCAATCAGGACAAACAAAGGTTAGTCAAGACTCTGATTTATCTTTTCTTTTCTTTTTCCTCAATTGTCAATTCCTTTTATTGTTTAGATTAAAATACTTATTGGGGGTGACTGGTTAGCTCAGCTGGTTAGAGCATGGTGCTGATAACACCAAGGTTGCTGGTTTGATTCCCACATGGGCCACTGTGAGCTGCGCCCTCCCTAAGGGAGTCGGCTATGCCATTGTAGCATGAGAGCAATGTGTAACCAATGACAATGGCTGTTTCCCAATAAAAATTAAAAAAGAAAAAGTTTAAAAAAAAATCCTTGTCAACAAACATTAGATAATTCTTTGATAGGTTTTTTTTATTTTTTATTTTTTTGATAGTTCTTGAATATGTATTTCAAACATTATTACACAATTTTGATTCTTTTTAAAACAATAACTTGTGTTCTCAGTGAGAATGTTCTTTTTGAAGTCTTGGAATAGATATTATTAACAGGCAACCTAGTTCCTAGCACAATTCTACCCCTTGAATGCTAGCAAATAAGCCATGTCTTCCTTTGCACATGGGAGCTTGTTTTACCATCTGCCTTTCCTCACTACCAGCTTTCTCCCTCTTATTAACTGGATGCATAACACAAATAAGAATTTTTACAGGCAGTGAACATTATTGCTTAATACAGAGAAAGAGCAGCAATCTGTTCGTAATACGGGAGATTTCCTAAGCTCGCCCCATAGTCTGTTGTGCAATCTTTATTTCAGTGGAAATTTTTGGACATTTTAATATGTAGGTAGTCCCCTGAATAAAGAACACTGCTAATTTACCATTTGGTTTGTAGTTGTTCTCAGTATTGGGAATTCAAGTAACTTGAAAAACATGAAAAGTTTCTTATTTAAGCTAATTTACTTCTCATGGCCTTTGTTGGCCCAACGCCTCTACAGGATTCACCCCTTGCCGGTATGCTCGTCTTAAAGAACCAGGGTAAAGTAAGATATATGGAGATATAGATATAGATATAGATATAGATATATTCATATAAATTTTTTATAGTTCGACAAGATTCCTCCAACGTCCATCCAAAGACTTATAAGGGAGAGATCAGGTCCCTGCTCAGAGTAAAGGAAGACAAATTCTTTCTTTCTCACATAAACCAAAGCATAACCTGGTTGAGTCTTTGAAATGACTGGTTTATAGTTGTATCCCATAAAGCACTGTGCAGAAGGTTTTACTAAACAACTTTTTAAATTACTTGACAAAAAGAATCTCCTAATTAAAAAACAAAAAATAGTTGCAAGAACCTGAGACAACAAATAGGATTATAAAAATGTTTGTATCAACCTCCTAAAAGAATGTATCTCTAATATAATAAGACATATTTTCTATCTAAAATATAATGGATTTACCTTAGTAATGCAATATCAGCATCATAAAATGGTTGCAAGTGGTTTTCTTTAATAAACAAGCCATAAATAAGGAGCCTTGTTGGTCCCAGCGATCTTTTCCCTCTAAATATATCTCATGAATACTTTGCTCACTGCTATCATTCAGAAATCGATTTCAACTTCATCAGCCAAATGAAAACATTTATAAGCTTCTTGGAAAACAGTGCTGTGGGCACTGTGTCATTTATATAGATTGAGTAAAGCAGCTAACTTTCAGAAGGCAGGGAGGGAAAGCCACCAGCCTTCGCAAGCCACCTCATTGTTAAGCCAGTATTGCCATCTACTGGGCTGGTCATGCTATTGCACTGTGTGAACCCTGAAAGAAGTAGTCAATTCAAACAATTTAGAACTATGCCTTCTTTGATTTTTAGTTGAAACTCTCTTTACATAACTGTTATTACTGGGTCTAACTGAAGCCCAGAGATGTGGAAAAATGTAATGCCTCATGCTAGTGAGACTATTTAACCCAGTGGAATCACCCACCAAACCTGCAGAGAGAAAACCAGCCCCATTGAAACGCCAGTGTATTGGCTAAATGTGAAGTTGAATTATGTCTGACGGAGGTAGGATTCCATAATGCAGAATGACTTAAAGGATTCACTCATTTTATCCTACCCTGTAAAACTGAATTTCACCATTTTCCAAGATACGGTAGGTGCCTTGTTTAGACAAGATCGCATTCATCAAATAAGCCTGCAGGCAACTCATAGGATACAGTTGGTACATTACAGTTTTTGTACAGTCAGGTGTATTAACACATCCTCACTGTTCCTGCACCAGCGCATATATCCTCTTTCTTGACTTCTGTGAGGTCCTCTATGGCCTTGCAAAAGTAGCCTCAAGGTCACTGAGCGGGGCCACGCATCCCATTGAAGAGCCAAGACTGAGAAAAAGAGGGAAAGATGGAAAAGTGAATGTTTATTTATCTGTTTTGGGTGATGCAGACACTGAAAGAGAATGTATCTACCAAGATGGGATGCATGTACCATAGAAAACTATCTGATGCCATATGGTTTTTTAAACATAGATAAAACGTTGAGCATTTTTTTATAGAATTTAGAAATTTCAAATGGTATTCACAAATGAAATTTAGAAAAAAAAATCCATATTGAAAATGTTAGTACAAGTCTCTACAATTAATAACATTTAAATAGCCAAAAGAGTAATTTTAAAACAAACTGTGAAAGGTCAATGTCCAAAGAAATTTTTGGTAATGCACGTTATGTATACTTCAAACCTGTAAATGTTTCTTTCATGATCTGTTATTGAAATTTGACAGGGGAAGCGGATACGGAAAGTGATGACGACGATGATGATGATGACTGTAAAAAGTCTTCAATGGATGAGGTGGGTATCCAGGGCTTGACCTCTGGTCACAGACGCTTCCCACTCACTTGCCAGTCCTGGCTGCAGCCTCTGGATGTAGTCCGTGGTCACCTTCTGCCATCTAGCGGTGAAAAGCATTTCAGTTCACTTTTAAAACATTTGCACTACTCGCGAACATGCCATGAGGATACAGACTTAGGTCACCAAAGGAAGAAGGGCTCTGAGAAAAGTTCTCTATAATGAGCAATGTTGTCAGGGTTGCCTTCCTTCAAAATGGGTATCTAGAGAGTAAATTCAGCACTTGTGACATCCAACTGCCTGCTTCAAGTTTTGAGGTCATTAAATGGATTGTCAAAGTTCAGAGAAGACATGAGGTTTGGAGAAATGTTCAGAAATACGACATGAATTCATTGTTGTAATTTGGAACCACTACAGACAGCTACTGATACCAACTCAAGCATCCCAAATAACTTCATGAGCTCATAAATATTAATGGCACAGAATCTAGAAGTGAAGCAGAGCTCGGTCAATTGGAATTTTAAAACTTTGTTTTAGCAGGAGTCCTGGTCAAACAAATTATACTGAATCTGCTTTCAAACATGTCGGGAAGTATCTGTCTTAGTATTTTTATCTATGCAACTTAGTTAATAAGAATAAATAACAAATAATAAGCTGTTCTGACTTTATAGTCTTTTCCTTATAATTATTTCCTCTAATGTAGTCTTAATTTTTTATTATGTTTCCCCACTGAATTCCAGTTTAATGTCTGGAAGGAAAATTTTTATAATGCCTGGTAAAGTATTTCTGCCCGAGAATTATTTCAATTGTTTATAAATTTTTTATCAGCGTTTTTTTGATAATTTAAAATCCGTCTTACTACCTGGAGGGTCCATTTCCAGATGAGGATTTCCCGATTAATATTTAACCTGAATGTGGCTACAAGGAGTTTTCAAAAGAAACCTTGTCTCCATGTATTCTCTCATCTAAAAATGGGATAAAATATTAGATCACTTTAGATCATTCTATTGAAGTCTGCCCATGCCAATACCGCAGTATTGGTTTTCTTCTTTATTAAAAACTCTATCAAGATAATATGTAATCGCTAATAACAGTTAAAGTGAGGTTTCACTGTGTACCAAGTGCTGTTCTGAACTCTTTCATGTAAATTAATTTATTTAATAATCACAAAAACCCTATATGCTATCGGAACTTATTTTATCCTGATTTTACAGATGAGTAAGCTGAAGCACAGAGCAGTTAAGTAACTTGCCCAAGATTGCACAGCTTCTAAGTGGTGAGCTTGGGATTTTAAATCAGGGAATCTGGCTCTAGAGCCCGAGCTATTTATTGACCCCCCCTACCCTACACTGTACTGCTTGCCCAATAGGCTCATGGGAACTAGGAAAGGAGGGAAGGAAGAATGCTTTTTATATCGAGAAAAACAATAGTTGTTTGCCTACTCCGACCCACTTCCACAGGGCAACCTTCTTATCTGTTTTAAATAAATTCAGTTTATCCAGTGGTTACCCACAGACTAATTTTCTCATTGAACCGTGAGTTCTTGATTCATTAACTTTTTTTTTAGGTTGTTTTTAGGTGTATTAACTATTTATTTAGGTGTTCTCTTTGGACACCTCGCTTTGGCAGAGGAGCTGTAGCTCAGTGCTTCTCAGAGGTTCCTGTGCATTGCAATCGCCGTAGTAAAATGCAGATTCTAATTTGTTGTGTTTCTGAGGACGTTCCAGGGGCAGCTGATGCTGCTGGTCCCAGGGCACAAGGGAAGCCACCCCTAGACCTGCCTGCTCCCGCCTCACCCTGAAGTAACATGAGGCGTTGCTTTTCCTTTTTCCTGTAATGAGTTTTCTGTTGGCAATAGTCATCTTCAGAAGAGGAAGAGGAGTTTCTGCTTTCATGGGTCACGTGATCACTGCCCTGGGAAAATAACCCTCAATAATATGTTAACTCTGGGATTGTGATTTTTATTGTTCCTTCTAGGGAACAGCTGGGAGCGAGGCCATGGCCACAGAAGAGATGTCTAACCTGGTGAACTATATTCAGCCAGTCAAGTTTGAGTCATTTGAAATTTCAAAAAGTAAGTTTTCCTGGAGAAAAACCCCTCAGGTAACATATAAAAAGTATATTTTAATTGGAAGGTAATTAGACCAAAAAATGTTACCCTTAATAAAACTACTCTGTGCTGGTGAAGTCTTTAATATATGCATGGGTTGGTTTTATATATATATATATATATATATATATATATATATATATATATATATATATATATATATATATATATATATAAATAATAACTATATATAATAACCATAATATATATTATAATAACCATATGAAAAAGTATTCCATGACCTTTCCCCCAAATGCTTAATAGGGCTACAGGCTATACATGGTTATCTGAAAGACATTAGACCAGAGCACAGCTAATTAAGAGAATTTTACATTTGGTTTTTGCTTGCAGCAACACAGTGGACTCCATCCATTACATAAGTGACAGTGTGAAAATAAACTATTACCCATCCCCCCAGAAGGGAAACAGCCAGTCTGGTCAGCCCTGATAACTAGAAATAGAACCAAATCAACCAATTCACCCACATTCCATTTGTTCAGCCTGTTTTACACATTTAGGAGAATATATCATTAGCTTTGTATCATTTGGTGTTTTTTCTTTATCCAACTACACATCCATACTGAATGTAAAATATATGTCATCTTCCCTTCCCCTAGAGAAAAGAGCCCTTTTATGAAATTGCTCTTTATCGTTGCATGAAATATAAGATGCTATCAGGTTAAGAGAACCCCTAGGACTTTTTCGCTGCTTATAAGCCTGTGCTCTTAAACACTAAATTTTTGCTTAAACACAGCAGCCTCTTATAAAAGATAGGTTTACAGATACATCAAAATCTAAGTCTACATAACACACATGTATAGTTGTATAATTTTACCCAAAAAGTCTTAACTTAGTGGCATATGGTATCTAGATCTCTACAATAAAGAATTTAATTCCCAACGCAATTTATAATATAAAGATTTCAACATTTGCTTTGATGTTCACAATTACTGATGCTGCTTCGCACAAGTTGTTCAATTTGAAATATCTTAAAGTATTATTTTTATGTTACTGTAACTTTCAGTGGCTGTAAAGCAAGTTTTCTTAATTCATGAGCCAAAAACTGAGGAGCTGATGCATTTAAATCCTTCAGAACCTGATAACAAGCGTATGAACGAAAGATTTACAAACAAGGACTTTTCTCCTTGTGTTTTATATTATCACATTTAAAAAATTATACTGCACATAAAGCACCTATTACACTGACTTAATTTTAATTAGCAATCATAATTAAAATAATTGGTCATATGAAAGTAAATTTCGATGGAGGGAAATAAGAGAAGTGAGAGTTACCTTACAGATGATTAAATTGAGGAAGGTGAGGAGATGGATAAAGGAGCTTGGGAATGATTAGGAAGAAGAATGAAGCTTTAATTATGGAAAGTGGGTAGCAAAGAGGGAAAAATGCCTCAAAGGGAACTCAGTTTTAAAAGGGAGTGCTATCTAACCTCTCTGGGTGACACTTGTCTTAGTACTGTATCTAGCAGTTTGATTTTTAGCTGGGCAGAGGACAGAGAAACTGTTTGACTGTTAGTCTTTCCAAACAAACATAACTGTGTTTTGTTTCTCTCACTCTAATGGAAGCTTGGATTTCACTTTCAAAATGCTGCTCCGTGTTCACGGACATTGAGACCTCTAGCACATTCACCTCTCTGACCTTGTTATCTAATCTGAAAAGGAGGCCATCCGACAGGGAAATTTCCAAGGATCCTCCTGCTTTAAAAATATCATAATTCGAATACCACATTAATTGTTTGAACTAAAGAGGACATCCAAGCTGAAGCTGTGACAATGTGGGTATAAAAGAGACAGTCGGCCTTATGGAAACTATCCAGGGCCTCATTTGTTAATCCCCAGCAATGACTCCAAGAAGCCAATCTGAATGGGTTTAGAACAAAAGATTTCCTCAAGGACTGTGCTTATTTGACAAAACAGCTCTCACTGCCACACTACTCATGACTAACATTAATGCTCCCCACTCTTGCCACCGTGTCCCTACCTTGTATCCCCATAAACATATCTGACCCACATAGTAAATACTAGAAGGGTCAACTAATAAAACTCAACTTTTGTTTCAAGTAAACGGTTCACTGAAAACAAAATGAAATATGAAAGTTACATTGAAAATTAATCACCGTAAATTCACCGAACATTTGCCTGCTTCTCCTATGTTATAATTTATAATGTTGAATTTTTTTTCTCACTTTTTTTGTTGTCATTAACTCAGAAAGAAATAAAAGTTTTGAAATGTCTTCCTTCGTCGAAACCAAAGGACTTGAGCAGCTGACGAAGTCTCCAGTGGAATTTGTAGAGTATCCTTGATTGGACGAATGTCGACTGAATTAGCACAACTAAAGTCATGTGCTGTTTAACTTTTGTTTTAAATAATCAGAGAGATACATGAAATGGCTTTAGCCTGTCACGTGAGTGTAATAAATAGTTTCAGGTTTCATATGCAATGTTGAATGGGGTAGCCTGGTATACAGGAAAGAGAACTGGCCTTGGAGTAAAGGATTTCCAGGTTACAGTATTTTCATACCATCAAGTTCTTTGTCCTTTGGCAATTTGCTTAATCCTTCTGAATTTACTCATGTGTAAAACAGAAATAATGATACCACCATTATGGCTTGCTGTTTGGGTTAGAGACAATATGTGTAAAGCATATATTTGTATACTTTATACATATGTAAGATATAACATATATAAGATGTATGTACCAAGGGTGCCAATAAAATGTATACAAGTGGACACTTTGGTCAGCATTGCTCAAACAGCAATTTGCTGTAATCAGAAGTGTCTGAACACTGATGGTAACCACTTTGAGTACCTCTTGTATAATATAATTGCAAAACCCAAATGTGACTTGTATTCATCTTTTGTTATTGGTATATATCAAGTGTTACAATTTTAATAGTTTTTTTCCTTTCTTAAAATGCGTATACATTTTTTGGGCACCTTCTGTATATGTAAACCTGACCTGGCATCTTGCATCCATGGGCATGTGATAGATGTCCAGTCAAAAAATAGTTGGATGATGATATGAGAATATAAGTATATATTACTAATAATAGTTTTGTTGCTACTTCTGACAACAACATTTTTTTATTATTCTCCATGAACCAAAATAAAATGAAACAAGTCTTGAAATATTTTTCATAAAATTAATATTAAATATCCCCAAGAACTCAATTTCATGAAGCAAGTCCTAGAAAGTCATCTTTAAAACTCATCAATGGAAGAGAGAACAAATGTAAACTCCATAAGCAAATTCACACTATAAAAATCAGGATCATTAGTATTCATAAAATAACTATTGGGTCGTCGGGAAAGTCATGACGTATTTTTCTGTTTTTCATTGCAAAGAAGCATCATGACTTTCCTGACAACGCAGTATCTATGTGATGGTCCTTTCATTATATGTCTTATTTTGTTGAATCCTTACAAAAGTCCTATGATGTAGGAATTGTTCAATCTGTTTTATAGAAATATAGAATATAGAAACTGAGGCACAGAAATGTGAAATCATTTGCCCTAGACTATGTAGGAACACGCTCAAGAGTTAAGGTTTGAACTCTAGTTGGCCTGACACCCCAGCCCAAGCTTGGAACCTTAACTAACCTTTACCTAATTTGGTAATAAGAAGACATAGTTGTTGTCCAATAACTGAAAGGGTCTCAGGATGGAAAACTGATGACAGTCGAAACCAAAATATGAAACAAGGTCAAAACCTTCTGTGCTATATTTACCTTGTTATCAATCATAGAGGACCATAGTCTTGGCCAACATCATTCCCAGGGAAGGCTAAGAAAATGAGCAGGTAGCATTTCAAAAATAGCCATGTAGTTCATATTATTTGCTTCTGCCAAACATGGAATCATACTCTCACATGATTTGACACGCTTGAGCTTCCTTGCATGTCCTTAATCATTTAGCCTGTCCTTAATAATCTCCATAAAATCAGGTTGACGTTGACTCAGCCATTTTTGCTACCTTATTAGCTTTCACCCACCAGGCTCTGCAGAGTTGACGCTACATTTATATTATGAAAGTACATTGATTCTGTTTGTTCAGCAAGCTTTTTATGTATTTCACCCACTAGCCCAAGGAGATCATCAATATTTAGTTCATTTCTCCAGTGGAGAAAAATGGAAGGTGGCATTTCAGTTAATATTATTGGCTAATATTTTTATAATTGTATTCACTACTTAACATGATGGTCCAGATATAACAAAATGCAGCTTAGTAGGATATATCCGAAAGGAACACGTGTGGATTCATCCAACTATATGCCCCAGCTCTTCTGGAATGCAGGTTGTCAGATGGTTGCGCTGAATTTCCAAACAGTTGGTAAGTAACACGATTCATGCTCATTTCCATTCTGTTATAAAGCCCCATTTCCAAGTGTCCAAAAACCATTCCCAAGGAGAAAAAAAAAATGCCAGACTTGATTGAAACCGGTGAAAGCAAATTTCAATGAAAAAACTATCAGTGCAAAAAAAAAAAAAAGTGAATTTTGAAAATTGAAAAATTATATTTAAGAGTTTATAAACAAGTCTCTTTCTACTGGTTTTGCATTATTTTCAAACTTTTTAAAGTAATATGTATTTATTGTACAAAATTTGTAAAATTCAAAAAAGTTTAAGAAGAAATAAAACTGCCAGTAATGCTACCACTCAAAGATTTAGCACTGTTAATTTTTGGCTTTGTAATCTGTAAGTTTTGGGGGCTATGTATATACTTTCTTTTTCACTTAATTCCATATAGATATGCTCTACAGAAACATGAATTTTAATATCTGTATATTAAGCACATTTCACAATTTACTAAAACCCATTTCCTATTACTGAACATTAGGGAATTTTTTCTACTGTAAATAATGCTCTGAAAACAGTCTTGAATATAAACTGTCAAGTCTATCTCCTAATGTTATTTTAGAAAAATTTCTAAAACAGAGTTACTCTGTTAAAAGATATGAAAGTTTTAAGAACCTTTGTGCAAAATGCCAAATTGTCTCAAAAATGTTACACTAGATTTCTCCTCCATCAGCAATGTATGATGTGAGGTGTCCCCACTCATTTGAGATCTTGGTTAAGTATTATCATTAAATAATAACAATACAATTTCAGACAAAAAATAGTGTCTCACTGTTGTTTTAATTTCATTCTTTGATTATTATTGAGGTTGGACATTTTAAATATGCGGGGTTTTTTATTTTTATATTTCTGCTTCTATGAATGTGTTTTGATTTTATATTTCCACTTTTATTAATTGCCTATTCACGACTGTTGTCAGTTTTCCTATTGATATTTAACAGCACTTTTTGTATAAAGGGCATGTTGTCATATTTTGTGAAACAGATGAAATCAGATGTTTTCTATTATGGAGTCTTGGTTTACTTCTATGACTGCAGGCTCCCCATTCAGAACCAGGTTTACTGCTATTTCTCTCTCTTTTTATTCAATTTGTAATTTTATCCTTTCAAATTTAATTTTGATATGTAATTTCAGTAAGACATCAATCCTTTTTTCATTTGACCTGTAATTACACCTTAATAGCCTTTTATGTTATTGCTAATGGACTTGGGTCCATTTGTTTGATTTATATTCTTCTCAATAAATTTGTCTGTGTTCCTGGAACCAATAACTCACTGTTATTATTGTAATGTTTAATAATATAATTTAATACCTGGAAATGGAAATTCTCCTTCAAGGCTATTAATTTTCAGTACTTTTCTTACCATTGCCAGTAGGATTCCTGTTCCAAATGAATTTAGTTTAATTAATATTACATTTCCCTCTCCCCACACTGGAAAAAAAATAAGATTTTGATTAAAATCACATAAAATATATATTAGTTTGTCAGAATGCTTTCCTCTCCCCATGGAAAAATTGAGATTTTGATTAAATCACATTAAATTTATAAATTCATCTGAAGAAAACTGACATCCTTTAATTTTTAAGATTTTTTTTAATCACAGAATGTTTTTCTCTTCTTTTTAAAAATTGTTATATTAAGTTCCTCAGCAAAATCACTGGTCTTCTTTTTTTTTTTTTACGTGAGGTCACATGGCTAATTTTATAGTTCAAATTTTCTATATTATTTATTTCTTTAATTAGCTTATTCTAGCAAGAGAGGAGTGTTAAAATCTCCCAATATGATTGTGGATTTAACCATTTTTCTTCTAATTTTGCCAATTATTCTGCCTATATATTTTCAGGCTATGTATTAGATTAATGCAAATTTAGAATTGTTAAATTTTCCAGGAAAATTGAAACTTTATCATTATGAAGGGACATTTTTTATCTTTAAGTATGCTTATTGATCACTGGTCTTTTTTAGAGGTCTAGCTTCTTTAGATGAAATATTTTTTTAAATATTATATTTTTAACAGGTTGTTTTTGGATATTGATATCTGTGTATTTATTTTATAACAAGTGTATTTTATAAATGATCATCTTCCTAAGCTCTTATTTTTTAAAACATATGAGCTGCTAATGTAATTTTTTAGGCTTTTGGAGTTAATTTTTTTCAAATATGATAAGTCCATCATTTTCTTTTTTTTTTTTGTACTTTGTCCAATTTTGGTATCATAGTTATAATACTTAATAACATGAGAGACAAAATTTTACTTATTTTTCCTGCTCTAAAAGTGGTTTGTTTAATGGAACTTTTAAATATGTCTACCATCACCTCTTTAGTGTCCATCTCACGGAGATGAGGTGTGACTCAGATAATCTGGAATAAAGGACAGCTTTCCAGATTCTTTATGAATCTAAAATGTTGTGTTTTTTTTAACCCTAGTAATTGCAATTAGTGTGGACATTTATTTCGTACACTCAGTCTTAGGAAAACTTTGACCAGTAATCATTGTGCATTAGAAACGAGTCAGTGTGTAATTAGATATTGGTGGTAACTAATTAAAGGAATGAAAGTTTTAAAAAGGAAACTTTCTTTTCTAAAAATTATTTTTAAAATTACAGCATCCACTGTTCATCCCCAAAAACATGGATTAAAGGTTTAAAGTGGCTTAAGCTTTAAGAAGGGCATTTTAGCAAGATTTATCAGCAAGCTTTTCCAATGTGCCAATGTTTTGACCCAGAAATTTCACTCCTAATAATATAATTAACGGTATCTCCAAAGATTTCACAGTAACCATGTTCATCCAAACATTGTATGTAATGGTGAAAATTTAGAAGAGACTTCTAAATAAATGTGCCCAAGAATGGGCCTGGATTAATACATTTATTCAAATATATCTAGTCAAAAGAATCCTGCTGTTAAAATTAAAGCAGACAAATATTTAATGAATTGGACATACTGCATGTTCAAAACATATTTGGAGTAGAAAAACAGAGTATACACCAAACTGTTGGCAGTGGCTTATCTCTGAATTTGGAGATAACAGCTCATTTTTTTTTCCCTAATCTGTGTTTCCTAAGTTTCTACAATGAGTAAATATTTATTTTAAAAAGGGGAACAAAAGTGGACTATAATACAATCTTACTTTCTTGCTCCAAATATAAATACAGTAACAATAAGGTTTGTGTCTTTGATATGCAGACCTGGCTATGCAGATAAACATGGGAATGTATGAATACAATGGAAAGAGTGGCTACAGATTAAAGCCAGAGTTTATGAGGAGACCTGACAAGCATTTTGATCCATTCACTGAAGGCATCGTAGATGGGATAGTGGCCAACACTTTATCTGTTAAGGTATGTACATCTATGTTATAAAATTGTTGCCAACAAAAGTTTTAAACTAATAAAAAGAAAAGTTTTAAACATTACCTATTTTGCATAAAGAAGTCATTTAGTCACTAAAAATGTCGTTGCTAGCCAAGTCTCCACTTCCTTCATACATTTTTGTTTTCTTTAAGGACTGAATCCAAATTAGAAATTCTCAGAAGTCACATGCATGAGAATAAGGGTCTAAGTCCCACTGTCTAATAGGATAAAAATTGGACCCTAAATCAATAAAACAAGTTAGTGGAATTCACCATGGCCAACCCTTTCTTTTGGTGTAAATATCCCACAGTGAAATTTACAATGAAAATTAGTGACTCGCATTAGAGAAGTCTAGTCTTTTTCCCCATTAGTTTTAGGAAAATATCCACACTGAGCAAAATTAGAGAAAAAAGTACTCTCTCAGTAACTTGTTGAGAGAATATCGAAGAAAAGCTTTTAAGTTACCATAACATTTGAAAAATCTATCAAAGTATTTAGGGATTTAAAACACATAGGAATGATATTAAATAAAAATCATTTTATTAAAAATTCATTTGACCCTAAAAAATTAATTCTAAATGATTTCTGCAGTCTTTGAAATTGATATTATAGCAGATATAAATTTTTTAGCTGTGAGAAAATATTTTTAATACTATGAATGAGAAATCATTTTTATAAAGAGATTTTTACATGAATTCTATAAATCCTTGGTTGTAGCTAAATTTCATTTACTTTTTAAAAGTTTTCTGTTTAACTGGATAACTGAGAACTAAGAAACACTTTTATTGGACATAAATGCAATTTTCTAATGACCCTAAACCAAAGGCATGTGAAAAACTATATTTTAAAATGTTCTGTAACTGTTTGACAAAATTATATGTACACTAGACTTGTTAAGCCCATTTTTACTTTAAAGTTTATGTCAGTTTACACCAAAGATTAAAAATAAAATATTAGTGAAGTGTTTCACAATTATATCTTTTGAAAGTACTTCACACCATATATCTGAAGAGTGGAGTTGGCAGAATTAGAGCTTCAAGATTATATTTATTTTAGGAAATTGTTTTCAGCAAAGGATGTTTAATTCCTGTCATTTGATTAAAATAAACTCTTAAGCATCACACACTGATAAAGTGTTATTTTTAGAACCCTTGTCAATGTTTTAATACTTGGGTAAAACTAATAATATTTTGTCTTTGTTTGCTGATTCATCTTGTTTTGTACATGTTGGCTTGCTTATTTATTTTTTTCTTGAAAATTCTACTATGACAGTATAAGCAATTATAAAACAATGATGTAGAAACAGGAAAATAAAGTGAGGGGAAACAGTTGAGTGTCAATAAAATGTAAATTGCTGCCCGAGTCCAGGATGGAGACACCGTTCTAGAGTTTTCAGTATTCACTGAATGGATGGGCCATGATGCAGTCGAGTCCTATCTTTTATAAATCAGCTAGAACCAAGATGCACCTCATATCCATCCAGTGGTACCTTTGTTTTGATCCTCTGACAGACTTTATAGTGCCAGAATGGACTTGTGAGCTCAAATGCTGTTCCGCCATTTTGTACTGATGAGAATATGAAGGTTTGTATCACAAAATTTAGTTAAGGACTTCTTTGATCAAACATAAGCACACAAAATCTTTAGTGCGTCTGAATGCCCAGTGTGACTCACGTAATTTGGGAGTTTCAAACATGTTGCATAATGTCTGTTAAATTGTTCTCATGTAGAACCTCAAATTAAACAAAGAGATTGTTGCTAACAGGTCCCATATACTCAGGCTAAAGAGAACACCAGGAGAAATGAGTTGAACATCTTTTTATGTGTCTGTAGGCCATCTGTATGTCCTCTTTGGAGAGATGTCCATTCAGGTCCTCTGCCCATTTTTTAATTGGACTGTTTGTTTTTTGGTGTTCAGTTTTGTAAGACTTCTTTGTAATTTTTGGATATTAAACCCGTATCGGATGTATCATTGGAGAATATATTTTCCCATTTGGTAGGATGTCTTTTTGTTTTGTTGATGGTTTCCTTTACTGTGCAAACACTTTTTAATTTGATGTAGTCCCATTTGTTCATTTTTTTCTTTTGTTTCCTTTGCCCAAGGAGATATATCAGAAAAAAATATTACCAAGAGCAATATCAGAGGGTTTACTGCCTCAGTTTTCTTCTAAGAGTTTTATGGCTTTGGATCTTACATAAAAATTAAGATCTTACTTTAAATCATTTTGCATTTATTCTTGTTTATGGTATAAGAAAATGGTCTAGTTTTATTTTTTTAATGTATCTGTCCAGTTTTTTCAACATCATTTATTTAGTAGACTGTCTTTACCCCCATTGTATATTCTTGCCTCCTTTGTCATAGAGTAATTGATCATATAGGTGTGGATTTATTTCTGGGCTCTCTATTCTGTTCCATTGATCTATGTGTTTGTTTTTGTACCAGTACCATGCTGTTTTGCTTACTATAGCTTTGTAGTATAATTTGATATCAGATAGGTGGATACCTCCAACTTTGTTCTTCTAATGAGATTTTTCTCTTGTAACATTTTTAAATATTCCAAAAACCTTGATACTCAGTTGACTCTAAAAAATAATTTTTAACATTTAATAGATGGCTCTTTAAGTACAAAAAGCATAATCTCTTCAAACTTTTGATATTTCTTCATTTATTTCTTTCTGTAAAGCGTTGTCTTATTGACTCCTTCTAACCCAGCATTTTTAATATTCCCCTACCAATTCTTTAGCCAAAAATAAAATCATATTTGTACTCTTGCTTCTATGTAATTTCAATCATGGTTCAACATTCACCATCAGCATTTGTACTTTCCTAAAGTATTTTCTTCTATCATTAATATTCGTTTATTAAAAGTTCCTTTTTTATTATTTCCTAGATTATTTCAGGTCAGTTTCTTTCTGATAAGAAAGTGGGCACTTATGTGGAAGTGGATATGTTTGGTTTGCCTGTGGACACAAGGAGGAAAGCATTTAAGACCAAGACATCTCAAGGAAATGCTGTAAATCCTGTCTGGGAAGAAGAACCCATTGTGTTCAAAAAGGTCGGTCTTGTGTCCTTGGCAAGAGATTTAACTACATGTTCTAGGTGTTTTACACTAAGGAAAAAAATGAAAAGAAGAATTATTTGTTGCTTATTTGGGGGATTTACACATTTATAAAGCAATAGCACTTTCAAAGCTATCTTGAAAACTAATCAAGATTTCTATGAATCATTTGTTTGGATTTTCAGAATTATAAGTCAATTAATTCTAATACACCTCATTTGGGAGACTAGAATAATACATAAATCTAACTCATATCTTCTCATCATATACTTAATGGTATATTTTCATTGTAATTCAAATGAAGTAGAGTGGGAAGTAGGGAATAATATGGTAGCTGAGAGAAAGGAAGTTCAAACTTCCTTAAAAATATATTAAATTCCCTAGAATCTCTAACCACTGGCAGCTGGTCATTCTAGCTTGTCTGGGTTCTGTCCGATAAAATTAAAATTGTTTACATTCAACTGGGCTTTCTATCTGCCTTCACTAAAAAGCAAATCTTTTTTGCACATGCTTATCACATGAAGAAAGACAGTGAGTCCAGTACAAAGTAGAGTAGGCTTTCATACAACACCCTAATATCTACAAAGGCGGTCTTCTGCAAAGAAAATGTCTGTATTAAAGGTCCCTGTACCCTATGCTAATTGGATTTAATAATAATGTCTACTTCATAGAGTTGTGAGTATTCTTTAATACTGAAAACATTTAGAAAATGTCTGGCACATTGAAAATATACAATACATATTAGTTTGCTCTTGATAAAAAGTATTTTTAAGGATACAGTTGGTCTCATGCTCGTGACATGGAATTTAACTATGTATTCCACATCTTTTACTTTGAGGGGGAAATACGAGCAATTATTTGTTGCCTAATTTGGGAGCTTACCAATTTATAAAGCAATCTCATCTTGAAAGCTATTTTTCTTTTTACTTCTGCTTTTGAAAGTGTACAAGTAATTTGCTTTGAAAATACAGTCGTAAATGGTCAAATAGTGATACGACCGCTAACTCTTTGTATTTAAACATAGAAGTTTTCTCATTTCCAGGTTGAGAATGTTCATGTCAAAAACAAATTGTCCGTGTTTTGAACCAATTCCTCATTAGGACAAGGTGATAAAACATAGATGACGCTGTATCTCTGTTAAAGCTTTTCCTTTTGAAAATCTCAATTATAGAGCAGCAACTTAACTTTTTATCAATTAGCTAAGTAGAAGCTTCTACTCGGATTTAGGAAAGCAGGGCCTGCTTGAAAAATACCTTTCTAATTCTTTTTTGTCGTTGTTCCTTTTTGTAACCAGTGTGTCCTTAATGGCCTTATAGGTGGTTCTTCCTTCTCTAGCCTGTCTGAGGATAGCAGCTTATGAAGAAGGAGGTAAATGTATTGGTCATCGGATCTTGCCAGTACAAGCAATTCGGCCAGGTATGGATAGTGTGGTGAGAAATATTTTATCAAGTTATAAAGAAAATCATCCCTGTCTTGCATGATTACTAAAGAATGATTCAGAAAGCTATTTGTGGCTTTGGTGTCTTGTTATATAACAAGGGCGATAAGACTACTAAGCTCTGCCAGTGTCATGTTTTTGTGACATGCTGTGGTGGCTTATCAGTCAACCCTAACATGATAATTGTGTGTAACAAAGTATCTGAAAACTCAATGGCTTCTGACAAGTGTTTATCTTCGTGCTCGCAAGTCTGTGGGTTGGCAGGGTTTGGCTGCGCTCAGGTGTGTAACTGTGCTTCAGGCTGTGGGCTAGGCTAGAACTATCCCAGATGTGCTCATTCAGGGGCCCAGACTGCAGAGGCAATGGCGCCCGCAGTGTGGGCTTCTCATGGCAGCCCGCTGGAATGCATGAGGGCAAGCCTGATGCTGCAAGTGCATTTTAAGCCTCTGCTCATACCACATCACTCACATCCCATTGTCCAAAGCAGAACATATGGCTAAACCCCAAGTCAAGAAATCAGGTACAAGGGACGAATTTGGGCCAATCATTCAACCTATGATATATGGCTTTGAATTCTCTTTTGTGGAGAAAAACATGGTTAGAAAGAAAAAAAAATCAAAATCAACATTGTTTTCCCATCTGATGAGAACAACAAGACCTTATCACTCAAAGCCATGTGATTAAAATGAGAAAGAAGTGACCTGTTTGTCATCCCGTCACCTAAAATAAACACTTCTATCATGTAGATGTTCCTGTGTTCTAATGAACAATGTGAAGAAAATCTGTGACACAAAGTATTATTGTCGCCCCCCAGGTTATCACTACATCTCTCTGAGAAATGAGAGGAACCAGCCTCTGATGCTGCCAGCTGTCTTTGTCTACATAGAGGTGAAAGACTATGTCCCAGATACATATGCAGGTAAACAACCTAACCCGAAGGCTTATCTCCATCTCGGGGTCATCCATAGTTTCATGTAAACAAAGGCAGGAGACCCTGGCCTCAGAATCACCTCTATTTTATATATATGTTTAGAAGGTAAATTGCTCAAGTCTTTATAAATAAGTTTTAATTTAATTTAGTTCAATTCCCAATAAAGTATTGAGCATATATATCTACTGGTAGTATTATTTTTGCAGGCTCAATGCTTTCTAACCCATGCTGTCTGTTACTACAGCAGTCTGTCTAGGTCTGTGCCATTAATTTGCCTTGAGCCCATTTTAGAAACCTGATTCTTCTCATGTGTGGAATCCTAAGTTCAGAGGAATTAACTTATGATGATGTCAACCAGGAATCATAAATTTAAATACTGATAGTGCTAAGTGGCCTAAGTGTAAGATACTGGGGAGTGGTGGAGACTATGGCAAACTTGGAGCATATGCCCCATCCAAAGATGACAGCCATCACTAACTCCAGCTAGACAGTATCATGTGCTAATGAGGCTTGTATTGCCAAATTTTGGGGTTTTTTTAACAGCATTGAAAGCAGACTTTTTATCTGAAATATCTCCTTTTATGAAACACCATTTGGGCCAAATAGAACAAGTGCACGGGCCATTGCTAGAATGGATGGAACCCTCAAACAAGAAACTAAAGAATCTGGAGTATTGAGACATCCTGATTTGGAGCTGTCAAGTTTGGCCCTCAGAGCTGACCTCTTTTGAGTTCTCTCTTTCTGAGGTTTCAGTAAAGTGTCTTGACTCTTGTGTATTTCTAAAATGTTGGGTGGATGAGCGGATAGTTATATTGGTAGATGGAAGAATGGAAGATGGATGATGAATCAATGGATGGGAGAGTAGATGGATGATGGATGGAAGAGTGGATGGTGGATGGATGGATGGATGGATGGATGGATGGATGGATGGATGGATGGATGGATGGTGGATAATCAATAACTCCAGCATCTTTGATCTTCCCTATTTAGATGTGATTGAAGCTTTGTCAAATCCAATTCGATATGTGAATCTGATGGAGCAGAGAGCTAAGCAGTTGGCTGCTTTGACATTAGAAGATGAAGAAGAAGTAAAGAAAGAGGTGAGAGGGTGTTCTAGTCTTATGTATGGCATTAAGCATGATTTCTATACCTAGTTGCTGGCTTTGCCTATTAACCTCACACCTCAGGAGAAGAAAATAGCACATTGGGAAAACATTGGATGGAGTTCAGCACCATCTCATAAAACATCTAGATGATTGACTGAAATTTTCATATTTCATTCTCTTCTGGCATTCTGTGGCCGCCACCAGTATCTTATTCTGTGATTGCATTAAACAGTATGCATCTTGCTGTTTCGGGTGACAGTTTCTAGATGATGTCATATTGATTAAAGGAGATTAAGGCACTTAAAAAAGAAAATTATCAAGCCACTTAGTATTGCTTTTAATTTAAGGTACAAGGTTTTCGAAGGCTTTTGTGATTTCTTACAACACATAAAGTACTTAACACGATGCCTGGTGGGTAGTATGGGCCATAAAGTGTTTACTGTTAGTATTATATTGAATATTTATGTATCAAAATATACATTCACAGAATAGTTGGTATATTATTCTAAATTACATGTCACAATGCAAAGAATAATTAAGGAAGGGTCTAGAAATATTAGAAGTGACATTTAAAAATATAAAGCCTCTGTGTAGACTGGTGATCCTTTGGTTTTTAAAAAGTGAAATATAATTTGATAATTATTGGAGATGACACTAATATTAAAAATAGTGATAGAAATTAGCTATTTTCATATTTTAATTAAATACTCAGAGGATAAATTCAGAGGAAAAGAGGAATATGGATAATTATCAGTATGGGGGAAAAATCTTGAAAATTATTTGGATAACTATAACTAATAACAAGTCCACTTAAGTTGATAGTATTTATTAAATAGCCTTTTTCTTATTCTAAAAGAAACCCAGGTTTATCACAGAACATCTGAAAACTAAAAATGATAAAAGAAAGCCCCAAAGATATCACCTGTAATTCGAACACCCAAGCTACCCAGAGATAACACTGTAAATATGGGATGCATATATAGCTAGTCTTTTTATGCACAATTATTAATTTTTTTCATAAAATTAGTTAGTAGTCACCATCTATGTTTTAACTTTTTAATTTTTATTTAATGCCAATATTTGCCATGTTAATATTCTTCTATGACATGACTTTTAATGACTTAATGTTCTATCATGTAGCTATACCATAAATTATATTTCCAGTCCCCTATTATTGGATAAGTGGGGTGTTTCACATTTTAAACAGATCTTTAGTGAACATTATGTAAATCCATTTTTGAACATATCTATGATTATTTCTTTAGTTTTTATGTAGAACTTTTTTTTATCCAAGATGAATTAATTGAATGTGAGAGGAAAGGAAAGGAAGGGAAGGGAAGGGAAATATTTAACATAACAGTAGAATTTTCCAGGCTCTTATTTACGCTGCAGGCATCATATCCCATAGGACCAATAGATACATCATCCTCTGTGAGGAAATTTCAAGTGAGGCTGGAAAGTTTCATAAATGTTGCTTTTTGTGATATGCAATAAATTGGGTTATAGGGAAATTTTACACTGCTAGAAAATTATGCCTAATGGTAAGCAGGAGTATACTTCTAAAGTTCTTTGTGACTCTAGCATCTATGCTTAACGTCTACAGAGGGGAGGCGGGGTGGGGGGGGATAAAAAAAAACACTTAGGCCCCCTGCTTGAATTTTGAGGAATTAGTCTAAGCAAGCAGTGCTTGTACAGGGCCCACAGAAGGACATGTCTTTGCATGATCCAAACGGATGCTGTTGGTGCTCTGGCCAGATGTTGCAGGGCTGCTGCAGGAGTGAGCTGCTAGCGCCTCACAGCTCCATACTTCTCGAGGGGACTCTGCAAGATGATAGGAGCCACCTTACCTGGAGATGCCTGGCAGATTAATCATGGAAGGGAATGATGCCCAGGCCCAGCAACTGAAATATCCAGAATAACAGCCCAGGTCCCTTGGTTCTGGGTGGGCAACTTCTGTATTGCAATTCATGCTCCCAGGCCCCTCATGGGGTCAGGCTGAGGCTAGACTTCAGCTGAGAGCACATTTTGGCTTATCTTCTTTCCCTGTCTGACCCTGCCTTCCCTCACTTCCCTACAGTTTTCTCCTGAGAGCATTCTCTCAAAAAATCATTTATTCAAGAATCCTCATGTCCAAGTCTACTTACAGGGGACCCAACATGTGAAACGGCTGTGGTTTTATGATTAAATTTAAGAATGAGTGCTGTTTCTGAATTTTTTATTTGGCAACTGGAATTTAAATATTTGACAATAGTCACATCTTTAATTCTGGTGTTTCTTCAGAGATAATAGTGCTTTTTTCCTTCCAATAGCCTTTGAAAAGATTAAGTAAGACTAGAGAATTCAATGAGTTCTTGTTTTGCTCATATAGACACTGATATGAAATTAGAGGCTCTCCTTAGAAATCCACCAGAAGCTCTGAAACTCTTTTCTACCTGCTGTAGCTTACTACCATATTTAATAAAATACAATTCAAGGTAAAGATAATTTATGTAGCTATAAATAAATTACTATTAATAGCACTTTTCTCTAATTAGAAAACAGGAACCTCTTTAATCAACGGGGCATATTTTTATTTTCTAAGAAATAGAAGTTCAAAGGGAAACATTTTCAAGTAAAATGACATGTATTGTCACTATTTAGAAACAATACTTTGCATATCATCAACTTCTACCTAGTCATTAGCCAGGTTCCCCAAGGTAAGCACTCACTTGCTTTTTAAGACATCAGCAATTTCAGCTTATATAGTGCAACAATTGAGCTAAAAAAAAAAAGTCTCATAATGGAACATTGTACTGATGGTGCCTCAGAGAGACCATTTCTCAAATGATTGCAAAAAATGTCTCACTAAGGAAAGAGAGACCCAGGACCTTTGAGACAGCAGGGATCCCTTCACATTGCTGTCCTTTCAAAGCCTTTATCTTTCACCAGACATCACATATTCAAAAGCTATTTGGGGAGAATGCAACACTAATGGAAATTGAAAATGCAGAAGTAGAATTTTAGGTCAACTTTATTTTTGTTTCTCCTATAAAAATGGTGACCAGAAAGGATTTTCAGTAAATGGGTAATGTTGGTTAAACTTAGAGACAATTTGGGCATTTTCAGTTTGAGAAATAATTTAAAGACACTAAATCCCATAGATTCCATAGGATCTAACAGAGAAAATACATGTTTTTCCTTTGAAATGTCTAAACCCTTAACCGACCTCATTTTTGAAACTCAGGGAAGAAATCATTTGTCCTTACCATGTAATACTAGGAAAGAAAAGTCATTTCACACCTTGAACACCAGTCTGCCCTTTATCCTGCCACACAGTAATGCAAGTTTATTTGAATGAGGCCACTGAAAATAAGGAGCTATGGTTTTCTCAGAAGAAAATTCTATCTAGGACATGGCAGGCACTGGAGACACTATTTTAGCAACAAAGACTTTTTTAGTAGAATCCTTTTAACTTGGTAGTTATAAAGGGCATTCCTATTTAAAAATTAAAGACTTGATTGGACTGCAAAATATTCCCAGCTTTGTGTTAATAATAGTCTAATAAGGTATCTTCATAGAGTAATTTGCAAACCAAAGAAGTAGGAAAGTTGGAAATTCCCCCATGCTTTGAAAACTAGACATTGATTTTAGATCATATATACAGCAAGTTAAAGCGTAATAGAGATTTGAGTTGCTGGATCCTTTTATCTCTTTCAAAGTTGTCATTCAGGGTGGTGGGTTAGTAAAGTTGTCCAATCTGAGTAATCACAAAGGCTTTATAAGATAGCTATTTGTCTAAATAAAAGATTATATAAAATTTAAAAACAATAAAATAAACAAAAACAAAAAAGCCCCTTAGTAATATTGCAGATGCTGTTAAATTTTTTGATGTATGTCCTACTAGCATGTCTTGTATGTGTGTGTGTGTGTGTGTGTGTGTATATATACATATTTTAATAAAAAGTTCTGAAGTTTTAAAAAAATGTTCCACAATCCTAATACTTTAATATGGTTATAGAGCTACCCAATGAGACATCAGTAATACTTTTTATTTTCTAGTTTCAAAATATGCCTGTAAAGAGAAAAAAGTTACTATCCAATATATTGGTTACAAAATTCTTTGATAACATTAATTTCCAAATGCAGTGTGTGAACATGACTTATTAGCATATCAAGGAATAGAGAAAAAAAATAAATGCAATTAACAAATATTTACTGAGTCCTTGCTATGTACCTGGCACTGTTTCTAAGCCCTTTAATGTATGAACACACATCTTAAACTATCCATATGTCTTAATTATTATTCTTCCCAGTTAACAAATGAGGAAAGTGAGACACTAAGAGGTTGAATCCTTGACCGGTGCCATACAACTGGGAAGGAGCCCAGTGGGGATTGAAATCCAAACACTGTGGCTCTAGAACTCATATTCAACACACTTCTGAAGTTAATGTGCAGCCCAGAGCATCATGACAAGATGCTGATCCTCATTCAGTGGACCTGGGTAGGGCCTAAGGCTCAGAAACTCTAACAAGCCCCAGATAATGGGGTAATGCTGTCCCGTGAGCACACAGGGAGTAGCAAGGGTCTACACTACACCACATCACACTAAGTACCTCAGTAACAAAACTAATTTTCCAGGTGTGTACCCTTTAACAAAGACTAGCCCTTCATTTATCTTTCTGTCCTCTACAACAGGTTAGCTGGATGGCTGAGCCCAGAATACTAGACATTTACCTTAAATATTGAGTTGTCGGAAAAGTCATGACATATTTTTTTCTATGTTTTTTGTTGCAAAAATGTGTCATGACTTTTCTGACAACCCAATAGTACCATCCTTTGAACTGAACTTTTTCTTGAATCAAATGTCAAGATTTCCTCCCTTTAAATCACTAGATAGTATCAGAACTTGTTCTTAAATAAATTAGGTTTATATATGCATATGTGGGTTCTATTTGATTAGTTTGTGCAGGGATGCTGACCAAAATACATATCCCCCAACTCAAAACTTCCAAGTTACAGGCCCACTGAGTGGTGTGTTGGTTAAGAGTTGGCTTGGGACGCCAGCTCTGAGCAGCAGGGCCCCTGTTCAGATCCCATATAAGGGCCAGTGACACTGCACCCTCTACAGCTAAGATGGTGAACAACAACTCAGCCTGGAGCTGGGCTGCTGTGAGTTGTCGGTGATGGCGTAGGCTGCAGTGGGGTTGGACGGCAGCAGTGTCAGCTTTCTTGAGCTTTTGTGAGCTGCCGTGAACGGCCGTCCAATGGCCGGCGACCAACTGCCTCACCCGGGAAAAGCGCAATGATAATACCAACATGAGCTAGTGAAGTGGTGTCTTCCACAGCTAGACTGAAGAACAAAAGGACTGCCACTTGTCTGTTCCCCTCCCCTGATTCCCCAATGCTGTTCCCCTTCCCCAATTCCCCAATAAAATCTTTAAAAAAACAAAACAAAAAAAAAACCTTCCAAGTTACAAAGGCTGCATTCGTTCACCAAGCATTCATTTCCAGCCTCAGGGGAAAGTTACGTCTAAGACAGAGTACAGGTATACCTCAGTGAGATTTTAAGTTCGTTTCCAGACCACTGCAAAGCAAGTATCACAATAAAGCAGGTCATAATCTTTTTGCTGATAGAGAGACTTGCCTTCAGTTTGTAAAGAAAACTCAACACGTATGAAGCACAATAAAGCGAGGTATGCCTCTACCTGAGGCTCCAAACCTTACTCATCCCTCAAGGCCAAAATTTTTGTTCTCAAGAGTTCCCTCTGTCATCTGCAGGTGCATTACATGAGTGCAGGTGTGTGAGTGGTCTTCACATCATTGTGATGTTGAAGAGGAAAACTTGTTTGGCAATACTAAAATTTATTTATTCCAGGTGGCTTACTTTTTAAGTTGTCAGACTCATAGTTCTTATACATGAGCTGAAATTTATCTAAAAGAGTTTATTTCCTAATTCAGTGTATGCCACCATGGACACCTTCAATGGGATTTGATTATTTGAAAGGAAAAAAATTCCTATGGTCTGATGTGAATCTCAACAGTAAAATAACCCAACAGCAAAAATCCAAGGTGGTGTTCTCATAAGGTCACAGTACTTAACTCAATAAGGCTTTGGGTGCCATTTAATTTTTCCAAGACAAGAAGCTTAATACTTCATCCATGGTTTAAAAACCTGGTGATAAAATCAAAGACGAGGTTTACTGGTCATTGTGGATTCTCCTTAAATGAAAATCTTCCTCCTTAAATAATAGTTTAGCAAAATGCCAATTTATAGAAACAGTAGTTCCTCACAGTCCCTGAACTTTAAAGCATCCAATAAAGTAAGAGGAGAAAGCTTGCTTTTTAGGAGATGCCCTTTAGATAGTGACACTGTCCCTTTCACTTCTACATGGCTTTGGAGTTTGCAAGGCACTTTCATGGATGCCCTGGATAAAACTGGACCCCAATTAAGACAAACATATAGTTCCCATTTTTAGAAGACAGAATGGTTGCTTATGATGGTCGAGTGACTTGCCTAATATCAATGCCAATAAACGGAGGAATTGGGATCTTTTAAATGGGTTCTTAAGCAATCATATGTTCACTTGAGTTGAAACTACTCAATGATTGGGTCAATTCCCCTGCTTTTACAAACCTCCTCCATAGCACTTTTTAACATATATTTCAATGGATTCTAATGAGTGGCTTCAGGTTCATCTGTCTAAAACAGTGATGAATCTAGAAACTTGAATGTTGTCATCCATGCTATGCCCGATACCATAGGGATTATACAAGTGTGACTCTTAATGACAAAGTTTTTCACTCTGCTTTAGAGCAGGGCTTCCCAAGATGTAATGTGCATACAACTGACCCAGGGACCTTGTTACACTGCAGATTCAGATTGAGTAGGCCTGGAGCAGGGCACAAAATTGTGCGTTTCTAACAAGCTCTCAGATTTTAGCATGTATTGAAACCACCTGGATGCCTTCTTAAAGCACAGATGGCTGGGCCCCACCCCCAGAGGTTCTGATCCAGTAGGTCTGGGGTGGACCCAATGATTTCATTTCTAGCAAGTAGTGATGCTGACACTGCTGGTCCAGGGACCACACATGGAGAACCGTTGCTTTGGAGCCCTGCATCAGTTTCTCCCAAGTGTGTGGCTCTCCCTAGATGAAAGCCATTAATTCCATCCACTTTCAAATGTCAGCTTAATCACAGGAGCCTGGGAAGGGCTCCAGGACAAACGCTCTTCTCTGGGAATTGTCCAGAATCTGCTCTGTGAGTCAATGGCCACAGCTCTTGCCAAATGATTTGTCTTCATTAATTTGAAATATACATTCTCACAGATGAATGAATGGAAAGGTGGATGGCCTATCTTCTCTTTCAAAGGGGAATCCATGATTTCTGCCTAACTACGAAGAGTTTATTTCTGTTGAGCCCTTTGGAGAGTGTATCAAAATATGTCTAATACATTACCGTTGGTAGGAACAGTAACGCATGTTAACATATATGCAGAATAGTCAGCAGAGCTATGTCCTTTCATCCTTTAATCTCTTCCTAAATAAACCACTGCAATTATGAGTCAAATCAGATTCTCTAACTACAGGCAATAGAAACAGTAGCATATTTATTCTTTTCATTGATTTATTCATTCAAAAATTTTTTTCTTACTTTAGCATAATATTTAGGTGATTCTTTGGTTATAGGATTTTGTGATTAATAATACATCTATTGATTATACATAAGCAGGAGACAAAATATGGATACATTCATTCATTCATTCACTCATTCAATAAATGTTTTTTTTCAATCTTTTTTTAACACAACTATATGTCAGTTACCATGCTGGGCACTATATGTATATGTAATTATGAGAAAAATCAGATGTCTCATGAACTTTACAGTCTGAAGGAAGTGGCTGACATAAAACTTCACGCACATCCATATTAATTGCAATAAAAGCCGAAATCATTTTACTTGGTAAATGTTAATCAAGAAGCTTTAAAAGATGAAGACAACAAATGAATTTATTCATCTCCTTAAAGCTGTATTTTGCTTGTAAATCATAACTGGCAGACTTCAAAATATAGGAGTTTTGCCACATTTTATTATGAAAATGTTAAAACATACACAAACATTGAAAGAATTATACCATGAACACCCAAATATCAATCCCCTGGGTTCCACAATTAAAATTTTGATGTATTTGCTTTAGCACATATATATCCATGTATCCATCCCTCCATCCATAGTATTCCATCTTATTTTTTGACGCATTTCAAAATACGTTGCAAATATTAGTATATTTCATTCTGAAAGACTTCAGAATGCATACCTCACAATACAGTTTTAAGAAATGATCTGAAGGTCTTTGAAATTTGGGGCAGATACATTATCTTGTTTCATTGAGCTAATAGAAACTTCAGGTACAAATTGTACATGTGTTTGAGGGAAAGACTAGCTCTGACAGAGCCATGCTCACTGCCCACGTTTATCCTAAGTGGGCTGGGTTTCTGCATGATGAATTATGGGCCTCACCCTTATATTCTGGAAACACTGATGCCTTGCCGCTTACCCACCTGGTGCCCAAATCAAGATGCTGTCATTCCTGACCACTACATGGAAGGGGCTGCACTGTTTAGATGACTCAAGCAAGGACAGCATGACCCAACACTTCCCACATTGGGGACTTAGAAGACCCTTTACTTACCGTAGTAACCACTCAACTAAATCCCCCAAATTCTAGTTTTCTATTGCTTGATCATTAGATCCAAATTATCAATGCCCAATATGGAAATATTTTCAATTAGCACATCAAACAGCATCTCCTCTTTCTGTAAAATTCGTGAAAATGGACTTTCCAGTTACCCTTTTACTGATCCACTTGTAATATATTTTAAAAGCACTTCTGTTCATTTTTATTGATTGATTTCTTTTAAAATTAAATTTATTGTTAATTTCAAATAGAAAGGGTATAAGTATTATTTTCTATAAAATTTTGGCTTTAAAAAGTCCACTTTTCCATGTTTTCAAGGAAAGAATATTGTAATGCTTTCATTTGGCCACTAGAGGGCAGGGACCGGCGTTTGCTACTGTTCATGCTGCACATTTTTCTCTCAAGCTAAGCAAAATCTAGCGTAGCTAAACTACTACCTTCTGAACTTTCTTTCCTTAAAATGTGTTTAATTGCATCCTAAGAGTCTCCATTAAATTTAGAAAACTGACATTTCTAGTTCTTTGGTTTCTATCATAATTTCCAGTTTAATATGAAATCATGCTTATTTTATTCAAACTCCTAAAAAAGGATATTTGGGAGAAAGCTAGGGAGGAATGAAATCACAAGTATTGACTTCTGCTGGTTCTTTTGAGTGGGGCCAGGAATTTTGTTTTTGCATTTCAGCTTACGTATCCGTGGTATGGGAATTATTCAGCATTTCATTGATGATATAAAAAAATTTATTATAGTATTGTGTTACTGTAAGTGCTTTTTGTTTTTCAGCTCTTGTATTTCACTATTTTATGTAACTCACTTAACTTTTTATACGTGACTGCCTTTTTAGTGCAACGGCGGCGTGAGCTCTTTGAGAATGGTGTTTACATTTATACATCTCTGTATCTCCGCAGCAAATGAAGTTACTCTTGCGGTTCCTGAAGTTGCTGTTATCATAGAATACAGAGTGAACTAGTGCAGTAGAAAAATTCAGACTTTAGACTATAACACATATTCAAACACCAATCCTGCTCTTGTGTGGCCTCTAGTAAGTTACATGACTTTTAATCGAGTCTTTGGTAAAGACCTTTACTAACGCTGGTAAAGACCTTTAGTAATGCCTCCAAGTTCTTTGCTTTGCAGTGGAGTTAAGAGTGCTGCCTGTCCTGACTGGTTGTGACAAAGCTGGTGCATGGAAGTCTCTGGCACACAGTTATCTACAGCTGCTTCTATTGGCTGTCTCCACGAGGGATATGTCAATTAAAATCTGTACGTGCTGCCCTTAGTTAGCAAAGCATTTTAAACATCAGTCTGCTATATTTGCCAGTATGGATTCTCACTAAACTAATCAATAACATTTGTTTCCAAAAAAATCGTAAGAGGCCCCTGACAAGTGTCAAACTACACACAAAGGAAGCCCAAATTCCTTAGCCCAGCATCCAATGTCCTCCTTACCCACCCTTTCTCTCCGCCTTTGTTCAGCTTCTGGGTGAGGAGGAGGGGAACAGTGGGCTGCAGCCCAGCTGCCTTCCCAGCACACCCCTCTCCCTTCAGCGTTGCTATGAGTGCATCGCTTACCTGACACAATCCCAGAATTCCCAGGCAAATTCTGCTCCTCCATGCAGAGGGTACAGATGGGCAGCCCCTGGGCCAAATGCAGCCTGAAGCTGTGCTTTGTTTGGCCTCTCAGTGATTTTAAAATGAGAAATCTCATGCAAAATCTCAGTTTTCCAGCTTTCCTCGAAGCCTGGGCAATAATAGGTTGAAACTGAGTGAGAGCTGCCCCCTTTTTATTTATTTTTTTAAAGATTTTTTTTTAATTGGGAAATTGGGGGGATGGGAACAGAGCTGGGGAATTGGGGGAAAGGGAACAGACAACTTGCTGTCGTTTTGTTCTTCAGTCTAGTTGTGGAGGACATTGCTTCACTGGCCCAAGTTGGCACCATCATTGCGCTCTTCCCGGGTGAGGCAGATCAGTCGTCAGCTCTGGACGGCCACTCACTGCAGCTGCTGGCCGCTCACGCTGGCTGCTGGCTACACACGGTAGCCCATGGCAACCCACTGCCACAGGGGCTGCAGCCTACACCATCGCCGGCGACTCATGGCAGCCCAGCTCCGGGTTGAGCTGTTGTTCAGCATCTTAGCTGTGGAGGGCAGTGTCACTGGCCCTCATATGTGGGATCCGAACTGGGGCCCTCTGGCGTCCCAAGCCAGCTCTTAACCAATGCGCCACTCGGCTGGCCCCACAATTTTATTTTCCTCTTATCCTTCTCCAGAGGGCTAATTTCAGCCAGTTGTCCCATTGGAAAGAATCTGGTTCATTTCCCACACGGTTCCAGAAACATGCCTGGATATAAATGGGGAAGGTCACATGCCCATGGAACAGAGGCACCTTCCTCCCCTGTTTCCAAAGCAGCTGAGTTTGGCGCCCTCAGGCACCCCCTTCAACTGGGAGTCTGGGAAGCTTCACAGTATTTAAGTCAGGGGACCCGCCCCAGTGGATAACTTCCCTAATAATCTAATGCTCTAACATTCCCTTTATTTTAATCCCTCCTGTGCAGTGTAAATGCACTTTCTTTATGAACCTTGTGGCCAAACATATGATATGTTTCTCAAGTGTCTCCCACAAACCTCAATGTCTACCAGGGGGATGCAGGGAGAGCTTAATGAGTAGAGAAGAACAGTCCAAAAATGGCTGAAACCCCTCAGTTCTAGCCCAAATAGGAATGCAAGCCATGTTGCACTATCTGGTTTTTCAAGAGAAGCAACAAATCCTTTTTTTTTTAAATCTTCTGGATTTAAAAACTTGGCAACGTGGAGTGAGCCATGCACTCCATTTGGACCCTAAGCCTCCAGTTTGCAATTTCTTGCTAAACAAAAAATATGCAATTTCACCCCGTGGCATAGTCATTCTAGGGAGAATTTCCTTGATGGATGTAACTAAATAACATGAAGACACCAGAACTTATCCACCCAAAGCAGCCATTTTGCAAAAGACATAATTCTACATAGTGAGGTCTCCAGTTGCCCAGGTTACCGGTTTAGGTTCCCGCCTCCCCCACTTGATTTCTCACCGCTGGCCCGAGGGCTCATTGCTTCCCCCTCAGTGCCACCAGCACTGGACAGGCCCTGGTAGACAAACAAGGGTTATGTGTGGAGTTAAACTCAGTTCTGCCATCACACGAAGCGGTTTTGGAACTCATGTTTTAAAGATGGTTTGGGGGCAGACTGAAAGCTACTTGTGACAATCAGTGTCATTATTTCCACTGTCATCTTACTTTTTATAAACATGTTATCATATGACTATCAGCTATCTGTAATTAAATGACAAAACATCACAATGTTGGGCTCCCAATGACTTCTGGCTGTTTCCTAATATATACACGTATTTTCAATGTACTACAAAGTAGAACATTGGCAGAGCGTCACTGTCAGTAAAATCCGCCATGGGCCCAGAAGGCAATACTAAGAAAGGGTTGCCGAGCATTTAGAGCATTGAAAAGCATCATTGAAATGGCATGCAATTACTGTGGCAATCATTTTATAAAGATCAGCATTCATCCGACAAACATTTATTAAATGTTTACTCTGCACAAGGCACAATGGACTAGTTGCTGGAGAGGATGGAATAGAGATCTCATACGTTTCAATGCTTTTATTATTATTCATTGGTAATGTGTGCAAGCTTCAATGCTTTATTTAATTATTTAGCACACATATTTACTCCGTGCCTGGAACTATTCTAAGATCTTTATGAATATTAACTTCTTTGATCCTCTAAACAACCTTTATCGATATTATGATCCCCAGTACATACATATCATCATCTGTAAAGAGGAGGAAACTGAGGTACACAGAGTTAAGTGACTTGCCCAATATCACACTGTGAATAAATGGCAGGGCCATTACACAGACCCAGGCAAGTCTGGCTCCAAGAACTGTGCTAGTGACCACCATGTCAATTAGCTACTGTTGCATAACAAACAATGCCCAAATTTAGTGGCTTACAACACCAACTGCTTATCATTTTTCAGGAGTCATTGGGTCACCCAGGCAGTTCTGTTCGTTGGGACCGTGCTCAGCCCATCCTAGCTGGGGCTCACTCATGTGCAAGAGGTTAGCTGGGGCTGGCTGGTCTAGGATATTCTTGCCTCGATGACGCAACTCTCCTCCGCGTGGTCTCTCGGCCTCCATTGCTTTAGCAGTCTGAGAAAGGAAAAATTCACAAATGGCATTTCAATCCCCTGCTTGCATCAAGTTTGCTACGTTCTCACTTGACCAAAGCCAATCACATGGTCAGGTTCAAAGTCAGAGTGGAAGGCTCTACCTATGGGTGTGGACATAAGAAGGCATAAAAATTGGGCCTTTCCTACAATTAGCCTATCACAGTCATGGCTCAACCACAATCATGGTTCAACAACATGCTGTTTTTACAGTGCTTTCCAGACAGTTTCAAATTTGATATTTCAGACTCCAAATGTGTTGTGAAAGTGCTATTAAATGTAGCCTTATTGGTTTAGGAAGGTAATAAAAGAACAGCAAGAAATGTGGAAAATGAAAGGATGTTTGTGATTTTTAGGCTGACCCTGGAGAGACACCGTTGGAGGCTCCGAGTGAAGCCAGAACGACTCCAGCAGAAAACGGAGTGAATCCCACTACATCCCTGGCACCCAAACCACCCTCCCAGGCTCTCCACAGCCAACCTGCTCCAGGTAAACATTCTGAAGAGACAGCTGTATAACATGACTAAGGGACTCCAGTTTATTCGTGCCACTGAAGGAGGTAGCATGACTCAGTTAGTTAAAGCATCACGTGAGCAAAGGGGCATGGACTTAGGAGGGCTCCAGAAAGGTGTGATGAATGAATGAATGAATGAATGAATGAATGAACGAATGAATGCCAGGAGAGACACGTAAGTGCTCACCTGGCTCTGCTGATGACTTATGAAGCCACAAGAAAACATCTCCCAGGATTATGATGTATCTGCTGGCAGGGTGTGTGAAGAGTTGTTCAAACGTTTCTTTTAAGTAGCTATGCTTTAGAAGCACATTCTTAGTTCTACCTCACTAAGTTAAGTCTGTGTAACAATTTCTTTTTGTTTTTCTCCAACTTACTTTTTCAATAATCTTGAGTGTCTACCATGTGCTAAACCCTTCATATTGATTATCACATTTAACTCTTGTAATAGCATCTGCCTGTGAGGGTAGATTCTCTTATTGTCCCCATTGTGCAGAAGAATAAACTGCAGTTTTGAGATGACAAAGTACTTCTTGAAGGCCACATAGCTAGTGAGGCGTGAAGTCAGGACTGGCACAGTTCTCTCTGATCCTAAAATTCTTGATTTTATCTTCCAGGCTCCTACCAAAGCTACACTAATGTCTCACTTTTTAGTAAATTCCTTTGAGTTCTATATAGCTAACTCTGACATTAAATCTAAGAGTGGTTTAGGCCATTATCTCTCTCTCATATACACATTCTGTGGTAACGTTGCTGGGTTAGCCTTCAATTTTATGTGTCCTTTGCAAAGAGCTGAGGAATAGCATGCGCTTAATAACTTCTTGTTGAATCGGTTAATATAGTAAATAAAAGGGAAAAGAATTCCCTTCCATGAAAGAATGGCTTCATGTCTCCTCCGTTCCTCATGCCAAGTGCATGGCAGGGATAAAATCTAGACCTTTTATTTGGGAGGGGAGGGGTATTTCTCATGGGGGAGAATGAAATTTTGAAAAGAAAAAATCGTATTAAATTTGTATCAGATGTGACCGGGGCCTGTGCTTTTAAGAAGGTTGTTGAGATCAGTAATAGTAAGATGACTTGACTATAAACAAAAAGTGATATTTTCAAATGAAGATTTTATATACCAAATACAAACATTTTGAGTGCTTCTGGAATATAAATAAATCATTTAAATATGTGAGTAAATATAGTCTTGTGTTTTGAGAATAACAGAGAATTTAGACTTTTAGCATTTGGCTTTTTTAACTTGAAGTTTTGAAATAATTTGACTTACAGAATTATTTTTAAATGGCACAGGATACATTGCAAAAATGGTTTCCCCTTCCCTAGTGTTAAAATCTGTCAGAATCATGGTGCAATTGTCAGACCAGGAAATTAACGCTGGCACAATACCCTGAACTGAACCACAGACCTTATTTGAGCTTCATCTGCTTTCCACTAATGTCCTTTTATTGTTCCAGGTTCCAGCTCAGGATCCCACACTATATTTAATTGTCATTTTCCTTTAATTTGAACAGTCCTTCGATCTGTCCTGTCTTTCATGACCTTGACACTTTTGAAGAGTACCGGTCAGTTATTCTGTAAATTTCCCTCAGTTTGGGTTGGTCTGATGTTTTCTCATGATTAGATGGAAGTTATGCAGCAGCAATCATTACTGCCGACTGGTCAGCATTTATTTTTAAAAGACCATATGCCATCCCTCATTTTGCCAGAAGGTGGCGCTAGCATTTCCTAAACTGAATTTTTTTTATTCAAAGTAAAGGAATATATTTTTTTCTACAAATGAAGCATGTAGGTTTGCATTTAATTATATTTGCCTCAAAGTAACAGAATGAAAACATTTCTTAGGATATATTTTGAATAATTTTCTCCCTAAATTTGTCATTTCTCCATAAAGAGATGTGGGCTCAAGGGCCAAAAATTGTTGTTTCACAGGAAGAACAAAATTGAAAAAGTTAAAACAGGCTATTGATTTTATCTTTTTATTTCAGGTTCTGTAAAGGCACCTGCCAAAACAGAAGATCTTATTCAAAGCGTTTTAACAGGTAAATACCACCCCCCACCACCACTCCCAACGAAATTTGGCAGCTGAATATTAGTATAGAGTGTAAGTATAGAGGAAAGGAGACCTCCATTCATCTCTGAAAAAGAACATCATTAATACTTTTCTCTAAAAATACCTACAGCTATACAGCCCAAGCCGAGGCCACATCACGTGATGTAATCGCAGAGAAGTAACCGTACTTGGCAGATAGGATCCTACTGGTATAAAAATAACAGAATCTCACAAGGTACCCTCTTTTAGAATCCAAGAATAGTTTCATACCGGAAATGTGATGCAGTGAACACAAATGCATGCCTTCCCAAAGTGATGACAATAAACCAGAGTTTAGAAATGCAGAATATGATTCATTTGTGACTATAGAATACACAGTGTTTGGGAACTGTGATACATTTTGGATATACACGTATTTCATATTTGGTTAGTTCCATAAACTATGGGACTAAAATTGGCAATTAGCAGGACATAGTAGAGTCTGAAAAATGTTTACAATACTTGGCCCATACGCAACAGAAGTATACACACGTTTACCAAAACCAGTGCTATTGGTACGAGCCCCAAACTGTAAGCAACCCAATGCCCATAAAGGGTAGGGTGGATCAATAAATTGTGGTAAAGCCACAGACTGAAATTGGGTGCAGCTCTAGGAATAAATAAACTGCAATCACACACAACATGGATAATGTTGAAGAAGAGAAGCCAGGCACAAAAGCGCACATTCTTTATGATTGCATCTACATAAAGTTCAAAAACCGGCAAAACTAATTTATGTTGTTCAAAACAGATTTGGATTATACTTGGTCAGGGTTAGGAACCAAAAAGCGGGCCTCTGGGATGCTGATAATATTCCAATTTTGTTCTGAGTGATGGTTGTTGAAGCATGCCCACTTTGTGAAAATTTATAGGGCTTTCTTTACATTTATGATTTATGTACTCTTATGCATATATTTATATTTCACCAAATTAATACATAAAATATGCGTAGAAAAATTGCTTGAAGAGTGAATTGAAAAAACACATGTTTTTAAAGATTTAGCTCCATGGAGAGCAATACAAGATTAACACAGAAAACAAGAGACAGAAATGTAAAAAGAGCATGATTCTAATGTTATTTAAAAACAAATAAATGCATAGACAAAAGGCAATGGGTCTGCACTAGTACATGAGCAGTGATTATCTCTGGATGGCTTGTTTATGAGTGATATTTGTTTTTTATATAAATGGATACCCTTTATGCTTAAGAGCATATTCAAAGAGTAGCCTTTCATCAATATGCTTTTTAAAAAAATTGTAATTTCTCTGGATTTTTTTTAAATCATAAATTGGAACATCTTGAACCTAGTAGCAAAATTGGCCATAGCTGATTGTTGCACACCATTTTTAAAGAAGTAGGATTGAATCTGTCACCAAAAATGCAGCAATTCCTTAGGATTACAAATTCTTAATATAATAATTTATTATGCAACCATAATGAGTCCATTTGGGCCTGAGGGATACCATTAAAGAAATGTACCTGATTTTCTCCCTGGCCTCTTTATCAAAAGGAATAGAAAGTAAGGAGAATAGATACATTATAAAAAAGGGAAGCATATTTCAATTGCTTAAAGACTTCAGCATTAGGAACATAAATTATTATCCTGATTTCAACGTTTATCCACTAGATACCTCATTTTCTATTCAGGTCTGTTGTTATTATTCACAGCATATATTATTTCTAAGTCTCTTGACCGTTCTAAATATTTATTGTAACGTATTTTTGTTCCCAGAAGCAAAAAGTTCAAATCAAAACATGGAAACATGTGAGCTATGACTTGATCTAGGTTCAAATAGATGATAATTCATTGCAGTTAAGACACCATCAATTTTAAGGCACCCCACTATTCATGGATGGCTAAGAAAGAAAAACACTGACATGCTATTATACTCCATTGAGTATAAGATGCATCTTAATTTCAGAAATGTTAAGATATTTTTAAAATGGATTTTCTAGAAGTGATGAAATATGTCAATAAAATACAGAAGATTTTAAGGTCAAATTCTGTCACATTAAATGTTTTCCCATCATTGGATAAAACATGTAGTAATGTAAGCTGCCACTAACCCTTGTGGTACCTTTGGGAAATCACATTAGGGGACTTTCCTTCACTTTCCTGCTTTATACTTGAACACTTTGATAATAATAGTAACACAAACTTGTGATGTCTATACTGTGAATAGTGCCTCTTAGAGTTGGTCCTGTAGAACCTGTACAATCATTTGTTACGCATTGACAGGTACACAGCCAGAAACTGTGCTAAATACTCTGCAGGGATTCTTTTATTTCATCATCATAACAACTCTAAAACGCAGGGAAGTACTGTGATCCTTAAGGCAGATGCTGTTGGTGCCCCACCCAAATCCCTTCACCAGCTGGTGCACCCACCTCCCAGCTGTGCTGAGTGTTGGCTGCTAACAGCTCATAGCTTCTCCTGCTCTTGAAAGTCGGCCCTCAGGCAGAGGGAAGCCCCCTCTCCAGTAGGCTGTGCCTACTCCCCACTCCCAGATAAGCAAAATGCTGACCTTCTTGCCCTGAGGGGAGGCTGACTCTGGTACAATCACACTCCAGATCTCCCTGTGGAATCAGGCAGAAGCCAGACTCCCGCTAAGACTACATCTTTGCTTAGCTACTTCTCCTTCCCTGTCTGCTGCCCTCACTCCCTTCCTCCTGAGAGCCCCCTCCCCCCATCAGTAAGTCACATGCACCCAAATCCCTCTCTGAGGCTCTGTTTCTAGGGAATTCAAACTTTTTATCAAGTTATGAGTGAAGAAATTGGGTCTTTGAGAAATTTGGTAACATAGTCACAAAGTAAGCAAGTGATGGAGTGAGACGGGAACCCAGGTATGTTTGACATGGAAGCTCTGCCCTTCGGCTCCAGGTGGCTAGGATCAGACAAAATCGCTCAGTAAGCAGGTTGGGCTCCCCTTTGCGCCTGTGCTTCCGGTCCTTCTGTGACTGTGAGCTCTTATACTCATTTGTTGCAGAAGTGGAAGCCCAGACTATTGAAGAGCTAAAGCAACAAAAAGCATTTGTGAAACTTCAAAAGAAGCACTACAAAGAAATGAAAGACCTGATTAAGAGACACCACAAGAAAACCACTGACCTTATCAAAGAACACACTACAAAATATAATGAAATCCAGAATGACTACTTGAGGAGGAGGGCAGCTTTGGAAAAGACAGCCAAAAAGGACAGTAAGAAAAAGTAAGTTGAATGTGCAATGTTTGTTTGTTTTATGAAATGAAGGAAGAGTCATTTACATGGATTTTGAGGTTTTGTACCATATTTTGGACTCATACCACTGCAAGAAGGAAAGCCACCCAACTCCCTCCATTCTCTATAGCTCTTGTGTCACCTCAGTTCAGTTTTGCCTGTGGACTGAATTTTTTTATTTGACCAAATTCTCAGAATAGATATGAAGGAAGTCCTACCCTTGAGTTCTAGCCTATGAGCCTAATACCAATTGGCTGACTTCCCATTTCTCAGCTGCCAACTTGGTGGGCATGAAGTTTTTCCATGTACCTAGAACCTCGTTGAAGAGGCAACTTGCCTAACAGAAAAGCGAAGTCTCAACTATCCTTTGCTGCCCCATCTAAACCCGCAGAGCCCTGTACCAGGTAACCCTTGTGTTTGGACCTAGGGGTTCCCCATAGCTCCATATACCCAGACTTGAAGGGGAGAAGCATCTCTTACACATTCATTCAACCAGTATTTACTGAGTGCCTACTGTATGCCCAGGGGGCACAGCAGTAAACGTGACCTACACAATTATTACCCATAAGTAGCTGACACTGTCATGCAGAAAATTACGTGAGCATGTAAGCTACCTGTCGGTGACAGAGTCAGACAGGCTATACTGTATTCTTCCTTTCACTTCTTTAATGAGTAGGATTATTTTGATGCCAGGTGATAGAGAGAGGTAACGTGCACTTTTTAGATCCATATTGTGACACAGGATTTAACATGTGCTTAACTTAAAAGCATATTCAGAAGCCAACACTTGGATTTAAAAAATCAACTCAAGTGTCATTTTTCAGAGCTGGAGCAGCCTTAGAAGCCATGTAGGTCAGCTTTTATCACTTCTTCAAAGAAGAAGCTGAAAGCTAAAGGCATTAACATTTACCCATAGTTACACAAACAATTCCAGTAAAGCTTGGTCTCAAACTTCTCCTAAGTTTCTATTTTAGTGATATGTATGTAGTTGTTTGTTTATTCACATATTTATTTACTTATAAGTCATATCATGCAACTTCCAATAGAGTATTGGTAATACTTTTATTGTAATAGAACTTGTAATAGAAGACATGTGTCAAAATCCTACAAAAATAGAAAAAGAAAAACAACACGCACACATACATACACACAGACTGAGTGGCTACCAGTTATTTGGACCTGCTGTCCAATACGGGAGTCACTAGCTACATGTGGCTGTTGAGCCCTTGGAAAGTGGCTTGTAAAAATTGAAATGTGCTGTAAGTATAAAATACATACCCAATTTTGAAGACTTCATTTAAAATATATATATATATAGATAGATAGATAGATATAAATAGCTCATATTTTTATATGGACTTGCCTTGATTTTATTTTAATTACATGTTGAAATGATAATATTTTGGGTGTATTGGGTTATATAAAATATATTATTAAAAATAATTTCACTCACTTATTGTTTACTTTCTAAAGAAGTTACTAAAAATTTTAAGTCATGTATGTAGAAAAAGATCAAATACATTATATTTCTACTGGACAGCACCAACCAGTTAATGTAATTTCCATCCTTGAACACTAATTTTTAGCTCTTAGCTTCTGAGAAAAGGAAATATGGGTTAGAGAAGTCTCATTATCTGATTAAAGGAAACTTGCTTTCTTTTCCAAGAGAGACAAAGATTTTCCCAGTATTAAATTATAAAAGAATTCATCTCATGAATCTTATACAGGCAACATTAGGCAACAGAGGATGTTTTCAACTCTGTTTTTACAGAAGATGCAAAAACATTGCTCCCTTGGTTATTTATTTGTACTTTTCCTCAACAAACAAACAAAATTCTCTAAGCATCTAGTATCAAAAGACACATCAGGAGAAACTATCCTTCAAGAGGCAGAGCCGTTGAGGTCTGACTATGTCTGTCCATCTCCCATTCCCCCTTGGTACACCTTAAAATCCTGAAAACACCTCAGAGTAACACATGGACAAAATGTTTGTTAGTTTCTTATTCAAATATCCATCGTCTCAACTGAGCTTTCCATGTCAGGTGAAGAGCAGATCATTCAAGGATAGTTTCTGTTCCCACACTGGCGTGCGATGGTTCTGAGAGTGCACCTTGCTCTAGATGTCTGCCCTCAGTCAAGCTTCACTGTTGCCCCTGCTCCTATATTGTGCCCTGAGGCAGACTGTCTCAGTGAGCCCCAGTTTACCCAAGTGTTAACTGGAAATGGTCATACCTACTGGCGGGTTGTTGTGGAAGCCGAAGGTGAGGCAGAGTGGCTGGCACATGTCGGGGGGTCAACAACTAGAGCGGTTGTTGGTGGTTGTGGCTGATTGTTCTGGCTACACTCACTTCCTGCTACAAAAGATGATGCATGTGTTTCACGTTCATACCAGGATGGTGCTCATCTCACCAATAATCCTCCATTCTGATGCTGACAAATAAACTTGTTCATGCCAGGATGGGAGGCCACCTCAACGTTGCCATGCAATTCTCGTGTATCAGGATCCATGAGCCTGGCAGAGTTCCCATTCTCATTTGGCATTACACATAAAAAATGCAAATAGAGACTTTTGAGAGAAGTCTGCCTCCCTTATTTGACAAAACAGGATCCTAACACCAGCTTCAACCAACTGCCTGCCCATGTGGCACCATTGATGCTGGCCGAATTCAAAGGGAAAGCAGTAGGAATTGTGCCAGCTGAAGTCTAAGAAACTTGTACCTGTTCCACTTGACAGCAAGTTACAAACATAGGGGCACAATTTGATGTGCTGGATATCTTAGGTGGTTTAGTTTTCTTTCTGCAGAGGTCTCCATATAAACAAAAAGAGCAGCTCTGCTTTTGTACCCTGTTCCCAACACTGCCTTTTTCCTATTGTGTCCTATAAGAAAGAAGAGCGCAAACTTTGAAGGAACCACACCATATGTTTTGACACAGTAAGTTATTGAGAATTGCTTTGATTTACTTCAACATTAGTCCTAAACTTCTGATATCTATGTAACTCTCTGACTATGAATAACTCGAAGAAAGTCACTGAGCACAGAGAAGCTTCAGTAAATATTTTAGAATGATCTAATACGTCTTCCTTTCTCTTGTAACCTAAGCATTTTGGGGAAAGTGCCATTTGGGTAGAGAGATCAATGAACTTGGTACAGCACACCTAAAAAACTTATTTTAATGACATATTCTTGCTATTAAAAGATGTCAGAAACAGAACATGTCGGCTGGGAAGGTTACCGGCCCACGGTGTCTGCACAAACTCTGTTTTCAACCCACGTCACCCAGATGCACTGTCAAATCTAGTCAACGTAGCATCTGCTGAAGTTGTTATAGGAGAAATGCAGCAAAGAATTACATTACACAGAGACAAAAGACTTAAAAATCCTTCATAAGCACTGTTTTCCCCAAAGGGGGTTATCCATCGCTCCACCACCATTGCCAGGGCCCCCAGCTTTCCGCCCTTTTTTTCTGTTTCTACGTCTTTCTGGAGCAGCACACATTTCTTCCATTTTCTGTGTTTTGGAACCCTCTGCTGCTAAGCTTGTCCTCAGGATATCAACCTGTACCTTAAGTGGCTTATCGGAACACTGATTTCCAAACACAGCTCTTTCTCCAGGAGGAACTCTGGTGAGCCACCTTCCCCCTCATCTTGCTATCACCTGCATGGGTTTTGAGTCAAGCTCTGTGTCTCTGCAGATCAGAACCCAGCAGCCCTGACCACGGTTCATCAACGATTGAGCAAGATCTTGCTGCGCTGGATGCTGAAATGACCCAAAAGTTAATAGACTTGAAGGACAAGCAACAACAGCAGCTGCTTAATCTTCGACAAGAACAGTATTATAGTGAAAAATACCAGAAGCGTGAACATATTAAACTGGTAAGCCCAAGAAATGTGATTTATGTTTATATAGCCGGAACCCTCTTTTATATAGAAAACGTTGAAGGCCCTTGGATAACTTAAAGGGAGACAGCGACAGGTCTGACTGGCACCTTCCTTTCACTTCCTTATCCAATCATCTTATTGTGATGCTAGAGTACAGAGAGAGGTAAGATGCATTTTTTAGATCCACATTTTGACATATGATTTAACCTGTGCTTATAAACACAATCAAAACCTGATACTTGGGTTTTAAAAAGCTACCAAATCATCATTTCTTAGAACTGGAAATTGCATAGTGTCGACCACAGTAATATTTTATAAACCCCACTATTCTAGCATCTTTACCAAGCTCCTCTCTGTTCCCTAATGAGGCTATGGTTTATTGTTTTTATTTTCATTAACTTATTTTGGGGTTGTAATAGTTTTGGGGAGCTTTGAAATCTCACAAGGAATTAGAAAACACTTATCTTTAAGGAAATTAAGGACATGCTGCAAATCAATGTTCACTTTTTTTGTACCACTGGGCTTTTCAAGAACTAAAGAAATTATACGGTCTAGTCTCCTACATTTAGGAGAGTCAGTATCTAAATGGCCAACATGGAGTGTTGTCCACTCAATCCCTGAGCCTCCCAGTGAAAGGAAATGCATAGTCTCTGTTAATGACCACTTTTGTCCCCCAAAATGCTTTCTCATGAATTGTGACATTCTCTCCATTGTTGTTGATGCCTGGACACATAGTAGGGATGTGATACGTATTTGATGACAGAGAAATTAAATGAAACAATAAATGGCCTTGAAAACAAGCTTGCGCCAAAAACAAAACAAATGAGTAAGCTTAATAGAACTTAAAGAAAATGGGTTCTGAGAGGTATTTGTATGACCTGTCTATTTTTTTGCTAAAGGATTGTCCACGTGAGAGAATTCTGAGGCTGTTCCTCTTGTAGGTTGGAAATCAGCAGAGGGTTCAGCCATGACTGTGTATTAGGCGAGGCAGTGTAATGTGTTGTTCTAGTACCGGTTCCTGAATGACAATATGCAAATGAGCAGGTCCAAATCAGGAGCTTATCAAAAATCAGATTCCACTTGGTCAATATTGTCAACTTGAGCATGCGTTAGAATCACTTGGAGGGTTTTTAAAAATAGATTTTGGGTTCTACCCTGAATTTCCAATTCAATAAGCTTCTGTAAGGCTGGTTATGCCGATACTTCTGGTCCTAGGACCACACATTGAGACTCTCTGCCCCATACCTACGCTGAAACTCAAGGATTTATCTTTAACAAGTTCCACACGATTTTGATGGGCCTCCTTGTGTGTAAGCTAATGAAATAAGATCAAAGCAGTGAAAGAACACTCTCGGGCAGCATTCAGTTTGGTGTAAGGGAGGGGTTGCCTTGACAGAACTGACAAAGTGAAAGTGAATTTTAATGGCAGATAATGGCTGTAGGGCCCAGCTACAACCACTGCCATCTGACTTTCTCCGGTACCCCATCCTTAGTACTCCAGAAAATAATAGTAATATAAAAATTAAAATAGCACCATCCATTGAGCACTCACCATGGGGCCATACACCGTGTTAATCCATTTACAGGAATTTCCCAGTTCAGTTCTTGTTATAACCACTGCAGTTTGTTCTATTGTCAGCCCATTTGACAGATTAAAGATCTTACCAAGAAATTTTGTGACTTTTCTAGGGTTCCACAACTAGAAAGTTGGGATTTGAACCTTGGTCCTCTGACTCTAGAGCCTCTGCTTTATAACCATTGCGCAGATACCCCCACTTATTCAGATTTCAAGCCCAGGTTATCATAATGACCTCACTTCTTCTCAGAACACACAGGCAGCTCCTTCATTGTGATGACTGGGATACTGTGCCTCTCTCTTTTTCTTTGTTATTCTTTTCCAATTATAGTTGACATTCAATATTATTTTGTATTAGTTCAGGTGTGCATCATAGTGGTTAGACATTTATATAATTTATTAAGTAATTCCCCCAATAAATCTAGTACCCACCTGGCACTATATACAGTTATTGCAATATAGTTGACTGTATTCCCTATGCTGTGTTTTACATTCCCATGACTTTTTTTTTTTTAAGTTTTTATTGGGGAATTGGGGAAGGGGAACAGACAAGTTGCTGTTCTTTTGTTCTTCAGTCTAGTTCCCCATGACTATTTTGTAACTACCAATTTGTACTTTTTTTTTTTTTTTTAGTTTCAGGTGTACAAAACAATGCAATAGTTATTCTTTTCACCCCTCACAAAGTGACAGCCCACCTCCCACCATCCACTGCCCTCCACCCCCAATATCATACACATCTAGTACAATTCCATTGACTCCACTCCCCACACTGTACTCCACATCCCGTGACTATATATCTATTAAATTATAGTTGACATATAGTATTATTCAACGGCAGCTTCAGATGTACAGTGCAGTAGTCAGGCCTCTATACTGTCCATGAAGTGGTCTCCCTAACAAGACATGAAACCATCTGGCCCCCTAAAAAATATTTACAACATTATTGATTATATTCCCCCAAACTGCCTTTCATATCCCTGAGGCAATATTGTAATTACCAATTTATGTTGTCTCATCCCTTCCCCTTCTCCTTCATCCCCACTGCCCCCCCATCTAGCAATCATCAGTTTTTCCTCTGTGTCTCGAGACTTTCTGTTTACATTTCTCATTTATTCAGTTCTTTAGATTCCACATGTAAGTGAGAGCATATGGTATCTGTCTTTCTCCATAAGACTTACTTCACTTAGCATAATGTTCTCTAGGTCCACCCATATTGTTGCAAATGGTACAATTTCCTTTTTCTTTATGTTTGTACTTCTTATTACCTTCACCTTTTTCACCCAGCCCTCCAATCCCCCTCCCATCGAGTAATCATCAATTTGTTCTCTGCATCTATGAGTCTGTTTCTGTTTTTTTATAATATGTTGTTATATTGTTTATTTTGTTCTTTAGATTCCATGTATAAGTGAGATCATATGGTATCTGTCTCTGTCTGACTTATTTCTCTTAGCATAATACCCTCTATGTCCATCCATGTTGTCACAAATGGTAAGATTTCATTTTTTTAGTGGCTGAGTAATACTCCATTGTATAAATGTACCACAATTTCTTTATCCAATCGACTATTGATGGGCATTTCAGTTGTTTCCATATCTTGGCTATTATAAATAGCACTCCAGTAAACATAGGGGTGCAAATATCTTTTTGAATTACTGTTTTGGATTTCTTTGGATAAATACCTAGGAGTGGAATTGCTGGCTCATAAGGTAGCTCTATTTTTAAATTTTTGAGGAACCTACAAATTGCTTTTCATAGTGGCTGCACCAATTTACAGTCCCATCAATAGTGCACAAGGGTTTCCTTTTCTCCACATCCTCTTCAATACTTGTTTTTGATTTATTGATAGTAGCCATTCTGACAGATGTGAGGTGATATCTCATTGTGGTTTTAATTTGCATTTCTCTGATGATTAATAATGTTGAGCATTTTCTCATGTCTATTGGCCATCTGTATGTCCTCTTTGGAGAAATGTCTATCCTGGACCTCTGCCCATTTGTTAATTGGATTGTTTGTTTTCTTTGGTGTTGAGCTGTATGAGTACTTTATAAATTTTGGACATTAACCCCTTATCACATGTATCATTGGCAAATATCTTCTCCCTTTCAGTAAGATGGATGTCTTTTTCTTTGCTGTGTAAAAACTTTTTGTTTAATGTAGTCCCATTTGTTCATTTTTTCCCTTTGTTTCCCTTGGCCAAGGAAGTATATCAAAAAAAAAATATATATATATATATATATTATTATTATTATTATTATTATTATTATTATTATTGGCAGTGTTGGAGAATTTACTGCCTATGTTTCTTTCTAGGAGTTTTATGGTTTCAGATCTTACATTTAAGTCTTTAATCTATTATGAGTTTATTCTTGTATATGGAGTAAGAACGTAGTCCAGTTTCTTTTTCTTTTTTTTTTTTTGCATGTATCTGTCCAGTTTTCCTAGCACCATTTATTGAATAGACTGTCTTTACCCCATTGTATATTCTTGCCTCCTTTGTCATAGAATAGATAACCATATAGGCATGAGTTTATTTCTAGGCTCCCTATTCTGTTCCACTGACTACATGTCTGTTTTTATGCCAAAACCATGCTGTTTTGATTACTATGGCCTTGTAATATAGTTTGATATTTCTCATAGGTAGCATGATACCCCCAGCTTTGTTCTTTTTCAAGATTGCCTTGACTCTTTGGGGCATTTCATGATTCCATATAAATTTTAGGATTATTTATTCTAGTTTTGTGAAAAATGCCATTGGAATTTTGATAGAGATTGCACTGAATCTTTAGATTGCTTTGGTTAGTATGGACATTTTAACAATGTTAATTCTTCCTATCCATGAGCATGGTATATGCTTCCATTTATTTGTAACTTCTTCAATGTCTTTCTTCAGTAACATAATTTTCCAAGTACAGGTCTTTTACCTCCTTTGTTAAATTTATTCCTAGGTATTTTATTTTGATGCGATTGTAAATGGGATTTTTAAAAATTCTCTTTCTGATAGTTCATTATTGATGTATAAAAATGCAACCAATTTCTGAATATTAATTTTGTGTTCTGATACTTTACTGAATTCATTTATCAGTTCTAATGGTTTTTTTGTGGAATCTTTGGGGTTCTCTCTCTTTTTTTGTCATAACCACTTCATTTCACATACCATGCAATTTACTCACTTAAAGTGTACAGTTCAATGTTTTTTAAATTGAGAATTTGGGTTTCAGATAAGGCCCCAGTGCCTTTGAAATATGTGTAGGCCTTTGTTAAGAGGGCAAATGCCCAAATGCCTTGGATTTAGAACCAAACAAAGTTTATTTTATGGCTATTTGGGGACATCCACAATTTATATTACATGCCCTTAACTAACATGTATATCAGAACTTTCCATTAACTCCACCTATAATAACGAGAAATTGTTTTGCTATGAATTCTTTTGACTGAAAGGCATATAGAAGTGTCAGTTCTATCTTTGGTTGTAGTTCTGAGTTATGAATAAGGCTTTTAGGCTAAATTAGACAAATGCAAGTGTAATTAAAAATCAAGTAGGCCCCAGGTAAAAAAGAAATATTTGGATAATGCGGAAAATTAAACAGAAGATATTTCATCTTTCAAAATTGCTTTGGGAATTAAATACAAATGTGTTTTGGTTAAGGATCATACATCTCAAATGCAAGCACCCACAGTTCAAAGTTCTAGAAAGAAACCATCGATACACTCCCTGTTAAATGTTCATTAAAAATTAATCTTTGCAAAATGTTCTGATAGACACTGGAGATAAAAATGAAGAAGCTATCATCACCACACACTCCGGGAGCATGTATTATAAACAGTTATATCACCATGTGATGAATGAAATAATAGAGGCATCAATAAATTGACATGACAACACAGTTGGGAGAACAATTTGCCTAAATGAATAAACTGATAAACACCAAGAGAATATTTTTGACGTAATTATTTGTATTATTATGGGAGGTATAAAATGCACACCAAGTGACAAAGACTCTGTAGCTTCAAAAATTTTGCATACCTGTCCAAAAAGGATCTTCATCCTGAAAGCTCTACATCCAAATAGCTCTGCAGCCTGGTTACTCCAAGTGTGGCGCCCCCCCCCCTACACCTGGGAGCTTGTTAAACATGTGACGTCTCAGGTCCCACCCTGACATGCTAAATCACAATTTGCATTCTACAAGGAGTTTCAGGTCATTTGTTACATGTACAAGTTGAAGAACTTTTTTGAAGTCTATGAATGCTTATCAAAATGTGTTTTCTAATAAGCTTAAAATCCCTTTTAGTTGAAATGGGAAATACATTGTGCCTTCCACTATTGACAGCTTGATCATTAAGCTGGATGGGTATCTAACAGTGACAAAGGCACAGGTCCTGTGGAATCCTCACCTGTATTCACAATAAAAGAAAATGGTTTCTTTCAGGTAGAGGTGAATAAAAATAAAAATGTAAGTTCCCCGACCCCATTCAAGTTCTTGTGCCCCCTGAAATCTCTCCATAGATATTATGAGGGTTTCTGAACTCCAGTTAAGGACCCCTTCCTTGTTCCAGGGAAGACTTTCAGGGTTGGAGAATCAGCTCTAACTTGTTTGTCTGGTTTCATTAACTGCCACAAGTGGACCCTGAGTTTTGCCAACATCATTAAGGTTAGATTATACTTTTAAAGTGACTTTAGTAAGTGAAGGAGATTCTTAGGGGAAACCCTCTGAGGGTTTTTGATCATTCTCAGCAGTTAGTTCTAGCAAGACACTCAAGGCTAAATATCCACAGCCTAGTGGGAAGGGATTTTGTGGTGATGTCTATGGGGTCGCTCCTCAGTTGCATCTATGTTTCGCCCTCCATTTTGTCTTGTTTCTTTTTCCTCCTTCTTGCTGGCTTCAAGAAAAGATTTTCTCATTTTCTCTCACAGTCGCCACATTCTTTATCCTCTGCAGAGGCATGCTTTGTTTAGCTTTGCTTCGCTTCCTATTTTTGTTCCTCTTTCTCATATTTTAAGTCTCCCACATGTTCTAATCTTATTTAATTCTGCCTTCCTTCACATTGACTTTAATGGCGCATAACCAACATTAGTACCCATCCTCCTGAGTTCTCTAATTCTCTGCCAATCCCAGTGTTTCATAGTGAAAGTTCTGGGTGAATACTGATGAGCTGTGAATAGATGGCCCATCAAGCTGTGAGTGGTGGTGAGTGTGGATCTCATGGGAAATGTCATCATTTCTGGCCAGTGCTCCCCTACTGAGTGACCACCCTGGACTTCAGTTTTCTTATCTGTCAAGTGGAGATAAAAATAATCATCACACACAAAAAAATCCTTACTTCATTGCACTGTAAGAAGGAATTATGGATAATGCACATAAAACATTGTTTTTACGGTAAGCCTCCTTTTTTACAATACATGAAGGGCTAGGAGATCTTAAGTTCAAATATAAATGTGTATTAAAATGTTTGACATCCTGCTGCAGCCTGAGGGAGTTCATCATTCTTCCTTTTGATAATTCTTATCAGCACCATTTGCTGTTGCTGGCTGTCTAGGAGCCAAGCTTGGATTTTCTCCCTTCTGTGGTTGCTCCGCCAAAGTATGTGCCAAGAGTAATTGCAGTGTCAGGAAGTATCTCTACTGTCGTGGTAGTGTTCTCCGTCTGCCTCCAATAGTCTGACTTTAACATAGGACCTTTCTTCCTGGGAAATACATGATTTAGCTTGACACACACACAAAACTTTACATTCTTTACCAAACAAGAAATGTCAAATAAGTAAAAGAATTTCGTAGTGAAATAAGGAATATGATAATTGTCAAAATGTGTTCTTATCAGTTTTCCTTATCATCATTAGGTAGTCTTAATGGAGTAGATGTTATTCTGTGTGTGTGTGTGTGTGTGTGTGTGTGTGTGTGTGTGTGTGTGTGTGTGTGTGTGTGTAGGGGCATTAGAAATGGTATTGAAGGGCCGGCCGAGTGGCTCAGTTGGTTAAGAGCTCGCTCAAGAGTTTGAGCTCTGAGCAACAGTGGTTCGAGTCCAGCCTGAGCTGAGCAGCCACTGAGCTGCCAACAGGTAGCAGGATGGCTCAGTTGAAAAAAAAGATAAATTAAAAAAAAGAAATGGTATTGATCTTAAATTCTATTGCTTTAATTATGAGCAAAAATAAGTATAATTTTTATGTGTGTATTGGCTATTCATATTTCTTTTTTCCACAAACTGCCTATTCACATCCATTGCCTATTTTTCTGTTGGATTGTGTCCTGTTCTTTGGATACACGGAATTCATACTATATCTTTTCATTTATTATTTTAAGAAGTTGGGCAACTTAGAGAGTATAAAGTATGCTGACATAATCATTGACTCACCAAAAGTTATTGAAGGTCTACTGCAGTCCTCATACTGGGGGAGGGATTCCATGGGGACCAAGCCTAAATGTGGTCCCAGCCCTCAGGGGTTAAGAGCACAGTTTGTGGAAGTCAGACCTACTTTATGCCCATCTTTATCAGTTGTCTTTGTTGCATAACAAACACCCTAAAATGATTGGCTTAAAACAACAACCATTTATTTAGCTCATGATTCTGTGTGTAGCAATTTGAGCTTGATTTAACTGGATGATTCTCCTGGTCTTGGCTGGGCTCATTCATGTGTTTTTAGTCCAGCCGCCATTCACCTAGGGGCCCAGCTTCTGAAGGTCAGCTGCTGGGTCAATGCAGATGACTGATCTACATTTCTCATCATCCAGCAGGCTAGCTGGGGCTAGTTCATACGGAAGTTGGAAAGGCATCCAATTGAGAGGAAGCAGAAGCACACAAGATCTCTTAAGAGGTCTTGTTTCTTTCTCCTTCTTTCACCAAACCAAGTAAAAAGACTTGCCCAGATTCAAGATATAGGAAAATAAGCTCTGTTTCTTGATTAGGGGAGCTGCAAATCTTATTGCAAAGAGCATAGATACAGAAAGCAGTGGAGAATTAGGGTTTGTTTGTTTGTTTGTTTGTTTGTTTGTTTTCTTCAGAATCTACACACAGCCCTCCTAATTTGGATGTGAGATTCACTAAAACAATCCAGGGACACTTAACACAGTGCCTAGAACATAGTCATCATTCTTTACCAAAGGACAATTTGCACAGGATTTAGGGTGAGGAGACATGACTTCCATTTTTAGTTATGTAACTTTAGCTAAAGCATGTCACCTCTTGAGTGTCTGTATTCTAATTTTTTTTTAAAAGATTTTGTTGGGGGGTTGGGGGAGAGAACAGCCTTGGGGAGTCAGGGAAGGGAAACAGACAAGTTGCTGTCCTTTTTGTTCTTCAGTCTAGTTGTGGAGGACATCGCTTCACTGGCCCATGTTGGTATTGTGATCATTGCGCTCTTCAGGGCTAAGGCAGATCAGTAGCCGGCCATTGGATGGCCACTGATGGTGGCTCTTGGTCACTCACATGGCTGCCGGCCACTCAAAGTAGCTCACGGAAGCCCACTGTAGCAGGGGCTGCAGCCTATGCCACTCATGGCAGCCCGGTTCCAGGTCAAGCTGTTGATCACCATCTTAGCTATAGGGGGTGCAACGTCACTGGCCCATGTGGGATCTGAACCAGTGGCCCTGCTGTTCAGAGCTCACTCTCCCAAGCCAACTCTTAACCAATGAGCCACTCAGCTGGCCCCTGTATTCTAATTTTTAAAATAAAAAGTCTGTACAAGAATGCTTGTTAAGTTTCCCTTAACATTTTGGTTTCAATTAAATTACAGAATACAGAAATGATCCAACTCTCAGACCTTTTAAAATAATAAGTAGGGATTTCAGTTTAAAGCAACATACTTTTCAACTTTGGTTTTTCTTTTGTATATGTGCACAATACAAATATTAATATGTTTTTATGTGATAATTGGGTGACTGTTTAGGTAAGATTAAGGGTGAAAAAAAAAAGGCAGTAAACAGAACCATCCCCAAGGCAAAGCAAATAATAGTTATGACTTGTGCCAATTTAAAGAAGCTTAGGGAACACAAGAGATTCTGCTGAAAGGAAAGTTCCAAAATAGAATCCGCAAGTCTGATAATTTAGTTTGTGCCCTCTGGAATTACAGGACTCATTGCATTCCATCTGGCAAGTGAGGGATGCTAAAATGATGGATTTTGCATTAAGAAAAAAAGTAGCTGATATATTGTGGTATTTATCTTCATGGGCAGCTTTTCTGGGTCTAGCTTCCAAAATGGGCTGTTAAAATATTAAGCCCCTGATTTATTTCTATTTTAGTTACAAACCACAGGATAAATTATGTCTGTTTTAGTCAGGTTTCCTTTGCTAATTATTTGAAAACCTCCAGTTTGAATATCATTACTACTTTCCCACATATGAGTGGTAAGTAATATTTATTTATTTCATTTATTCTAAATTAAACAACCATGACATCTTTTAAATTTTGAAACCTTATCCTAAAATTTTACTGGTTTGGGGTTTTTCTTCAGTTGGTTCAATGAGATATAATGATCTCATTTGACTTGATCAGAGGCAGATATTTTCTCATTTGTTTTTACTTTAATCAAGAAATCCATAACTGTATCATTTGTGATACATCTACTTTTCAATAATTTGCAAGCACCTTTATTAGCATTTAATATGACAAAGGGATCATTCTTTGGCCTATTGTAAATTTTTACTTAAAGCTCTATATGGATCATTTTAAGTGAACTTCCTTTTCATAAAAGTTACCTTATCATTAAAATAAATAGTTCATAGCCATAAACCCTTACTTTTTTATTGTTTCACAGTATTTTAAACCATCATTGAATTCTAAAAACACTTATAACCATAGAATAATATAATTTTACAATTTATCAAAGGAGGTTTAAAGATAATTTAGATGTCATATTTTACTAGTGAGGAAATAAGGCCCAGAGATTTGAGCTGGCAAAGTCCAAGCATCATTTAGGCTGATAAATGAGATAGAACAACTAGAGCTCACTTTATCAAATTTCTTGATTTTTTTTCTCTTTTTTTTAGTTTGAAGATATTTCCAGTTGATAGCTTCATGAAAGAACACTCAAAATATCCAAAATATCAAGGGTGTATGTTACTTTGATTCATTTACATTTTCCAAAAAACTAAAAAACTGACATTTACCTTGGCATAATTTAAAAGTGGAAATTTTAAATGTTGTACATTCACTGGGCCAATGTACTGACCTTGACTAGGGGTCTTAGTCAGATTTTGACTTTCATTTATTTCTTTGCTCAGCAAGAAAAAAAAAATTCCAAGGATCCTTTAAACATTTAGGTTCAAATAGGAAGCTATAAATTTTGTTTAGCTATGGAAATTTTTAAAAATATATAACTTTATAAGAAGATATCTCAGAGAATGATCAAGGTTATTACCCTTTTGGTCTAAGAATTTACCATCCTCCTGAAAAAAGAAGGGAGCTATTGCAGAATGTCAGCACCACGTGCACAGGGCCTGTCTGTCAGCTCACAGCTGAACCATCCGCACTAGCTCAGTATCTAGTACCGCGTAGGTGCTCAGTAAATACTGGTTGATGAAAGAATGAATATTTCTCAATTCAAATGGCTAGCATACACCCCAGTATAAACACCCACCTTATTTATAAACTGTCAGTAATGTGCTGAGTCCACAGATCATTACTTAGTATAGAAACATCATAAATTAATTCTTTGTAGAAGAAAAATAATTATAGTGAAAACTCAAGAGTGGATGTTTGACTAGCAGAAAAGAAAGAGATGTCTTCTCTAGATAGTAGCAGTAGGAGAAGGAAGATGAGTTGGGTCTGAAGTGTGAACATTCTATACTTGACTTTTTGCCCATTTTCCAAAATTATCCTTCTTTGAAGAGACTCTAAAGATGCCAATTTCTGTCCACATATTTTTTTAATCCCTTTTGAGCTAGAGTCTAGAAATTATTCTCTTCCATGGAAATAATTCTCTCTCCCTCAATTAACTAAACCAAGTGAAATTGAGCATGGACTTGAGAACATGAAATTATATTCCCCGGGGGCTTTTCTTTTTCACTCCTTAAAAGGTTTGGAACACTTACTGAGTAGAGTAGTCATGAGTGGTAAACAAATAAGCAAAATTATGGAAATGTGTCTACTCTTTGGGGCCAGAAAAAAAAATCATACTAAAAGTTAAATTTGGGCCGGCGGAGTGGCGCGATGGTTAAGAACTGGCTTGGGACGCCAGAGGGCCCCAGTTCGGATTCCACATATGAGGGCCAGTGACACTGCCCTCCACAGCTAAGATGCTGAACAACAGCTCAACCTGGAGCTGGGCTGCTGAGAGTCGCCGGCGCCGGCGTAGGCTGCAGCCCCTACTGCAGTGGGTCGCCATGGGCTACCGTGTGTAGCCAGCATCCAGCGTGAGTGGCCAGCAGCTGCAGTGAGCGGCTGTCCAGAAGCCGGCAACTGATCTGCCTCGCCCGGGAAGAACACAATGATGGTGCCAACTTGGGCCAGTGAAGCAACGTCCTCCACAACTAGACTGAAGAACAAAACGACAGNGCCAGTGAAGCAACGTCCTCCACAACTAGACTGAAGAACAAAACGACAGCAACTTGTCTGTTCCCCTTCCCCCAATTCCCCAGCGCTGTTCCCATTCCCCCAATTCCCCAATAAAAATCTTCAAAAAAAAAAAAAGTTAAATTTAAATGTTTTTTACTGCATTTTGGTGTACCACGTATGCTTATGGTTTATTTCCTAGAAATTCTAAACTAATCTTTTCTTTTTCATCTTCAGTGAGATTGGTGGCTAATACATGATTGATAGATAGGGTCTTTGAGTACAGCCTATGTTTTAAAAAATAGACCCAAAGTGAGTGTACTCTTAAGTTAGTTAAAAAGCATTTCAGTTATTGTGTAGAAAATTCCTCTTCTGGGTCCTATTTTCACATTTCAGCAATAGAAATCCTGAGCACAGAACTCAAAGGTTCCTCCATCTTTTTTGGGGGTTAAGCAGTGAAATTTTTTATTTTGATTATTTTATTTTATTTTTTGGTCTGGATTCTCTTGGTTGCAAGTGACAGAAACTTATTTTGGACAAACTTAGACAAGAAGAGTATATACTATAAAAATACACACGGAGGATCACCTAAAAAAGAATTGACTTTCCAAACTGCAGTAAAGAAAAAGATAGAGAGATGGTGCCAGAAACAACTCTACCTCCTAAGTTATATTTCTTTCTCCAGCAACAGGTTGGAAAAATCTTGGGCAAAGCCTTGTTAGGGTCATAGTATTGGCCAGGCTTGCTACCTTAGACCAATTACCTATGGCCAAAGTCAGGGTACGATTGGTCCAACCTGGATCAGTACCTCCCCTGGACCAGTTACCTTGACCAAAGGATGGGAATAAAGAACACAGCAACTCCCATGGGAACCACATTAGGCACACAGCCATTTCTCAGAAAGCAGAGAAAGTTCTTCTTGGAGAAGTAGTGTTGGGTAGAGAAAACCACAGATGAACACCATTCTCTCTCTTTTAGGTAGGAAAAAGATAAATTATTGATATATATACATATATATATATATATATATATATATATATATATATATAATCCCATTGTCAATTTAATGCGAGTCTGGCAATGATGGCATATTATTAAGAAAGTCATGATGTTAATCATTCTCCTTCCTGGACCTTAAGTAGAGGAAGTTTAAATGAAAACAGTAAATGCTGTAAGAGCAGAATTGCAGTAAGAGTGATGGTCTTTCAAAAATATATGGATAGGGCAGAATGTACAGGGCGGGGTCTGTTGTATGAGAGAATAGGAGAGACCAAGGGGAACTGAGCACAACTGAAGGACATTTACATATGTGTCCCGTTAAACACAGAGATGTTGTCCTCTTTAGAACAAATATCCTTTGGGATTCTAGGGAGACAGTATTTTTACAAGCTGCAGGCAAAAACCACATTTAAAAAAATATGCCTGGATTTCACAATAAGGCATTTTTTCCCAAGGGAAAGAACTTAGCTTCTTAAGTCCCCAAATTTCATAGTTTTAAAAGTATTTTCCATAAGACAGCCCGCAGCTGGGATGGGATGCTCGATAGCTATCGCCAAGGCCAGGGGCAGTGTGGTTTCATTCACAACATTTTTTGTATTTATTCTATGTAGAGCCTGGGGTTCCAAAGATATTATTAAGATTAAGAGATTGCAGTAGTGGCGTTTCTTTTTGGAAGCAATAATAAAGTATGTACACACAAATGTAAATAGCGACGAGTGTAAGTGGTATCTTACAGAACAAGCCAATTAAGGTGCCAAGGCCTAGAGTTTTCCGGGTTATTAAAGGGAACAATCGTCAAAGGCTGGTTTAGAAAGGAGAAGGCCATGGACAAGGGGAAGTCGTGGCTGGTACCCACTCTCTTATCAGAAGGGGCTACAGTAGCACAATCCAGTAGAACTTTCTGTATGCATGGAAATGTTTTATATCTGTCCTGTCTCCCATTCAAATGGAAATAGCATCAAGGTAGAAGAGGAACATGAGAAAAAGTATAGAAGCAGGTGTGTGCCTGGGCAATTCTGAGAGCAAAATACTGCCTAGTCTGTTGGGTATGTTGAATGATAATCAGGAAAGAAAATTTAGAGCTGGAGCATAACATATTTGCTGATCGAGAGACAGTTAAAGACTGGGTACATACAAAAGGGAAGAATATTTGGGATGGCGTAGAAGGACTCAGGAGAGACTGAGGGCAAGAAGGGAATACCTGTCCTTACCGGAGTTAATGAAAATCTACACCAGAGCGCTGTTAACACAAAACGATGAGATACATGGTGACAAGAGAAACTAAAATCTCCATGACTCATTAGATGGGGAAAGTACCCAGGAGAGAAGTGAAAGATAATGTCCAGTTTGGAACTGAATAATGATACTTTGTGGGACTGACTAGTCTTCTGTGAGAACAATCCTAAACTTGCTTGTAGCCATCCTCACCTAGAGTTGTTCAAAGGCAGTTGGTCATGCTGAAATGAACTGAAACCTCTAAAAGAGTCACAGAAGGTAATTGCTGGAGATCCTATAAATTAAGGACAGAGTTTTGTATAGAGAGGTTAGCAACTGGCGTGCTGTCAAGAAGAGAAAGTCAAGATTCCCAAACTGTGGGCAAAGGCACCCTGAGGCACCATGTTGAACTCCCAGGGGAATTTTGGGATATTTTATATTTTTGAAGAAAACAGAGCAACATCTGTTGGAGACTGTGCAAAGTAGTACTGTTAAATTGTTTGGACCTAATTATTTAATAAATAAATGGAACTGTTCCTTTATTTCTTTTAGCCTAAGGGTGCCGTGAAAAAATTACTCAAATTCTAAGGGTGCTAACTGAGAAAACTTTTGAACCTTTGGAATAATAAAATTTAAGTGCTGAGAAATGGACATGAAGTTCAGTAATGAGCAAGTTTCTGTAATCTTAAAGCAAAATCAGGTGAATTCCAGAAGTGAGATGGTAGGGTTGAAGGATATGGGGGTGGAGCATTGCATCTTTGGAAGCAGCAGTTAGTCTTCAATTTTAGGGATAGAAATGAAAGGAAGGTCAAAGATGGAACATAAGTTCAGGGTTCTGGGAGGATAAGGAAAAGAGAGAATGTGTTTTTATGCAAAGAGAATGTGTCCAGTGCAGAAGAAAGTTTGAGATGAGAAAATAAAATGGTGGATTAGGTTCTGCCACAGGTGGAAGAAAACAGGATGGAAAACAAGAACCTTTTTTTTGAAAGAAAGGGTAAGGAAACAAAGCTAAGAACTTCCGATGTGGTCTATTAGGACTGGCACGTGTGTTTTCCCTCTCAGCTTTCACAACCGCCCCAAGAGAGAAACTTTATCCCTGTGTCACAAGCGAGGAAGCTGAGCTTAGAGTAATGGAGAGGATGCAGAGAAAGTTCCAAAGATCTTTTGAGGTGGAGAAGAGGGAATTTAAGAGGGTGTCTTAGTCAGTTCAGGCTGCTATAACAAATTTCCATCCACTGAGTGGCTTAAACAACAAACAGCTATTTCTCACGGTTCTGAAGGCTGAAAGTCCAAGATGAAAGCACCTACAAATTTGATGTCTGCTGAGGGCCACTTCCTAGTTCATAGATGGCTGTCTTCTCACCATGTCTTCACGTGGCTGAAGGGGCTAGGGAGCTGTCTGGGGTCTCTTTTATAAGGGCACTAATCCCATTTATGAGGGCTCCACCTTCATGACCTAATCACCTCTAAAAGGTCCCACTTCCTAATACTATTACATTGGGGTTTGGGATTTCAATACTGTATGAATTTGGGAGACACAGACATTCAGTCCATAACAGAGGGCTTTTTCTAAAGTGTCTCCATCTTCCTCAATAATCTAAACAGCACTTCTCAAACTGTAACATGCACAAATATCTCCTGGGAGTCTTGTTAAAGTGTAGATTTTTATTTCAAGTTGATCTGGGGTAGGGCCTGAGAATTTGCATTTCTAATGTGATCCCTGGCAATACCGATGCTGCTGGTCCAGGGTCCACACTTTGAACAGCAAGCTCAACTGCAGAAAGTCAGGTCATCAGCTCGAAGTTTCTTGGATGGTGCCTGGTATTTAGCAGGTGCTTGATAAATATTTGTTGGATTGTGGCTGAACTGAATAGTTTAGAGAAAGCTGTGTGTTCCAGGAGCAACAGAAGTGGGAAGAGCAAAGAGCCAGTGCGGATGGTCTGAGGGAGGGGCACACAGGAAGGCCAAGGGGTGCAGGGGGCGCGGAACTTCTGTGGAACCTCGAGAGAGTGTGGTGCTGGCAATTGTGTGGGGGCGAAAACCAAATCAAAATAAAAATCAGAATTGAGTGTGTAGAAGGGCTGTGAGATCTCAAGCTCAGTGTCTTCATTGACTGGATATCGACGCTGCTAGGATGAGGGCGAGAGGTAGGAGGAAAGCAATAAATGTGAGTAGGCGCTGGGATAATCAAGAACAAAAGAAAATGCTCTGACGTCAGAAGAATGATAGAAAATGACAACAGGGAAACAGACGTATAATGCCATTAAATTCAAAAACATTGCTGGGAGATTTAACAATGGTCAGCAGAATGAGGCCAGGCCTACCAAGATCTGCCCCCTGAAATCTAGCAGAGTATCCAAATCATCTGAGGCGATTTTGAAAATACTGATTCCCAGGCCCTGCTCCTAGACATTTGGAGTCCATACAGCTAGGAACAGGCCCTGGAATCTGTGTTTTTAAGAAGTTGCCCACAAGTATTCTGATGTTGCAGCCAAGGCTGGAGGAGCCCTGGATAACCTTCCGTAACTCCTTGTGCTGAATGGGAGAGAAAAAAGTTCCCCTAGAGAAGGAAAGGTGACAAGTGTGCACCCTCAGCTGAAATAGAGGCATGAAGCGAATCCGTGAGGAAATTTCTAGAGCCTGTGCACCAAATTCAACACCTAGACAGCTTGATAAATGTCACTACAACCCTGTACTATTTCATGATTTCTGTAATTGTGGCAGTAATGCTCAGGCGATCTTTTGAATGATCAAATAAGTTTCCTGCTGGCCCAGCCCCCATTAATATTTGTTCAGATTCAATCCACTTCACAGATGAATGCATCAAATTTCATGTTCATGTTAAGTTAATGCAGGTTCTTATTGGATTCCTGTAAGAGAATTTCTCTTTTGACTTCTTTTATTCTCTTAGTTAAGAAAGAGTTTTTAAAATCAATTCTAAAGGGATAATGAAAAGGCAGCATGGGAAAGTGGTAAGGGCCACAAGCCTGATGTATGTGGGTTTGTACCTGGCTCCATCACTTACTACCTCTGCAGCATGCTTCAGTGTCTTCCTATGTAAAATGAAGATAATAGCACCGACCTCATAGGGCAACTCTTAGTATTGAGTAAGTTAATGCATTTAAAGCTATTCAGATTGTGCCCAGCATATATAAATTATCAGTGAAAGTTTGCTGACGTTACAATTATTTTCCCTGTCACTGTTGTAGCTATAGGTTACATAAAACTGGTCAACTCGCCCTGCTGTATCTGAGAATGTCCATCTCTGGGGAGCAGTGGCGGGGCCTTTCACAAGCCCGCGCCATCTATTTGGAGTTCAGTAAGAAGGGTTGAGTCCAGCTGCTATGGCTGCCTGAACAATTGCAGAAGGTTACTTACATTCGTTCTTCATGTGGAATAAAGAAAGAGAAGAGATTGGAGGATAAAATAATGCTTGCACAATTGATAAGCATTTACTGAGCACCTAATGAATGCTAGGAATTGTGTGAGAGCCAAGGACATGAAAATACCACTGCTGCCTTCTTCAAGCCTGGTTTGATAAGAAAAATAGATAAAAGGCAATCAAAGAATTGCTTTCCTGGTGATGTATTAAAACTTCAGTGGTAGCACAGAGGAGAATTTCTTATGTCCTTTGGAAGTTACCCACACCAGAACACAAACATCGATTTCTAAGATGGGTAACTCATATTATTCATGAAACAATTAAACAACGAATGATAGCTGGAAACCAAGAATTATAATTCACAGTTAATTATGACTCACGTTTGTATCCTACTCATTTTATTTTAAGCCTCACAGTGCCTCCAAAAGATAAAGGCATCGAAAATCTCATTTATAACCAGGAAAACGGAGGTTCAAAATCATACTTTTAATACGTCATAGAGTGGAGATTACATCCTGAATCCACACTGTTTGATATCTTCGCACTGAGCCAAGCTGCAATAACCTGCACAGTAATCTAAGGAATCCTGTTTAATCAAAAAGAGATAAGAAGAATTTCATATTAAGATCTAGCTCGTATGATGGTTTTAAATTATGTCCTCGGTGCCTCTGTTAGATGCCTGGCAATTCTAACTGTTGTTCAACATAAGTGACAGGTTTTCTAACTACAGATACTGTTGTTTGGAGGAGCAGAGTGAGAGGGTGCTTTGTTTGTGATCCTGTAAAACAGCAAAGTGGCATTTTTCTTTCCCCAGCTTATTCAAAAACTGACGGATGTTGCCGAAGAATGTCAGAACAATCAGTTAAAGAAGCTCAAAGAAATCTGTGAGAAGTAAGCCTCCCTTCTCGTTACAATGGACTTGTGAATATAAGTGTATTAAATACAAACTGCCATTTGATTTGCCTTTTTTTCCCCCCTTCCATTTTGACTTCAGAGAAAAGAAGGAATTAAAGAAGAAAATGGATAAGAAGAGGCAGGAGAAGATAACAGAAGCTAAATCCAAAGACAAAAGCCAGATGGAAGAGTAAGGAGAAAGCACCCCTTGTCCCCCACCTTTTACCTGGGGGGGGGTATTTTTTATTCTCTATCTTCCTTAACCATAAAGACCCATCTCTGAAACGTCTCCTCTAATTAACTTTTCAAAGATCCCTTTGATAAGGTTTTTAACACAGAACTCAAAGAACAGTAACAAAAAACACCTTTTAGATAAAGACTGAGTCAAGAGAGTCCCTTAGGAAAAGACTAAATGCTTACTTCTATTGTCAAGCGGCCTTCCCAGCATTTGGGGAAAACAGAGCTTTGCTCTTGGAGAAGCCTGACCTCTGTCCAGAGCTGGTGCGGGGCACCTTCCCTGCAGCAGTAATAAGAATGTAGAGAGTTCTGTAAACTTTCATCTGGAAGTCTGAGATTCTTGTGTTTGTTGATGCTGGATGAGCTCTCATGATCTATTTGTCATTTGCTTTCAGGGAAAAGACAGAGATGATCCGTTCATACATCCAGGAGGTGGTGCAGTATATCAAGAGGGTATGTTGGTTGTTAACAAACAAAAATTCAACAGAGTTTAAAGGTCTAATTGGCTTCATTCAGCGATTCATGAACCAGGCAGCATCCTATCTAGTAAATAGAAGGTTGCTCTGAGGAGTCATGTAAAATGGGAGGTTTTTATAGGCAGAAAGAAGGTGGAGCAAGGAATTAAAGAGTAGCTTATTACAGGCAAGGTTCCCTCCCCTTAGGGGAAGGCAGGGGTTTTATCAGGCAGATTATCTCACTAATGTTGAAGGTGGAAATTCCAATGAAGCTGCCATTGAATAATATGTCAACTATAATTTAATGCATATATAGTCACAGGATGTGGAGTATAGTGTGGGAAAGGAGTCAATAAAATTGTAATAGATATGTATGATATCGGGGTGGGGGGAGCAGTGGATCGGGAGAGGGGGGTTGTCACTTTGTGAGAAGCGAAAAGGATAACTAGTGCATTGTTTTGTACACCTGAAACTAATAATAATTATAATAAAATTCCATTTGTGGGAGAGGCTGCAACTGCAATTAGGTTAGGTATTAAGGCTTGGTGGGGCTTAGCCAAAATGACTCCATTTTGGGCCTGTTGTCTCTTTTGAACACAGTTAATCCTTCTCACCTTTACAAACCATGTGTGAATGTTTGGCAAGCACAGTGTGAGCCTCTGGAGGGAAAGGACACTCTTGTATCTGTTTATCACCAGCACCCAGCAGCAAGCAAAGCGGCTTCACAGAGCAGGCACTCCTTAATTAATGTTTCTGCAAGTTTAATTGCAAACTTGTGTATAAAAAGGCTCCTGTAAAGCTAGAGATAAAGACCCATTTCCAAAGTCAGAAGCGCAGAACTATGATGTCAATGGGAGAGGCCCCAAAAGAACTTGTTAGTTGTCATCAATGGTAGACAAGATGGCAACCCCCAAAGGCCATGGTATTTTTTATTTTCTTAAATTTTTAAAAACTGTGATGATGGAAATTTTCAAATATTAATAAAAATGTAAGAATAGTATACTCCGTTGATCATGCCACCCTCACTCCTGTGTACCCATCTCACAGCTCCAACCCTTACTGACAGTCTCCCATACCTGAAAGGGCAGTTCCTGACCGGGGTATGAAATAATTAAATGTATGTCATAGATCTGAACAGCGTTCAGTTTTTTTTCTGAAAACATTCACTTGGACATTTGGATAAACATGACATTCTTTGTACCTTTCTTATAGTTAGAAGAGGCACAAAGTAAACGGCAAGAAAAACTTGTAGAGAAACACAAGGAGATCCGTCAGCAGATCCTGGACGAAAAGCCCAAGGTAAACTGAACTGAATAATAATACACAATAATTTCATTTTCTTTCCATTCAATTAGAATAAGACTTCCCTAGTTCGTGTACTTTGCATACAATCTCAGATCAGTTCCCACATGTGAAACTCATGTATCTTTCTTAATGATGGAAAAAAAAATTTTTATAGCCATACTCAGTAAGCCTTTATCATCAACTGGTGAGGTTTAAAAACTACAAATGCACAGAACCCACCTCCAGAGATTAGGTTTTATTGGGTCTGGGGTATGGTTCAGACATAACTATTTTTAAAGCACCCTGGCCCCTCTCCCCTGCCAAGATAGAGAGAGTTAGAGAAATTAGCAGAGCCTCTTCAGCTTTTTGAGTGTGATGTAATATTGTAATGGCAGGCTCTGTCCAGCAGAGGATGTCCTGTATCAGTATCACCCTAGCTTTTATCTAACAAAATATTCTCATAAACCAGAAAAAAGCAAAGCATTTTTGCCTTATAATAATAGTTTATTGGGGCTCCACTTTAAAATTACCTGTGCTTATTGTTTGGTCCAAATCAATGTTTAATGAATATTAAACTTGAAATGAACTGAATATCTATAAATAAAATAGTTTTAAGTTAGCAAGCAGCATCTCAGTTTTAGATCCACTTCATCCATTTTGATTCATCAAGGAATATTTTTCTTTTTGTGAAAAATGTGCTTTTCAGTTTTCCTGTCTTTCAATCTACAGTTTAAAATGTCTACTCTAAAAAGTACTGCTATTCCATAGGAGTATTTTTTTTAACCCACAAAGCTCAAAAGTGTTAGTTTTGTTTCATTATATAGTCCACTCATTAATTTACTTCTTATAGATTGCTTGTGGCTAATTCTAACTATATATATTTTTGTGGTTATTTCTGCTCTTCTCCTTTCACATTTATTACCTAAGACATTTATTTAATATTTTTGACTCCTAAAGTTTTAGGCTTGGCAATATAGATCCTCAAGCAGTAATGAAAACCCAGGAATTATTAACAACTTACATACGCTTTTATATGTTTCATGTAAATATACAATTTAAATATTTTTAGATACCCTATCAGGTTTCTTATGCATTAGTAAAGTAGAATAAATTTCAACATAATTTTAGAAATTGTTGTGCTTTCCATTTAAGATTGATCCTTTAAAAATACTCAAATATTTGGAATCAAATATCCAGGTTTGACTGAAATTTAAGAAACACCTTAACAATAATCAATCCCAGGTAATATATTTAAATACATACATTTTCAATCCATGCTGTCTGAATTCAAGTTTATTATTACTTTCTACACTGACATAATATATTTAGCTCATGGTTGATATCTCGCTTGCCAGTTTTTGTATTTCTAAGTAATTTCTCTTGGGAAATGTTATTCCTGCAGAATTTCATTTTGCTTTGTTTTTGTTTTGTTCCAAAATGCTACTGCTCTAGGTCATCATGATTAAAATCAACTTTACACCTCTTAAACTTCCTCATTGGATATAACCAAACATTAGAAGAACTAATAACTGTTGGACAATTTATCGGTCAGGATGCATTCAGCAGCAACTTTACAGAAAGCCCAATTAAAATTGTCTTAATAATAAAATTTAGTATGTCATAATACTGGGATTTCAGAGATATTGCAGTTTGTGGAATGGTTATTTTAGTGGCTGAATGACTTCATCAAGAATCCAGGTATTTTTAGAAGTTCCACCATGCCATCTCAGTTTGTTCCTTTTCATCCCCAGGCTGTAAACACATAGTCACAAGATGGCTGCCATGGCTCCATGCATCACAATCCTAAACAAAACTATTCAAAGACAGAAAAAGGAATGTCTTTATCTTGTAACCCTTTATAAGATTGAGGAAAACCTTCCTAAATCTCCCCAATAAGCTTCCCCTCATTGGCTAGAATTGTGTCATATGCCCATTCCTAAACCAATCATGCACATGAGAGTGCAATTTTTATGATTGGCTTAGAGTGTTTAAGACTCATTAAAAAGGGTGGAGGGAGTCCAGTTTCTCCTCAATTCCATGGTCATCAGATACCAGAACTAAACTGTCTTCTTATCAAAGAAATACAGGAGAGATAGAAGTTGGATAGGTAATAAACAGTGTGTGCTACTATCATATTTATAGCAATTTTTCATATCTTTTTTGGCCCCTTCAAAAGAAATCAGAAGTTTTTCTTTTTTTCTTTTGTTTACTGTAAATAGCAACCACTATGACTTCTCTTTGCTTTTCATTCATGAGGTTGTTCTTATGACCACCTTATTGGGTCTGGATTTGAAGTTTGCCCTTGAAGGTTGTTGATTCCATGTCCAACTATTTGAGAGGTGTTCTTCAGGGCTTAAAAATATAGTGCTTTGGAACCATGACTTTAATAATAAAATAAGAAATCATTACTGTTAATATTGTAGGACACAATGGCTAATAAAGGGAAATGACCATGACAAGAAGGAGCAATAAGAAATAGTGGAATAAACCAATAAGATCAAGTGTAGGTCATATGGAGAAAGTTCAAAGCACAGGACAACAAATGTAGGCAAATGAAAGACCAGGCCAGCATAGCAGTCAGTTACAGTCTTGAATTGTTACATTTGGACCAGAGATAGAACAGCACTAGCTTTGAAATAATCCCTCTTCACATTCAGCGTTGGAATGGCCTCTGAAGCTTGACATAGACCTGAGGGAAATCGACAAAAGTAGAAACATACTAGAAAGAGTAGCAACTCAAGGAAATGAAACTGACCAACAGTGTCTATAAAAGAGGTGAACTGAGTTAATTCAATTCAGTCAGTAAGATGCGAAGGCAGAGTGATTTTATGGCATCTGGAAATTTATGAACTCTTCCGTCACTGAATGTTGGGCCAGGAAATTATAGATAGGAAATACCTATCTATAGTAGGTAATACTAAAGATAGTTGCAACCTTCTTATGAAGAGGATAACATGCCAAATGTTACCAGAGGTAACCAGAGGTTACCAAGGGTAATAGAGTTTGTCCTTCAAGTATTTTACAGGTGGGGTGAGCAGTTTTCTAACTAGAAACCAATAATGGCTAGTCTCTCCCTTCCAGCAAAAATAGACACTACATGGTATCATATTTCTTCCCATTTGTCAGTATTTTTCACGATATAGTCAAATAAATCATTTACTTCCGTTTCCTCCACTTATTCTAACTAATGTAATAATGTGTTCTGTGTTCCTAACCTCCTCCTAAACAGGTAAGAAGCTCTTTATACATTCCCATTTTCTCCTACTATTTTGAATTGTTCTGAACCCCAGTCACAATCTGTATAATTTTGCAAGCCTTTGGTAACCAAACCACACCTTTAAAAGTTAACAAATAATATAAAAAATACATTAAGAGAAATTTGAAAAGCCAATTGTTGAAAAACCTCAGTTCTAATGTGGCAAGAAGTTTTGGCTAGATTTAGAGCAAGATACGTATGAAGATTAATTCAAAGTGTATTTTCTAACCTTTTATTCAACCATGTATTTATGATCTGGAAGGATCAACTCAGGTTCCCAAAATTTTTACCATCCTACCGCAGAGCAGTCATGGTGCCTCAGTCAAAACCAGGTTAAAAATCCATTTCACTTCCACAAGGACCAACAACTTCCATCCTGCGTGTTCCTATTTGGTAGGGGACCAAATTTGGCTAGCCACAATGTGAACTTTATTTTAGAATGTCCTACTTTGTGACATGCCCCTGGACTTTTTCCTATGTAGGCTCCATTTTTTTCCCATTAAAAAAGAGATTCAATGAGTGTATTCTTTTTGTATGTAATTTTTGAGGATGTTGTGGAAAATGAAAGTAGAGGATCCTTGCAGGCAACTTATACAATAGAGAAATATTTTGGCCCTCAGCTAGACATGAAATTAAATTGTGCATTCCTGTCCATAAGTCCCACTGAAATCTATTAAGTTACCAATTCTCTTAAAAGAGGATATTCAGCTCCTTTTCAGTGGGGCTCTAAATTCTGGAGAAGTATTCAGCTGTGTGTTTCCTGGCAATGAAATATTGGGTTCCGTCCTTGACTGTATACTGTTTTCAGCTCTGTGCAAGGTGTGTCTTTTTATGAAATCTACAGCTGCACAGTTCTTAAGATGGATGCAGTTTTTCAACTCAGTGACGTAATTGGTTTCCTTTTACCATAACTGGGTTTGCCAAAGCCAGTAGGAAACGGTTTGCGTGTACAAAAGGTGTGAGACACAATTCAAGAATCCAGCTGCCAGTGGAGAGAAACCATATCTTTTGTGGTGGTGCTAGACTCTGAATTGATTCATTATAAAAGGGACATTCTGCCTTTTCCCTGAACATTTCAGAGAGATTTAACATGTTGAAACATCGTTAATCAGGAGTTGCCCCGCATCTACTTTGAATATTCCAATGTATATTGATCACTTTGTAGCTCCAGGCTCTCATTATAAGAAGAATCATCTTTTGAGGGGACTTTTAATGAACTGTCTGCGTAACCTCATAAAACAGTCGATAAATGTGTAATTTGCATTTTCTCTGACACTTAATTTGTCTTTGATGCTTCTTAGAACGGAGGTGTTCTGTTTTAATTTAGCTCATCAGCAAGAGAGAATCCCAGGAAGCTTTAGGGCATTTTAATTTATAGCCAAAGAACATTTCATCATGTTGGTTCTTCCCCTCCCCCCGCCACCAGGGGAATATAGCTCGATTTTCCTCATTTCCCCTCTGACATCTTTGTAACAGCATAAGTGACTCAGCTCTCTGGGTGAGGTTAGTCTTGTCAGACCTACCACAGGGCCTCAAGAATCCTAAATGCTGCTATTTCAGTCGTGCATTCCCAGTATTCAAGGAGAAAAGCGACTAACTTTGGCGTTTAATGTAAAATCTTCTTTCTTACATGATTCATTTCTGCCACCTCTAATCCTTTGCTATTTGATAGGGAAATGCAGGCTCTCCTTGCCAACACCCATTGGACCTTCTCAGAGAAGCCAGACCACAGACTGTAAACTGGTTGCCTATTGACTACTTTTGCTCATTGTCAAGTCCTGGTCGACCCACCCAGTGGTTTATTTTTTTCTTGTTGTTGTTTTGTTTTGTTTTCTGTGTAAGAAATTTCATTTTCATTTTTATCAATGTGAAGAATTGCTTTTTAAAAATATATGTAGTTCTTCATTATTTTCTTGAAGGTAAAAGCTTAGATATACTTACTCTCTTAGGCAAAAGAAAGGTTTTAACTCAATTTGTCTCCTCTCAATTTATTTTTGAAATAGATTTTCATTATACAGACTTCCAAACCCACAATACATGATTATTCTGTTATACAGTCAATGTTCATTTAAGTGTATACATACTCACAAGCTTCTTTGCTGCATTCTTGTGCCTCAGACTGTTCATTTGGGATCATTATCTTCTATTGGGTTGTCAGAAAAGTCATTACGTATTTTTCTATGTTTTTCATTGCAAAAATGCATCATGACTTTTCCGACAACTCAATACATCCTTTAGAAGTTCCTTTTATACAGTCTACTGGGGATAAACTCTTTGGAGTTTTTGTTTTCATTTTTGGCTAAAAATATCTTTATTTTACCTTCAGTCTATAGTGATACTTTCACTGGGTATAGAATTTTAGGTTTGAGTCACTTTTTTATTATTGAAGATAGCATTCCACTGTCTTCTGACTTCTCTTCTTGTTGAAAAGTTAACTGTTAATATTAGTTCTTTTGATGATAACTTTTATTTTTCCCCCTTTGCATGCAGTTAAGACTTTTTTCTTACATTTTATGTCATTTTTCTATAATGTGTTTAAATATGTGTTTGAGGTGACTGCATGGATAACTTTCATCAGTTGTGGAAAGACTCTCAGCTATCGTTGTCAGCAAAATGGCTTCCATTACATTTTCCAATAATTTCCTTGCATCACATTATTGACATGTAAAATGACCTTCTCAATTCATCGTCCCTGTCTCTTTAACCCTTTTCAGTATTTTCCATAGTTTTGTCTATCTGTGCTACCCTTTGGACAATTTTTTTCTGACCGTATTTTTAATTCACTAGTTTTTGGTTTACGCTGCTATTCAACTCATCCACTAAATTTTTAATTTTAGCTTTTTATTTTACTTTATTTTATTTCTAGAAGTTCTATCTTGTTTATTTTCTAATCTACAGTTTGTATGCCTGGCTTACTGTAGAGAAGGTTTCCTATGGGATTCCTCACCTTCGGCCACAGGCTTTGAGTTTTGGCCTCACCCTACAAGGCTATCAAAAAATGAATTCAAAATCTTCAGCATTAGCAAAGTCCCCTCAGGACAAAAGCAGCTTTCCTACTTATCACCTGTCTAGGTTTGATGTCTCTGTAGTTTCAGCCTAATCATTCTTTGAATTTTTGTGATTCTTAGGTTCTTTAAGGAAGATAGTTTGAATATCAAATCCAGCTTTTTTAGTTGTTTTCAATGAGAAGGATGGTGGTTCAAATAATTTAACTAGTCATTACCAGTAATAGAAAGTTCTCACATAACGTTTATAAAATGTTTGAATTAGTTATCATCTATATCAGTCAGGTTCAATTACAGAAACAGAACCAGTGAGAATGAGAGAGAGAGAGAGATATTTGGGAAATTGGGTCATTCATTGTGGGGGCTGGCTGTGCAGTTTCCACATGGCTGCCTCCCCATCTAATAGTGACCCTGGCAGGCAAGCAGTCTGCAAGGGAAGATCATGAGCATTCCTGGCAACTAGAATAATCTGCAGAAGCTGAGACTCTTTGAAACAGAGTTGAACACACACACACACACACACACACACACACACACACACACACACACATGGCCTAGGAGTCAGAACAACTGAATACACAAGGGAAAGGGGAAGTGAATACAGGCCCGACTCCTGCTTCACCCCATCAAGACAAGTCAACAGATCAGCAATAATATGTGTGTGTTACACAATGGCTGCCACCTCCCTCATCAGCCCTCCAACTCTCGAGAAAGTCTCCCTTTAACCCACCCTAACTGGAAACATATAGAAAGGAAACTCTGGGAAACGTAGTTCAGCCTAGCCACATTGGCACATTACAAAACCATCATGTTATTATTTAAAAATTGTAAATGCTCTTATTAAAAGAAATATTTAATTTCTCTTGAAAATTAGATTATGTGATTACAGTGAGCCAACATGGAAACAAATCTCTAGAGCTGAGAAGTGGCTGCCTTTTAGGCTTACATGGTGTTCTTAAGGCTGATTTATGGGTTTCTATCATCTACTGGCCCCTGTAAGGCAAGTGAATTTGAGATTTAAACAAAATTAGAACTGAAATGTCCATGCCATTGATTCCTTCCCCATTTCTTCTTCCTCATGAACATTTTTCCCTTCCTTTGTCCTTACTTTTTTCTTTCCTAAGGATGAGAAAATGTGAGTGATGGCTGTATTGAATAGTGGGAAAGGGATCCAAAGGAAACACTCACCACCTGCCAGGTTAGGGTGTGTACATATTGATGAGGTGTACAGTCTTCCCAGCAAAGAGCTGAGTTTAACATAAGGAATAAGATGAGATGGACTTTAATCCCATTGACTTTCATCTGCCTACCTACCAAAAACAAAAAAAGTCTACACAACCATAGACAGCCCACAAAACCTTTGAGCTTATTTATACTTCTAGTCTGTGTGCCTCTCATTGTGCATGATTTATATAAATTTCACCAATACTAATTAGATGGGGTTTTTTTCCCAATGTATCTCTATTTTGTTTTTAAAGCCCTGCTTTGGTATGACTAGGATAGTGAAATAGTCAAACACACATACCCTAAACACTTCAAAGCAGAGAACGTAAAAGTTTAATTGATGACAAAAATCCACAACCTGGTTTTACTATGGTCTTCAATATTTTAAGGGGAAGGGTGGCCAAACTCAAGTACTGTAGGATACCCAAAGAGGAATTAGGTGCTTTCAATATTTGATGAAGCTGTATTTGCACACTAGACAAAAGGCTATTGCAGAAGGACAAACGCCAGACCACTGGGCTGAAAAACAAATGCTGGAGAAAGTTTCAGTTCAAAATAGAAAAAAAATGTTTCTAAGAGCAAGAGGCACATTCTCTATTGTCCATGTATTATGTCTAAGGCCAAATTAAAGTAACAAATCTACCACTTGGAGCCTTACTTATACATTTCCTGTCAACAAAAATCAATTAACATAAGTCTTCTGCATTTATTATAATCACTTGCTGAGAATCATCTTTGAATTTAACAAAGAGGTCTTTGAATTTGTAGCTGAAACCAAGTCTCAAATAATATTTTCATATTTCCAAGTCTTATCAGGAGAGGTGGTTTTAACTTTTACTAATGAATGATCTGTGATAGAAGAGTAAACACTTCATGATGTTTCTGATAGTTTGGATGGATTCTTCATTACATACAGTTTGTGATCATCACACATACATGTGTACACTCACACACTGACACACAAACAACTTTATACAATTGGAGGGAAGCTTAGCATGTTTAATCATTTTGCCCTGGCTAATTATGCTAATATATGAAAATTCATATCTAAGAGAGTAGCCAGCAGCATGTACATGTTTTGATGACATATAAATAATTGGAAATGTATTGTATTCTAGCTTTGGTTTTTCTCTTTTGATTTTCTTTGAACCTTACATATTATTTTTTTATTTTTTAAATTAAATTTATTGGGGTGACATTGGTTAATAAAATTATGTAAGTTTCAAGTGTATAATTCTATAATACATCATCTATATATTGCATTATATGTTCACCACCCAAAGTCAAATCTCCTTTTATCACCATGTATTTGACCCCCCTTTACCTTCTTCTACCTCCCCCTCCACCCCCTTTACCCTCTGGTAACCATTAAACTCTTGTCTGTGTCTATGAGTTTTTGCTTGTTTGTTTGTCTTTTTCATTTGTTGCTTTTAGCTTTATATCACACATATGAGTGAAATCATATGGTTTTCACCTTTTTCTGTCTGACTTACTTCGCTTATCATGATAATCTCAAGATCCATCCATGTTGTCGCAAATGGTAGTATTTCATCCTTTATAATGGCTGAATAATATATACATTGTTTAAAGTAGTTCTTAAGTTTGAAAAAATACATAATGAGCTGTTGCAATTCTTAAATTTGTTATTGGGTCTTTGTTTTAGATGGAACAAAAAAAACCCTTGGGCTTGCAAAGTAGTATAAAGCATTTAAGACATCTTTATAATTGTTAAGGTGCCAACTGCACCACAGCTGAAGCCACTGTCTTCTCTCATCTGAATTTCTAAATAGCTTCCTAACTGGTCTTCCTGCTTCCACGTGTACCCACTCACAATCTATCCCCAGCATGGCAGCCAGAGCCATCCTTTTAGAACATGGATCAGGTCTGTTCAAGACCCGTCCATGGCTCCCATCTCTCTCAGAATAAACCTTTACAAGGTCCAACATGATCTGACCCCACTTTATTGTATCTTTGTTTCCTCATTGACCTACTCTCTGTTCAGGCCATGCAGGGCTCCTTGCTGGGCCCCAACAAGCCAGGCCCATCCCATCTTGGGCTGTTGCAAGGACTGTTTCTCCTTCCCAGAATGATCATCTCCCAAGTGTCTGCTTGGGCAACTCTCCCCTGTCTTTGCTCAAATCTGTCTTCTCAAAGAAGACTTCAGTGACCACTAAATTTAAATTTGCAACCGCCCCTCCCCTCCTCCCCCCCTTTTCCCCACCACTCTGCTATCTCTGGCATCTCCTCTCTCTTTTATTCTGCTCTACTTTCCATGTTCCATAGCATGTATTAGCTTATCTTGTTAGGTCATTTACTCTTTCTTAAATGTGTCACTCAATGTTGGTCCCTCCCATTAGAATGTAAGCTCCATGTAGGTAGGGCTTTGACTATTTCACTCAGTGATGCTCTTGAGTTCTAGGCACCTGAGAACAATGCCTGGCACATAGTTGGTGCTCAATACGTAGTTTCTGAATGAATGACTTCTGTAGAGGACTAACAAAATTAACTTTGTGTATTAAAAAAAAATAGCGCTTTCTCTTTGAAAAAGTATAGCCATTAAGCTCAGACTCATCAGGCTGCATTGCTCAATTGCTATCCATAATTCAATAAAATCTGTTTTCAGGTTTCTTGACAGTAGTAGGATTTTGTGGAGAATTTCTCAAAAGTAATAATTGTGACCATGTTTAACAACTAATTCCTGCAGAGGGTAGGGAAGAACCAAGGAAAATTCAACTGCCAGTTCCATTGCATTTGTGGTAGAAAGTGTTGGAAAAGATAAAAAAGTTGGAGGTTTTAAATCTCCATTTTAATAGGCACTCCAAGAAAGTTCCCAGACAAATAATTTGAAACAACAAATGACAGAAATCAATTTCAATGCCACAAAAATGACAGCCTCCCTTTTTTTCCACACAGGGGGACGGTTCCTCCTCATTCTTGTCGGAAACTTGCCATGAGGATCCCTCTGTTTCCCCCAACTTTACTCCCCCCAACCCTCAAGCTCTCAAGTGGTGACCACCATCCTTCCGGCCAGGTAGGACTGGATGGGAGGGGTCGCTTTTGAGAGAAGGGTGGCATGTAGTCATTTTGTTTATAGGCATCATGGTCTTGCTTCTTTGTTCTTCACCCTTGCTTTCTCTACATTCCCATATTTTTTCTGCTCTAGTTCCCAGCCACACTCATGATACACTCCTCATCTTTACCCACCTTCCTCTGGTATTTATTTCTTCATCATTGTTCTCTCTCTTCCTGACATAAATTTCATTCTTCCATATTGTCTTCTCCCCCTTTCTTCTTTTTCTTTCTCTATTTGCAAAATTGTCTTCCTTTTTGACCTTGATCTTTCTCTCTTACACTCACACTATTTCCACTTGTGAAGCATTTTTTAAGTTACTACTTCTCATAGCACTGGTTTCCCAGTCTTAAAATTTTAAAATCCAATGGGATTAAATTAACCTTCAGGGAGTCTTCTTGCCCCACTCCACTCAATTTACTACCCCCCTCCTTTTAAAAATCTAACAAAAGTCATTGTATTCCTACATGGTAATTTGAGTCAAGGGGATATCTCAAGATTTTCTGATTCTCTACAATCAAGAGCTCTTAAAAATACCTCAGTAGTAGGGATGCTTGGGCCAGTGGCTGCTGGTTAGAGCAAATTGAAGCTGGAAAATTATAGAGGACTTTTAACTTGCTAAAGGAGATGCATCGTGAAATCTATTGTATTCCTCTTGCTAATAAGAAAAAACTAGACTATGCCATTCTATGGGAGCGCATTTCAGGGAGAAAAGAGGTATTGTAGTGATTATAAAGAAAGCAAATATCTATTCTGATGGATTGGAAATAAAGTTCTATAGTGAGGCTTACAATGTTTTTGTCTTCAAGCACTTGCTGATCTGTGAAGCAGTCAGTTTAAAAACATGTTGAAGAATTAGAGAAAACAACTTTACTGAGAAAGAGGTGTAAGTTCTTCCTCTTCATCTATATCAGTTGCTATACACAATGATGTTCAAACTCAGTGCATTTCAAACTTTAATGAGTATATGAATTACCTGGAGATCCTATGAAAATGCAGATCTGATCCAGAAGTCAACATAGGACTTCAGATCTGCATGTCTTTCTCTTTTTCTTTCTTTCTTTCTTTCTTTTTCTTTCTTTCTTGCTTTGCTTTTGCTTTTGCTTTTGGTTTTGCTTTCTTTTTCTTTTCTTTTTTTTTTTTTTTGAGTTTTACTGCCACATTTCCATGGACCACATTTGGTGAGCAGGGATCTAATACATTCCTATCTCCTGGCTGGAAGGAGAAGCTTTAAGCTGCCTTCATGGTGTTTTATTGTATTTTATTATTTTTGGTCAAATTATGAGCCTGTCCCTTTGATATCATCACTTTTATTTTCTACTTCTGACTGTAACACAAGTAAGAGAGAGGCAGAGAATGTCATTTGAGAGTAAAATCACAGCCTGGCTATGAATTCTGTCCATGTCTTCCCAAAGGTGCTGAGCCTGTTCCCATGGTGACTTTGTGATAAAGCCCACATTGGAAGTTGGGGTGGAGGAGGGGCAAGTAATATTGATTACTCCAGGAAGGCATCAGGGAGACCTTGAAAATGTCTTCTTCATTTGGCTATAAATATTTAGCTATCTCTTAAATCATCAATTATAAGCATCATTAGATTTTTTTGTTATTCCACCCGTTACTCTCCTAGTAGTTTTGAGAGTTATTGTGAACTATTTAATATCACAGATAGAATATTAAATTCTCTCAGAGTAGGTAAATAACAGTGGAGCTCAGGGCACATGACTTGGGTTTTGGTTTTCCAAACAAATGCAATAGGGAAGAAAATGTTACGTTTTTGTCCTGTGTTCTATCAGGCTTGTGAGGGCTGGTTCCCAAATGCATTCCCTTCAGAATGTCAGCCGAGCCTCCTGCTTAGCAAAAATATTTATTTTCAAAAGCCATAAATATTCTCACAATACCTGGACATTAAAAAATCTTTAATCACGTACTTAACTTAGTCCCTTTAACTTCCCACATATAAAAGGCAACATAAAAATAAACCAGTTTCAACTTTCCATGGAAAAATAGACCTCATTGCAAAAACAGAAAAAACAAAACAAAACAGTATTCTGTCTTTGAAAAACAGAACAAAAAAGTCTTCTTTCCTGGCAGTATCTGAAAAGTACATTTTGTACCAAGCTTAATATTTCCTCAAATGTTTCTTCGTCACCTTAAACATCTCCATTGATAGACTACAGTTGAAAACAAAATGAATGAATAAAAAGCTGTCACACATTTGCCAGAAAATGATTTTTGCACCATAAGATTGATTCCAAGAATACTCATTACATTAGTACTCGAAGTTTCACATTTTTTAAATTTGTGAATACAAACCTCATTGATGGTAAATATATTCCTTGTCATCAGCTAGAGATTGATAGGTGAATCTGAACAGGTTACTCATACTTTTAGAACCCTGGTGACTTCTATTTTTTAATAAATATAAATCACTGTAGAACAAAATGAAAAACAAATAAAAAAGAATGTCTGCACATTTTGTGTATGTATGAACCTTTATGTAAAAAACAATAAAATGACTAATTTCTAAAAATACTGATGATATAGTATTGGAAAGTTATAAATTTATGCCAAGTATTTATTAAGTTTCTGCTTCATTCTAGGCCAGCAGTTCTCAACCTTCCTAATGCCGCGACCCCTTAATACAGTTCCTCATATTGTGGTGACCCCCAACCATAAAATTATTTTCGTTGCTACTCTATAACTGTAATTTTGCTACGGTTATGAATCGTAATGTAAATATCTTTTTGTTTTCTGATGGTCTTAGGCAACCCCTGTGAAAGGGTCATTTGACCCCCAAAGAGGTCGCGACCCACAGGTTGAGAACCATTGTTCTAGGCTATGCCAGTTTCAATAGGGAGCATGAAAGAGCAACAAAGACAGCTCCTACATGCTTTAAAATAATAAAGAGCAAGTCAAGGCCGCAAGAGGCATTAATTTTTTTTTTTGGCTGACACTTAAATTACAAAACAATAACAACTAGCATTTGTTGAGCACTTACTATGTTGCTAAGCACCTTCAAAGTACATCACATGTATTATCTTCTTATTCTCACCATTGTGCACTTGAGCAAATTATGGTTCAAAAAGGATAATGAACTTTACTAAGGACCAAACCTTGGGGACCCTGTGTAGCGTGTTCCATCAGGTTTCTCAGTAAACACCTGAAGCCATGATTTTATAATGTACGTGTCAGGGGTATGATATCTCTACGTCACCTTTCTTGGACAGGCCAGCACTAAGGGCACACTCTCTGTGCCTCAGTACACTCACCTGTAAAACGGAGAGAACGCCAGCCTGTCTGTTGAAGGAAGCAGACCACTCGGAGTGATTAGAAAGGATAAACACAGTCCTATGTACCAAATGCTGTTTCATTTGCTGGTGGCATGCCCCAGCCTCCACAAGGTCACAATTAAATCTTGCCAGAGATTTGGCCCCCAAACCTGTCACAGCAGCAAGAGGAATTAAACATCATGGGTAGGACGTTCAAGTTTTTTCAAAATCACTTGTTTTTAACAACTGTCTTGAAGAAGAACATCTTGCAGCCCTTTGAAAATGGGACTCACCTCCAGGAAGCCACCTCTGACAGCAGCTCCTGTCATTGAGAGGCAGGCAGCTGTTTTTCTGTGCTCGTCACATCCAGTGGGAAAGCAATGCCACGCAGAGGGGGAGGCTCTGAGACACAGTGTGGCCTGCACGAGTGGGTTAAAAGGGTTTTGACACCACCTTCTCTGTTCATGTTTGCTGTAAAGCATCAGGATTGAGGACAGACACCCTCACCTCCTCCCAACCTTGACTTTCCTCCTCCCTCCACTATTCTCTACTCACAGGCCATCTAGCTAATGTTGTTGGTGCTGAGTTCAAACCAAAGGCTACATGGGTTTGCTTCCTTGAGCTCTTCTTCTTCTCTGGCTTCTCGCTGCACTCTCTCCTCTTAACTCCTCCTCTTCCCCCAGCCCTCAAACAGCATCCTTGTTAACCAAGACCCACTTCTCCCGCTTGAAAGCTGTGAGCTGAATTATATGAGAAAGGAGTTAGGTTACCCATCGGATTTTGCACCAGGATCTATTTTTATTTGTTAAGCCATTGTTTTTATGGTTTTCATTTATTCATTTAAATAACATTTTCTCAACCCTAGTGCTTACCCCTGAGGTTACTAGGAAATCTAAAGGGGTCTGTTGGAAGAGATAAATCTCCTTTTAGATTGTATTAAATCTCAGTGATAGCACAGAGGGCCTTCTCCAGAGCACGTGACGGAAGACCCTGTTCTCCTTTTGCTGTGGAGTTAGAGTGAGGGGAAATGCTTGTGGCCAAATTCTTAAAGATTTAGGCAAGAAACAGAAAAGTTTTCAAGAGTAAGAATATCTAAATATAGTCGGCCCTCTTTTTCTGCAAGTTCTGCATCCACGGATTCAGCCACGCGCAGATTGAAAATATTTGAAAAAAAAAATGTTAACGTTGTTGCTGACATGTGGGCTTCTATGGTTGTGTCTGTGTTGAAGATGTACAGACATTTTCTTGTCACTTATTTGCTAAAAAATGTAGCATAACAACTATTTACATAGCATTTACATTGTATCAGTTATAAGTAACCTAGAGATGATTTAAGGTATACGGGAGGATGTGCATAGGTTATATGCAAATACTACATCATTTTATAGAAGGGACATGAGCATCCACACACAGATTTTGGTATCTTGGGGATGGAGGGGAGGTAGGGAGTTCTGGAACCAATCCCCAGGGGATACTGAGGGATGACTGTAGATTTCCAAAGGTTATTGTGAGTCTCTTTGAAGATCTTTAAATGTGGCGACAAAGAGGCTGGCTACAAGCAGAGTTGTGTACCATGGAGTGACCTTTTTATGATCTCCTTTGAGTCCATGAAGAATACGATTAATTAAACTCAGAAGTTTGCCACTAAAATAATAGGTATGAGATCCAGAGAATTCAAGGTGTTGGAGGACTCATTAAATAGGGTTGCATAAATATCATACTGAAAGATTTAATGAGTCCATAGGGTCACTTATAGAACAACAGAGCAGAGATGACCTAGAAAAATAAATTAGAATCGATATTGTGCTTCTGAATTAACAACTATAGATTGCTATATTAACACCTGAGAAATGAAGTCTATAATTATATCTTAATAAAGGTGTTGGTGTTCTCATCTCAGGGAAAATGAAAATTGCTCATTTTTTTTTAACTTGTCAATAATAAAAATAAATTTTATGTGCGTTTATCTCTGTGGTCTCCGGAAACCATGAGTGTTTTAAATAGCGACAACTAGGTAAACAGTATTAATTTTTTCTTTTATTAATTCAATTAATACTTATTGAATGCCTACTGTATAGCAGGCACTAGACTGGGTGCTTAGAAAATAAAGCTACAAAAAGATGTACCCTGTCCCCTCCGTCTCAAATTGCTGACAGCTGTGTCCAACAGAACTTTCTGCAGTGGTGGAAATGATCCACTGTTGAGAGTTCAATGCAGTAGCCACTAACACAGGTGGTTATTTAGTATTTGAAATGTGGCTAATGTGATTGAGAAATTGAGTTTTTAATTTTATATAAATTTTATTTAAATCTAAGTATAAACACCACATGTAACTAGTGACTAACATATAGGCAGCACAGGTAAATAGCATGCTGAATCTTAATTTCTCATGTGTAATCTACCTTTCTGCAAAGGATTTGTGTTGGGACAAAATACCATGGTCATCATTATAATAGAGCTGTTTACAGGGAGCTGTTTACTTACTTGGGGAAACCAAGGGGAGCTTCCCAGAGGTGTTAACCCTTGACCTATAAGATTAAGTAGAAGTTTATCAAGCAGAGGAGAAGATAACAAGCAATTTCTCATGACACTGTGATAAAGCCTGAGGTGCAAGTATCAAGTTACTGCTGTGGAATTGCATGTGATTTCATTATTTGCATGTTGTATTAGTCTGCTTGGGCTGCCATAACAAAATAGCTCAAATAAAGTGGCCTAAATAGCAGAAACTTATTTTCTCACAGTTCTGCAGGCTGAAGTCCAAGCTCAAGGTGCCAGTGGGACTGGTTTCTGTGGGGCCTCCCTCCTTGGCTTGCAGGTGGCGCTTTCTGGCTGAGTCCCCATATGGCCTTTCCTCTGCACTCCTGCAAAGAGACAGAGAGCTCTGGTGTCCCTCCTTTTCTTTATTACAACGTCAGTTATGTTAGATATGGGCCCCACCCTATGGCCTCGTTTAACCCTAATTTCTGCCTTAAAGGCCCCATCTCTAAAGGCAGTAACGTATATTGGGGCTTCAACATGTGAATTTTGAGGGGACACTATTTAGTCCATGAAACATGTCTTTCAATAAGTGAATATCTTTTTCTCTGCTTTTTTGTTGTTGTTTTTCCTGAGAGGAGATACATATCTCACACTCAGTTCACACAAATTTACAGAAAACTATCATCTATTGATCTAACATCTGATGATCTTAATCACTGCTTTTGATCTACCTGTTGATAGATAACAGAGTTCTAGAAAATTAACAAGTTTAAAAAAAAAACCCTAAAGCAAAATGTCCACCTCTGAAAACTCAAATGTAATTAAATATTGCTTAAGCACATTTTTTTAAAAATTGGGGAATTGGGGGAGGGGAACAGTGTTGGGGAATTGAGGAGGGGGACCAGCCAAGTTGTTGTTCTTCAATCTTAGTTGTGGAGGGCGCCAGTCGCCATCTGGCTGCCCAAAGGCAGCTCATGGCCTCTAAACTCAAGGTGCTGTGTTACAATCTTAGTTGCAGGTGGGTGTAGCCACCATCTCATGCAGGAGTCGAACCCTGCAGCCTTGTTGTTAAGAGCACACACTCTATCCACTGAGCCATCCGGGTGGCAGCTCAGCTCAAGGTGCCAATTTCAGTATTAGTTGTGGGCAGGCGTAGTCCACCATCAAACAGGCAGTCTTGTTGTTAGGAGCACGTGCTCTCACCAGCTGAGACATCCTGCCACCTGTTGGCAGCTCAGTGGCAGCTCAGCTCGGGCACAGCATCACTGGCCCATGTGGGAATCTAACTGGTGCCTCTGTTGCTCAGAGCTCATGCTCTTAAGCTAACTCTTAACCAACTAAGCCACTCGGGAGGCCCTTAAGCACATTTTAGTATTAATTTTTCGTTGCTCTTTGAGAACATACCAATGGTGAGCCAGAGCTGGTCATACTCACTCACAGGAACTCATTTTTTAATTTTTAACAGATTCTATGAGGCAGTTGTTAAAAACAGCCATTATTTTAAAAGTAATTTATATCAACTTTACAATTAAACAAGTTATATTAACAACAAAGATAGCAAATACCCCAAACGCATGACTTGCTAATTATTTAAGGCATTGCACTGTTGTCTGGGCTCTGGAGGCAGTCAACAGCTATTGCATCTGTATAGTCACTAGAGTGAAGTGCTACCAGGCACCGTTTCCTAACCCTAGTCAAGATGATTACATTGGGAGCTTGATGTTGGCCGTACTAGAAGTATTTACACCAAGGAAATCAGCAAACACCATAAATGAGATTTTTTTTTCCTTAGGAGGGCCACCTATTCAATATTTACCAGCACACCACTGAAACAAAACTTACTGTTTTATGGCATAGGGTTTTCCCAGGATTTATGCAGACTTCCTGTTACTGTCATCAGAGTTGAAAACATTGTTTCCCGTCCTTTGTAAACAAAACAAAACTTTCTGCTGAAATATAATTTATTATCTTTTTAAAACCTTTTTTATCTTTGTTTCCTCTACCAGAAAGGTGCAGTGCTGCCTTGCTGACCTATGGACTCTCAGACCCTGCATATAAAATAGTTTGGGGGCAACAAAAAAATCCCCTAAAATATAAATCTACCACTGACCTCATTCTTCTAACCCACTCAGCAATTTCTACCTGAAAATTGCCTCAGCTGTAATATTATATCCCTCCCACTGCTAATCCTAAATTAACACTTGCCTCATTTGTTTTAACAAGGTGACTATTTTCCTTACTAAAAGTTTTAAGTGACAATAAATGAAATAGAATAGAAAACGGCTGGGGTAAATACCAGTTTTCAGATTAAGTTGTTTTGGTTTTTTTTTTTCCTGTAGGCAACATTTCTCTCCAATGTTTCCCTTTTATACCACTTCCAAATAAGCAGTCTGTACCCTTTCTCCAGGTGTAGCTTACATGCAAAAACAAAACAAAACAAAACAAAAACTTGAGAATCATGAACCTAGATTGAATTTAAGCATATCATGGATAAAATGCTTGGGATATAGAGGGAAAAAGTGAAGGGATTCCGGGACTTAGGTCCAGATAACTCTTCATTTTAAGAGGTCTGGTGGAGGAGAAAAAGCCTGAAAAAGACAGGAGGAAAACTAAGAATGCCTGAGAAGCCAACAGGAAAAAAAAAAAAGGCATCAATATGAAGCGAGTGACTCATAGTGTCTACAGTGACGGGTGGTACAGAAAGGTGTCCTTGGACTTTAGTAACCTGGAGGGCTAATGAGGGGTCAGTGGAAAGGTGGGAGTGGGAGCCAGATAAGGGTGGGATGAACAGGAGGCAATTCATCTAATGCTTTTCCAGAAGTCCAGACTTGAAGGGGAGCAGAAAGCTGGACTAGTAATGGGGATATAGGGAATAAGGGGAAATCTATTTGAGAAGAGATTAATGAGTGCTTCTAATTTATGGTCCAGCCTAGTTTATCATGAGATTACTATATAAAATGATTGCCACGGAAGAATAGGGAAAAAGAAATTTCACCTGTTAACGGTTGGCAGAGCTGTGTTTTCCTGTGATGAATCAAGATTCATTGGAAGAAAAATTCTTAATGAATGTGCAGCATAAGCTATCCACAATAAAGTGTTTCCCTAGACACTGTCTAAATGTTAAGTTGTTTTCTCTTGCTGTTTAGCACATTAACAATAATACTCATACAACTTACATTACATCTTTAGAACTGATCCAGAAATACACAAAGCCTGCATGGCTGCTATCCTTAAGCATCTGCAGATCAAGAGGCTTACACATTTACCGTTCTGTAATTGAATTCACCCTGCCTTGTGCAGCACTGAAACTATATTGCACAAATAATAAACTGATATACAGTAATACCTTGGTTTGCGAGCATAATTTGTTCCGGAAACAGACTATTCATATTGCAAGATATCACTCATTTACCAAGTTAAAATGTACTAGAAATGTTTGCTCATCTTGCAGAACACTCGCAAACCAAGTTACTCGCAATCCAAGGTTTTACTGTATTTTCTTTTCCCTTTAAGTATCCTCCTTCCTCTCCTCCCCACCCCCTAGGATGAGCCACAACTCCTGGAAAGGAGAAGATAGGGACTTCCTAAGGAAATCTTCTTAGCAAGGCAGAAAACTTGAAAACCAGAAATTTCAAGAGAGGAAGGGATTTCTCCAAATTTCTTTAGCTTCTTTTACCACATAAGCCAGGCCTGAGGGGCTGGAGTCTTACTAGACACTCCGCAATGACAGAGCTCAGAATGTGACATAGAGGAAGAGGAAAGCCCACCTTTTCCAACCCCAGGAACTGTGGGAAGGAAAAGGGGAGAGAGAATAAACCATGAGGTGAGATTTGTATGTAACTCTTTGATTTCTACTCTTCGGGCAAAAAATCTGGAAGATTCTGGACAGGGCTCATGGCTCCCCATATTATATGTGTCTTAGAAGGGATGGGAAAGTTTCTGTGTGTCCCAGCGATAGGAAATGGTGGTGTTGAGGGGGCTGGTGGAAATCTAAGAACAAGACAAAGGGGCTCCGCCTGGCCAAGTGGACCAGACCATGGACTGAAGCAGTGCCTGCCAACCAATCACCCCAAATGGCCAGCAGCCATTAGTCCGTGGAAAAATCGACCAGCCATTTCACAGCAGAGACCTGTGAGGATATAAGGGGAAGCCATGTAGATCTGAGCTTGCCGCCTTCTCTTCCTCCACTTTGAAGAAACGCTGAGTCCTGTGATAGACTCAGCCATCATTTTGGGAAGCTAAACATGGGAAGGACATCTTTGATAGACTGAACTTTACCCAGAGACTGATTCATGCAGGAAACTTTTAAAATCAATCTTACAGGAAGTGAAATTTTGAAACAACTCTAAGGAAATTGCCCATTTCCTGTAATAATTAGAAAGGCTAGGACAGCTTCCCTGTTTGTCATTGGAAGTGTGGCTTCTACACCTCCAGGGAGGGTAGCTTGGGGAAGTGTTTCTGCTGTGACTTAAATGACACCCATTTCGTGAGCAGGCAGCTCAGAGCTGGGGTTGGCAGTGCCAGCCACTCAGAGTCAATTGAAAGGGAATGGTTCACCTGGGAGTTTTCTAACCTGATTACAGGTTTCCTGGATACTGTGTCCTCTCCTGACCCAACACCTGCTGTCACAGAGAGATATTTGTAATGAGGTGAATAACAAACAGCTTCATGAAGGTTGGGTCACACGGAAACAAAAGGCACAGTCACCTAGATGGAGGAGCCTTTTCCTGTTTTCTCGTATAATTTTCTCTACCAAATTGAACTTTTGTCAAAAGCGTTGGCAAGATTTTTAGTCAAAGCCTTTAAACTTACATTTTTAGAAGAGATGTTTGCTGTTTCATGGCTGAAAATTATGCCCAATTCTGCTGAACTATAACGAGAAATTTGTTGTTGTTGTTGTTGTTGTTTTAATGTTTGTTTTCTATGTAAAGGCTCAGAATATCCTTCTATTAAGATCAGCACTAAAATAAAATAGTCCTAATAGACAAATTAATTAGACTGGCTCTTGATAACCACTTTTCTGGTGATATTTCAATAGAGTTAGCCTACAGATGTCTTCATAGGCGAATGTATGCCCCTGAGAGGGCACAGTCAACTTCCCGTGTGACCTACAAGTCTAATCTCTGCCCTGATGTGACCATCAGAACCGGGGCTTAGCTGGGGATTTTAGAAATAATGGTTTCCTTTTCTTTAAACCTTGTGCCTAAATATATCGTTGGGTAGGTTGGTCAGGTTTATTATGATTACTTACATTTTAGAATTCTTTCATATTTTAGTCTTACTGGCAAACTAAAATGTGAAAAAAGCTATTATGTGAGATTTTATAAGAGCCCAAGATGACAAGTAAAGACATTGAGGGTGGTCATCACTGTACTGTACTCTGTTAGTGTTTTGACCAGGATTCTAGCCTTTTGGAACATTTTGTCTGAAGACTACAGCCAATTTTGTTGGAAAACAGAGATCGCATATTGAGAACTATTTTATCACCTAGATTTCTAATCTTGGAATTATAGTACTCACTCATTTATCAAAGAGTAGACTGGAAAATAGATTTTTTTTTTAAAAAAAAGCATCTTTATCTCTTGAAATTGAAGGGCAGTGGATTTGAAAGTAGCACTACTTATGTCTGTCCACCCATTCATCCATTCATGATATGTATTTGCATTATGTGTATATACATATAATTGTATATACACATACATCCAAATTTATTTTTTTAAAGCTTGTTTTTTGTGGTTTTTTAAGATTTTTATTGGGGAATTGGGGGGATGGGAACAGAGCTGGGGAATTGGGGGAAGGGGAACAGACAAGTTGCTGTCATTTTGTTCTTCAGTCTAGTGGTGGAGGACATTGCTTCACTGGCCCAAGTTGGCACCATCATTGCGCTCTTCCCGGGCGACGCAGATCAGTCACTGGCCTCTGGACAGCTGCTCACTGCAGCTGCTAGCCGCTCACGCTGGCTTTTGGCTACACACGGTAGTCCATGGCAACTCACTGCCACAGGGGCTGCAGCCTACACCATCGCTGGCGACTCAGGGCAGCCCAGCTCCAGGTTGAGCTGTTGTTCAGCATCTTAGCTGTGGAGGGCAGTGTCACTGGCCCTCATACATGAGATCCAAACCGGGGCCCTCTGGCGTCCCAAGCCAGTTCTTAACCATCGCGCCACTTGGCCGGCCCGCAAATTTATTTTTAAAAACCCGTGTTGGTACTTAATAGCTTACTGTCAGTAAAATTGTATGCAATATAAGGAGGGGATGAGCACCTTGGAATAGCCTTTTGTCCTCTTTGAATTTTACATCATGTACATTACCTATGTCTTAAATTTATCAAACCATGAACTTTTTGCAAAACGTGTAAATATTATTAAGCACATCCTTCAACTATGACACCCGCAAACACATTCCCAAGCAAGCATACCTCCCTGTGTCTTGCTGCACAGCTGTGTTCACACCAGCTATCCAGGTAGCTTGTCCATTCTTTTAAAAATTCAGCCTCCTTTAATTTCAGATCACATGCTTCCCTTCTCCACTGTGCAGATGTCAGGTAAATGCAGTTTCTTCTCTATTGCATTGTCTGTTCCAACCTTCTTTCCTCTGTGTTCCTTCCTTTGTTTTTAGCTGCTATTCATTTACACACAGTTAAAAGGGGAGGGAAGCATACTAATTGAAAAATTGATTATATAACCCTGAGGGCTTTGCTTTCATTACCTCCAGAGTCCAGGAATGGCATTTCCCCAGGTCGATCCTAATAAAGGATTTTTCCACTGAACTTCTGACAACATCTTGTGTTTAGAAGATAGTGCCATGCTCTGCTGTTTTCATTATTCACACAAAAATATGTTGATGGGCCATGGAAAAATTAAATTTATAATCATCAAAGGTGGGATAAAAGAGATATTACTCATACAAGCAGACTAAGATAGAGAATTTTAGAAAATTACATAGACAATCAGAGATGCAAAGAGTTTAAAATAAACCGGGGTGACACCTGCATTTAGCAAATGAGGAAAGCGGTCCAGAGAGACCCACCTGCAGGAAGCGGTAGGACAAGGCCGGAAATTAGTCTCCAGCTTTCCTATTATGCTCTCTTCTCCCAACCATATTCCACCTTAGTGAATTACAGAGCAACAGAAAGAAAGAATTAAGACCTATAACTATTTGAATATTAAATATTATCTGCTGATTATAAGACATTTGGAAACTTGATGACAATAAGACAATTGAAAACATATATAATAAAAAAGAATTTTATTAAGCACTGGATGTAAGTCAACAGTTTTCCTCTTATAGCAACAATAACCTCTCTCTCTCTCTCTCTCTCTCTGTCTCTCTCTCTCTCTCTGTCTCTCTTTCTCTCTCTTTCTCTCCCCCTACCTCCCTCTTTCTACACACACACACACACACACACACACACACACACACACACACAGGTATGTATATGTATATATGTAAAACACATATACAAATAATTATGTATAATATAAAACAACAGAAACCATAAAATATGTAATATATATAAACTATGTATAAATGTTCTTAAGAAATATTGTATATTTCGGTGGGACAGATTCTTATAAGTGATATTTAAATGGCTTCTCATAAAATATTAGAGAAGAAAAAATAGCATCAAAGAATGCAAAATAGGAGATAACTGTGCATAGAAAATCAATATATAATTAGAAGATAGAAGGTAAATGCAACTGAAATTGCAGAAAAAAGAAGGGAGAAACTAAGTGCCCAGAGCCCAGGACCCCATCAAAGAAGGGCACCAGAAAAAGAAAACTGAGGGAAGCAAATTATCAAATAAATATGATTAAAGAAAAACCTTCTTCACAACTGAAGAGCATTAGTTGCCACACTGAAAGGCCAGACTGATTGCCCAGCAACAAGAAAAAAAAGATCCACAGTAAAACCCAAAGCTGAGAAATTTTGGAACACCAAAAACAAAGAGAAATGTCTAAATATTTCCAGAAAGAAAACTACTGGTCACAAATTAAAGTCAGAATGTGATCTGGTTTCTCTACAGAAAATTTGGAAGTTTGAAGACAGTGAAGCAAAGTCTTCAAAATTATAAAATGATTTAATGGAGAATTGTACATCTGCACTATTAAGCAAGAGATTAGAACTCGAAAACATGTTTAGACATGCAAAATACCCTACCACCTGTGTATTTGTCTAAAATGCAAAACAAACTATGTTTCTGTCTGTTTATGTACATAGATATTAATGAGAATAAATAGAGAAGCTCTGGATATTTAAAACAAACTTTTTAATTATTGGTTAACTTGAAGGAGGGGAAGAGACTGGGAAGGGGTCAAAGGGTGCTTTACAGCTAAATATATTTGTGTTTCCATGTGTTTCTTGAAATAAAATATTTATATATTATCCATATGATTAAAAAGGTTCTGAATTTCAAAGTAAAAGATTCCATTACGGCTATTAGTTTTAAATGGGAGACTGTTTGACATTTTAAGCTTTCCTCTAACTGTTCATCTGGATATATTTCTTTTCAAGTGCCCTCTTTCTATTTCTACCTTTAAAAGACCCAATTCAGGCTTAAAGGAGCCATCATGGTTCCTTGATATCGTTGCATTTCTGTTAATGAGCCCTTCAAATTTGATTGACTTTTACTAGAATGGCAGTGATTCTGAAGCAATCCTGAAGTCACCTGTTTCCCTCAGCCATATAAAAACCCACATCTGTTGCTGATATAATCTAAGATACGAAAGCATCAAAAAACAAGCTGGGGAGACCTGAGTTTCCAATAAAAACAAAAACTCTATGACTTTAAAAATATGTTTAAGTGCATCAATGAATGGGAAGGAAATTAAGGAATGCTTGAAGGACAAGGTCCAAGTGAAAACAGGTACCCCGGGAGGTAGACAGAGCAGTAAAGTTGTCTGTCACCTTGAAAGTATCTGCCAATTTAACAATGAGCTTAGATTTTTCATGATGTGTGAGTGGTGAGAGAATAGGAAATGACGCCAAAGTGAGGAGTTTAATAAGAGACCCCTGCATAAACCTAATACCACAAAGGGTCACACAACCTCAGAATACACATGAATTTGAAAATAAACCTCTCTCAAGGAATTATAAGAAAATCGTTGACCTCAAAACTTGGTGTTGAACAGAGGAAGAAAAAATTATCCCAGAGAATTTATGATCACAAGCTGTCCCTCATGTGAGTGTGAAACCTGACAAACTCAGGATTTAGTTTAAATGTGTCTCATCCTGGAAATCCTGTGGGCTCCTGGCATAATTAACCAAATTGTCTACAAAGGAGCCCATATTCAAACTAGGCCTTAAGCTATTACTACAGTTAAAGTTCTAATAAATGTTAGCTCATCAAAGCAATTACAATGAATATAAAAAAGTCTGTGAGTAAAAACCAGCAGAAACAAAAGACAACAGAATGAGCCCTATAAAAAGTTAATATTTTAGAATAAGAGAAACAGAATGTTAAACAAGTACTTTCAAGATTGACAATATAAATAAAGAGCAATTGATTTTAAAAAGTGATGACTTCATATTTGAAAACAAATTGATTTTCTATAAATTAAAATATAATTACATTTAAAATTTAGTACATCATCCCAGCAGTAGAGAGAGAATTAGTAAATTTAAAAAGATCTATAATATTACTCAGAATATAGCAGAATTTCAAAGAGATGGAAAACATGGTAGAGAGATTAAGAGACATAAAGGATAGAATGAGAAGAAGAGATGAATGAGAATGAAAACAAGAGAATATTTGAAGAGGTTATGTTTCAGAATTGATGAAAGACACAAATTCATAGATTTAGAAATCCCAAGCAAGATATGTTTTAAACAAGTCCATATCTAGGTACATCATATTGAAATTTCAGAAGATGAAGGACAAAGCAAATATCTTAAAGGCAACTAAAGAGAAATTACTGTTAGAGAAATGACAATTAGATGGAAAATTGATTTCTCAGAAATAACAATAGAAACAAGAAGACATGGGATAATACCTTTAATGTGCTGAAATAATATATTTGCTAATCTAGGGTTTATACCCAGATAAAGTATCACTTAATGGTGGAAGCAATAGAAACATTTTTAGCCTAGCCTGGAATAACATGAGATGGTGGTGGTAGGGGTTGCAGCAGAGACAAGTGAATGTTTGCTACCAGCAGACCTTCATTAAAGAAAATATAAATCAATATGCTAATCAGAGGAAGTTTGAACAGAGACCAAAAAATACTGCAAATAGGTACATAAATCCAAATGAGCATTGACTAAATAAAATAATAATAATAATGTTTTATGGGGTTAAATTATAACTAAAATATAAAATAATACTATATCATTCAAGAAGAGATCATTGTATTAATGTATTTTAAGTCCTCATGTTTTTCAGCAAGAGGGTAAAGATTGAAAATTATTGAAATGTGCTACCAACAGAATGAAAAGAGTGTATGACTTCATTTTCAGAGGGAAAAATATGAGACTAGAAACAGTAATCCAAAAGAAAGTAAGAAAAAATAAAAACACAAAATAAGATGAAAAAAATGAATCCATTACAATCAATAACTAAAACATATTTCAAAATGTTCTATTTACAAATATCAAAGGTTGTCAACTTTTATTTCAACTCAGAAATATGTCACTTAATAAGGACATGTCTGAAGTATGAGGGTTTAGAAAAGGAAAAAACATATTGTACTATGTAAATAATAACCAAAGAAACCTGCTTTTGCTATGTTCATATCAAATAAATAGATTTTAAGGCAAAAACAAAGAGGGCTGCTATGTAATGATGTAGTGTTCAGGTCTCAAAGAGAACATAAGATCTTTAAACTTATATGCACATAATGTACTATTACAATGTATAAAGCAAAATATTGACAATACAGAACCTCCCTCTCTAGTAGAATATATTCACACTTCTTTCAGTAATTAATACATCAAGTAGACCACTCCAAAAAATATCACATAAGTACAGAAGATTTGGATAAGACAGCATAATTTAAAACTTACTAATGTGTGTGTATATGTATGCTTGTACATATCTGTGTGTGTGTGTATGTGTGTGTGTGTGTGTGTAACAAAACAAAAGCCAATCTAAGGAAAGCCTCATAATTAAAACATTCCCATTAGACAAAAACTATTATTCCCTCTTATCCAAAAAAAGAAGAAAAAGTTATAACATTTAGGTATTAAGTAAAGAAAAACATAATTTGCAAATTATATGAATCTATGTTCAAAAGGATTTTCAATTAAATTACTTTATTTAATAAGAGTTTGACAAATTCACTAAATATGAAATCAATATACAAAAATCAATTGCATTTCTACGAATATCTTTAAAATGTACAATATCGGGTGGGCCGAGTGGCTCAGTTGGTTAAGAGTTCACTCAAGAGTTTGAGCTCTGAGCAACAGCTGTTCGATTCCCAGCCCGAGCTGAGCTGCCACTGAGCTGCCAACAGGTAACAGTATGGCTCAGCTAAAAAAATAAAATAAAATAAAATAAAATGTTCAATATCATAGCAGATACACTATACCTGATAATACTTTAGTAACATATATTGAAGATTATGGAAAAATTTCATAATTGAAAAAGATCAATGAAGGTCTATTATAATATGCTAATAACATAAAATTGAGTTCTTCCAAATTGATCTATAGATTAAATCCAATGCCCCCAAAACCCTCAACATTTATAAAATTTGAAAAGCTGATTCCATAACTTATATGGAAAAGTAAAGGCCTAGAAATTGATGAGACTCCTGAAGTAGAACAAAGAGTAAAGACATTTCATATCAAGAATCATTATGAAAATATACTAAGTAAGATATTGGTGGAATATTGGCAATTTGGACATTGGCATAAATAGATGGCCCATAAACAAATGCATACAGATATGAACACTTGATTTATAATAAAGTTGGCACTGGAAATCAATGGAGAAACTCAGGCTTTTTGATAAATGCTGCCAGGACTATTGGTTATCGATGTGAAAAAAATCAAATGAAATTGGATCCCTACCTCACAGCATACACAAAAATCAAGTCCGAGTGGTTTCAAGATTTAAGTGTAAAATATAAAACTATAAATCTTTAGAAGATAATGTAGAATACTTTCATGAATTTTGGAAAGGGAAGCATTTCCTTATCAATATAAAAAAAGCATAAAAATATGGATAATTTAGTCTAAAAGTTCTACACATATAACAGCAAAAATTAGTATAAGATATATAAAATTCCTACATACTAAGAAAAAGACAAACAATAGAAAAATGTGCTAGAATTCAAATAGGTGATTAGAGAAACACAAATAGTCAATAACATATAAATAGGCTCAACTTCATTAGTAACCAACAAAATGCAAATTTAAACCATAATGTTATATTACTGTACACCATCAGATTGGCAAAAATTTTAAGTCTGATGATATCAAGCAATTGGAAATGATATGGTGCATCTTGGATAATTGTAACTGCTGGTAGGAGTATAAAGTGGTACAAATGCTCTTGAAAACAACTTGACATTATCTAGTAAAGTTAAAGATGTGTGTCCTATAGGACCAGAAATTCCTTGCCGAGGTAGAAACTCTCTAGAGAAATTCTCGTATATGTGTATCTGGAGAGTCGTGCAAGAATGTTCATAACAATACTCTTTATAGTAGCAAACAAACAAACAAACAAAAAAACGGAAATGACCCAACTATAATTCAAGAGTGCAAGAAGAAATTTTAATGCAAAACTACAAAAGGATATTGCACCGCAACTAAATAAATATGACAGCCACACACAACAGCTTGAGTAAAGTTCAGCAACACATTATTTAGTGAAAAAACAAGTGGCAGAAGAACACATACAATGCGATTTCAATTCTGTATGTTTAAAAGCCTGCAAAGCAATTAATATATTGTTTAGAGATCCAAGCATAGTAAACCATTATTTTTTTAAGTGTGGGAATGGTAAACCAAAAAAACCAAGACTGTCATTTCCTGTGAGGGATCAGGGAGGAGATGGGATCAGGGAAAGGCACAGTGCATGTTTATGGCTTCCGTGTTCTTTATATCTTATGAATATTTTACCCTCTTTTCTATCTACTCAATATTTAAGAGACAGATTTTTTTTTCATTTGAAGAAAGGGAGTAGCCATAATGTACTGGTGCACTGATTTTAATTTTGACAGAAGCTATATTTTCCAAGTCAGCCCCTTTACCATTTTCCATTATATTGAAATGATTCACCATCGTTACATATAGAAAGTGGAAATTAAACTCATTCTGATCCAACCACTAGCTCGCTGAAACCCTCTCTGGGCTTCTCAGAGGTGTGGAGCGAAGTCCTCCCTCCTCAGCAGGTTTCTGCATGGCCCTGGTGCCCTCTCCCGCCTGCCGCTCTCCACCTGGGCACCCTGCTCCAGCTGCACCGCTCTCTGTGCCTGCAAACAGCCTCTTGCCTGTGCTCTTCCTGCTGCTATACCACCATCCCTCCAGACTTTCCCAGGGCTGCTTCCTGCTTCTTCAGCATTCTGTTCAAATGTCATCTCCACAGAGAGACCTTCTGACTGCAGAGTAGCCTCTCACCTTCCTCTGATTTGTGACTTTTCTCTCTAAAAGTATCCTATTCACGTGGTTGTTTGTTTATTGTCTGTCTCACCTCCACACAGGGGCCACATCCCTCTATTTATTATTGTCCCAATCACCTGGCATGTAGATACTGAATCAAAATTTATGGAATGAATTAACGTAGTATGCCTAAATATTTGGGCAATAGAAAGTCAGCATAGAGATATGATAGATAGATAGATAGATAGGTAGGTAGATAGATAGATAGATAGATAGATAGATAGATAGATAGATAGATAGATAGATAGATAGATGTAGATTGACAGATTTGGGAAACAATAAAGTTCAAAGAGCCATTCATTCATTCATTCATTCATTCAAGTATTTATTGAGTATCTCTATGTGTTAGGCAATGTGCTAGATGCCAGAGGTAGAGTGAATAGGAAGGTAGTTAGGCACCTCGTACCGGCCTTCATTTATTAGGAGAAAGGAGCCTAAAAAGGTCAGAGTAAAATCAAGACCCAAGCAATTTGGAGGCCAATTTATGGAAGAGAGAGGAGTAAGATTCTTGACATTTCTATTCACTAATTCTGCAATGATTTCTAAAGACAGTATGGGGGTTAAAGAATTTGAATATCAGAGGTAAGATCTTTAGGACACAAAGCCAATCATTTTATCAATGTGAGAATTTCCATTAGAAAGCAAATTAAAGGCTGCAAAACCGGAGTCACTGGATCCGTTTCTTAAACAATGGTCCTCAAGCTCCCCCAACACTCCCTCAGAAATGGCATTGAAACCCTCACTGAGAAAACCCTTCTGAATTTTAAGACTGATTGATGAAATGATACTTCTACCTTTGTTCTGTTGCAATAAAATTAAGAAGTGAACTGGGAAGAACAGAGGTGTCTCTGTGATATTCCTCGATACAGTATTATATTAGCTTCCTAATCAATTAATATATACTTTTCCCAGTTTTATATCAAACTGAAATATAAATATTTGACTTGAGGCCTTTTTGTGCTTCCTTCCTTTGCTCAGCCTGCTCCAAACTCTTCAAAGTGTACTTTTTTTTCTAATAATGGCCCTTGAGCCATTCTCTACAGTTTGGGCCCACTTCTGTCTCTTTGAAATGTACTTTTCTTCTAATAAACTCCTTTTCTGCAACTTTAAAATAAATAGATAGATAGATGATAGATAGATAGGTAGATAGATAGATAGATAGATAAAAATAATAAATAAATAAATATTTGACTTGACATGTTTAAAGCCATTTTAAACCAATTATGTCTTGATATGGGGTCACATGCCCTAATGACATCTTTGTTTCTATAGGACACTGTTTCAGTTCTTATCTTTTTGATTCATACCCTGTTTCTCATAGAGAACAGGCTCAAGGCAGGAAGGCTTTTTAACACAAGGATGCATTTAGCCTCTACTGTCTCTTAGCTCAGAAGGCTCTTGAGGATCTGCACATTCTAAATGCCCTGGGACACTTCTGACCATGTCATAAAGTCATCACAGTTGTCTGCTAGCAACATTTTGTTCCCCAGGTGCCTAAATGTGCACTCCTGATTTTCAATGGCTGTTGTCAGCACCTCCCTGGATTAGCAATGACACCCATGGCGCATTTTACCTCCCAACCTTAGGGAATCAGTGTAGAAACTTTTCTTCTTGCTTGTTGGTACCGATGCATCCAGCCTTCAGACTGTTGCTGCCACACGCAAGGTAACTAACAAACCAAACTGCAGTTTTTAAACTCAAAGTCTCACTATTTTTATTCAGCATGAGACTGCAGCTTGTTGGACCCGTAAGTAGGTCACACATTGTGTTAAATGATCCAGCTTTGTCTCTGCCATCTGGCTACATGAATCAATGTCAGATGGATGCAAATGTATCTTTACAAGGGGACCTTGGAAAACAGACCCCAGGACAGTTACCTGTTCCCAGAAGACTGTTTGCAAGGAAAATCCAAAGACATCACAACACAGGGTTAAATACCAGCTATATGACTTCGCTATTATTTTTATTGGATGCTGGAGTATGAATGAGCCCTATCTCTGCTTCATGTATCTGAGTTTTATTGCAGGCTCAGAAATTCAGGGGAATTCAGGGATGGTAGTGAGTGGATGAGGAAGAGTGTGTCATAGAAACTGTAAGAGGCCTCTAGGGCAAACTAATACTAATAATACTGATAGAACAAGGCTTGTGTATCCAACTGGCTACTAGATTGTCACATAGCCAACAGAATTGGTTCCCAACTTGGACTTTAGAGCTTTTGTGGTACAATAAGGATTAGAATTAATTATAATTATAAATGTTATTTATTTAAAGGTAGCTTTGTTCACAAAAAGATGGAACACAGGTGACAATAGTGCGTGCAGAATAGAATGATGAAAATCAATAGAGAATATTGGGGAAGATGAGATTAGGGGAAAATAAGAATAGAAAAGTAATTTGGAGGCAGGGAGGAGTAAATTAGTAAACCACGCACAGCACATGCCCCATAGTAACCTGCACATTAATTAGTGTTGGGCCACAGAGTCCAGAAGTCAAAACTAGCCATAGAGAAGAAATATCCTTAGAGTAGCTGGGATTTGCAAGGAAAGTTGGCATTATATATTTTCCCATCCCCAGATGCCTCCACATACACTATTCCCCAGATCTTTGTTGTACTCATTTATTCATTCAAACACTTATTGAATGTATTCAGTGTGCCAGCGTCATGTTAGGTCTGGAGAAACCCTGGTTTGTAAAAGTTGGCATGGTCCTTGCTCTCATGGTGCTTACAGAGAAGTGAGAGAGGTAGGCAATAAACAAAGGATCATGTAAGGGATGTGCTGATACCAACTGAGACACCTTCTCGGAAAGAAAAGAACATGGTTCCAAGAAGAACTTATTACAGAAAAAACCCGGGTTGGTCTGGATGGATTTAGTATTGAAGACGAAAGATCAGGCAGGACTTCTTAGAGCAAGTGCCGTTCACACTAAGAGCTGAAGCTGAGCATGAATTACTTCAGTAAATGATGTATGACCCAGTGGAGTGAGTAAGGATGGAGCAAAACTTGTCTTGAGGGAGAACTTAGTATATGCAAAGGCCCTGTGATCTTAGAAACTGAAAGGCTGTGGTAGATAGGGCACAGAGAGCAAGGAAAAGGATTTAAAATGAGGCCAGAAATGTAGGCCAAAGTTAAACCATACAGCCTTGGTTGCTGAATTAGCATTTGTATCCTAAAAAGATTTAACCCTAAGTGGAGGTCATTATATGACCAGATATAGGTTTTGAAAAGATTTCTACTGATTGAGGTGGAGAACAATTGAAGGATGGGAAGGAGAAGCAGGATGCAAAAGATTAGTTAGGGCTATTGTATTAGTGCAGGCAAGAGACATTGGCAGTGTGGACTTGGTTTGTGGCAATGGAAATGGAGAGAGGTAGAAGGATGTAAGAGGTGGGACGTGGTGCTGGATTGGCTGTAGGGTAGAGGAAAGGGAATAATCAAGGAATTTCCTGGATTTGTAGTTAGTGCAACCGAGCAGATGTTGGCATCCATCATTGACCTAAGGAATTGCAGAAAGCAGCAAAACTGGTAATGATGGGAGGGAGCCACAGGGCAGTGTTGGAAATGGCACGATGCCTTTGCGGTATCTAAGTAGATAAGTCATATAGATGGTGTGATACACCAATTTAGAATTGAGAGAAGTCTTAGCTGATGATAAACGATTTGTAAATCGTGTGTGTGTGTGTGTGTGTGTGTGCGTGCGCGTGTGTGTGTGTGAAGGAAGAAGGAAGACATGAGCATGAATGAGGTTCCCAAGGGACAGAATATAGCAAGAGAAAGAAAAGGTTTCATATGGAGCTTTGAAGAGCTTTCAAGGAGCTCCTTGGCCTGGCATTATGCTGAATGCAGCACTAAGGTTGTAAGGGCAATCTTTTTTTCATCATTAATTTATACTTCTCCCCTATTATTTTTTGTTTGTTTGTTTAGTTTTACCAAAGATGGACAACTATCACCCATCTCTTCCTCTAGAATGCCCTGAGTTAACCCTAGATCTCCCCTGCCAGTGACGATAGAGAAGCTTCTCCATAAATGGGGTTAATGAAGATTAAGAATACTTTATAATAGGGCTAGTTTTTAATGAATAGGACTTTATATGTGTGCTAAATGATGCTTGTGACCAAAACCTTGTAAGCATGAGTGATTTTATGCTTTTGTCTTTTACTGGCCAGTTACTCTGACCTTGATCTTAAGATCAACATAAAGTGCTTCCCATAGATGCTCTGAGATTTGATTTGAGATGACCTGAGATTTGTGTACAGTCATTTACTTAAAAATGACCACTTTGCCTATTTTAGAAGATGACATACCTTGGGTCAGGTTTTCAAGTTCATCATTGGAAGCTACGCCTGAAGGAAGTATAGGATTTTGTAACAGACAATTGAGGAAACCAATGGAAAAGTTTAAGTCCATATTATAGAATAATTTTCATTGTCCAATATTGTGTTTTCATAGTAGACACTGAACAAGAAGGTAAGATCCTTATTGACAGGCATGGTTTTCTTTCCATGCTACTGTTCACGAATTTGGTAGTGGTGGCATTCCAATAAAGAGTTTCATTGTGTTCATATGTATGCTTATGCACATGTGCACTGTGGGTATTTGCATGTGCTGTCTGTGTTCACCTGTGCTTTCTATGTAAACCAAGACTTCAGCTGTGACCTTTGCAGAAGGAGCACTAACTATATAACTGAAACAGCACATGGAAGGATTAGTTAATTATTTATTATAAAGTAGGCAGGAGATAAGAATATTTTTTCAGGTTAATATGAAAGAAGATTATGTCCAATGCAATAGCCAATAGCCACAAGTGGCAACTCAAGTTTAAACTGATTAAAATTAAATACAATTAAAAACTAAGTTCTTTTGTCACACTAGCCAGATTTCAATAGTCACATGTAGTTAGTGTCTACAGTATTGGACAGTGCCGATGTATAACTTTTCCACCATCACAGAAAGTTCTGTTGAATGGCTTTGAGCTAGAGCTGGACTCAAATCCAGACTGCTGTCATCTTTGCATAGCCCTTGAGTGAAGAATGATTTTACATTTTGAAATGATTGAAAAACAATCAAGATAAGAATAATATTTTAAGAAACCTGAAAATCATTTGAAATTCAAATTTGAGTGTCCCTAAATAAAGCGTTATTGAACTAGCCATACCCATTCCTTTATGTGCTGCCTATGACTGTCTTCTCACTGCAACAGCTGAATTGAGTAGCTGAGACAGAAACCCTGTACCCTGCAGAGTCTAAAATATTTACTCCCTAGCTTTTTATAGGAAAGTTTACCAATCCTTGAGCTAAAGGAAGGAAGGTAGCCATGTCACAAATCACTTTAATGGAGACTACTCCCAGTGCTTTTGGAAAAGGAAATTAGAAGAAGAGAATGTGTCTCCAGAGCTCATGCCCTGATTGCTGTGGGATACGCTGCATTTTAGGATTTGATGGTGGAGTGGAGGGGAAGGCTCCAAAAGCACCAAGTAGGCTTCAGCATGAATCCAGAGGGCTTCATTGACCCTCAGCTTTCTTTGTGTCTTTTTGTATTTTTTAAAGATACTGCCTAAAGCTCACTTCTCTCTATAATCCACTATTTTCCCCATTGTCAAAAGGCAAATTAAGTTCTCTCAAAGATTTGACAATATGAAACAAGAAAACTCACTTACCCTCTTGACAGCAATGCCAATTATCTCCTTAACCTTTCAGGTGAATGGCTAAGACAATGAAACATTATTTGCAGTGAGACCCAGCATCAATCTGTTCTCATGATTATCATGTCTCTCCATCTCTTGAGAATGGACGCACTAATAAGAATATGTCATCTCTTATTGGACAAGGCTTAAATACATTCAAGAACATCAATAAGTCATTCCCATCAAAAATGCCACAAGACTACTGAGAATTTATGCAGGACTAGGATTGTATCCTCTATACCTATGCATTGATCAGTGCCATGATGAAGCACCCTAGGGAGCCCAGCCAACCCATTTGATAATGTTGATGGACAAGATTGTATCCAGGGAAAAGAGCATCAAGAAATGTATTTCCTCTTTACACCTCTAATTTTTCTGCATTAGCCTTAAGCCTAACTGACTTCAAAAGAGTAAATCATCAAGAAAAGTCCGTGACCAAAAGGACTGCTGTCCAGCTTCTCTTGGGCGTGGCTCAGGTTCAGTCACAAATGCAAGTCCCCACCTCAGTAGTGTGTCCAGTGACCTCCCCTTGTCAGCTCCACTGATTGGCTGTGAGGGGGTAATTCAGGTGAACACCATGGCACAATATAAAGAACATGAGCTCTTATCCTTCCTGTCTCTAAGATTTGTGAGCCTGATCCCTGCACACCTACTTTAGTTTCTACTGTCTTTCTTCACATCATCAAGCAAACAGATGTTTTTAGAGTGCACTGTAGGCAAATTTGAGGAAATCTAATTGGTTCAGTATAGAATGCCATGTTGATGCATGCCTGGAAGAAGTCATTGGACCAATACTTCCATAGTAAACAGGAGTTAAAAATCAGCCATTTTGACATTTAGATTTTTCATGGACACGTGTGATTTTCTTAAATTCAATTTTATATTAAATACTGGGAGGGAAGAACAAACTATTTAGGGATATATAAACCATTCAGTTTCAGACCAAAAAAAAAAAAAGAAAGAAAGAAAGAAAGAAGCATAGAGTAAAAATTCACATTACTGAAAGGGTTTTAAATTTATTATTGAGATCCTTGAAGCACACAGCAGCAGTTTTGAAAATGCTAGTTATTTTTTTTTGCCACATAAAGTATCTAATGCCAAATGGATGGTTTTGTCATAAAATATCATGAAGCCAACCTGTCTTGCTTCAAATTGTCTACGTATATAATCCTACATCTCTTTTTAAACCTTGTATGATCAGTGGTCTTTGATTTATAACCATTGGACCAAGAAATAGCCCATTAAAATAATAAAACAGAGTCTAATCTTCACCATGCATCGTTTCTAGAATAAGTGAGGTCTAATGCAGTGACAAACATGTGAATAAGAGTGAGAACTCTAGAAGTTGTAGGAGAAGCAAGTGTGGCTTCCCAGAGGCAAGGGGACCATTGGAGGAAGGGGACCATTACAATAGAAAGATATTAGGCTAAGGAAGAAAATGGGGCCAGAACAGGCAGACCATTGCAAGGAACAATATGGGTTTGGAGCTTTATTCAAAGGACAGTAGCAGTCATTGAAAACAATTTCTGTTTTCAATTTAGTAGAATCTCTCTGTGATGTGGATAGTGAATTGGAAAGGGGAACTTGACCAATCAGAAGACTATTTCCTATAAACCCTAAAATGGTGATATTCTGCATTTATGTCCTTGAGAATAAAGTATAGGTAGGGATTACTCAATGCATGTTTGGTATAATAAGATTATTGCCCAACCAATGAGTATGGAAGATAAAACAATTAAGACCACTAACCCATCACCTCCATTTCCTGTTATTTTTTAGATTAAGTACACTTTCTAAAAGAAACTAAACTTTGTAGTTGTCTTTTTAAAAATATTTAAGGGTCTCATGAGAACCTACTGAACATGTGAGTTTCCATGTATTAATTCTAAGCAAATCTATCCAAAGGCTGGCATTGATATATCTAGGCAGGGAGTACATTATAACCTAGATTTCACATGGATAACACCAGGAATCCCAGTGTTCTTGGACTGGAAGAACAATCCTGTTCTTCACAGTGGGAGGCCTCCACTGTTCAGAGTATATTACATCTGTTCATGTTCAAAGCCACAAAGACAGGAGGTGAGGGCAGCCCTGCCTTTTCAGTGGCCCATGCAACTGTCTGTCACATGATGGACAGTCACATCAGGTTTCATTAGGATGTTGACCATGGGTTAACTAGCAACCTTTCTCTCAATTCTTATTTAAAATCTCCCTGTTTTTGTTTCCAACTGAATGATTTGGCCTTGGCTTTTAGTGCCTTAAAGTCATCAATATGTTTAGGTGACTATAAAAGAGTGGGGTCTGTCACTAATTACCTCAGGACATGCCTTAAATATTGGGATATTGAATAAATCCATTCCTTTTATTATAATATACCTCATTTTCTTGAAAACTAAGCCCCCAAGTGAAAGTTTAAATGGCATTTTATTTTTTGATAAATGAGGTTTTTTTACAATATTTATAAATATTTTCAATTTTTCCAGTTAAAAAATTAATTTTTAAGGGGCTTTAAAATTTCAAGGTCAGGTTCAGACTTAAGAATTCACTTGGTATATATTATAATTTGTATATGACCTTTTAATAGACATTTTATTGACCTAGGAATGTTAGACTGAGACTTAAGTGGTTCCATTTCTAACAGTAAAAAAGGAGCTATTACTGGCTGTAATAAAATTGAGTGGTCTTAAAATTTAAATAGAACAGTTGTTTGTACTTACTGAGGGAAATGGAGAGTTATATAGGGTACTTAAATAAATTGTGGAACACTGGGTCCTGAAAAGTGCACATTATAATACTTTAAATAAATTAAATTTAATTTAAAAGTTTCAGGTCTCCTGAATGTCAGGAGAATGAAAATGCAGTCATGGAACACAGAGACTAGCACTGGCAACAACAGCCAGAAATTTTGAACTTGGATCTCTGCATGTTCTTTTGTGGTGTCACTGCTTAAAAGATGATTTTGATGACCACTGACATTTTATAAGCTTGAGTGAAAAGTGCAGTGTATTCCTTTTCCATGGCTTAAAGCACATGATAGCTCTTGATCCAGATTAAAAGAATCCCTATCATAAGATTATGAGAAATGAGAGGAAAGAATCAGGATTAGAAAACCTGACCCACAGATGACTCCCTTGTTTAAAGAAAACGTGTGATCTTGCTTTCACTACATGGCTTCCTGAGCAAAGATCTTTACTATAATAAGTAATTGTTTAAAACTTTACCACATGGATTAATCTGAGTCCTTAGGGAAACCCAAAAGGGCTTAGTTATTTGATGACACATGCCCATATCCCTCCAAAAACACCCCATGTTGGCAGCTGGACAACACAATCAAAAAATGTCTTTGTGGAATAATAGCGAACTTCAATGTTTTCTCAGAACTGTTGAGTGGTGATCCCATAAAGATACGTCCGTGTTCTAATTCCCTGAACCTATGAATATTATCATGTTTCAGTAAAGGGCCTTTAAGACGGTAATTAAATGAAGGTTGCTGTGATGAAATCATCCTGGATTTTCCAAGTAGGCCCTCAACCCAATGGCATATGTCCTTATAAGAGTGAGGCAATGAGAGATTTGATGCAGACAGAAGAGGAGAAGGCAACCTGACCACAGAGGCAGAAATGATAGTGGTGCAGGCCAGTCCAAGAACGCTGGCAGCCACCAGAAGCTGGAGGAGGGAAAGAACCAATTATCCCCAAGACCCTTCGGAGGGAATATGGCCCTGCCATATTGATTTCAGATTTCTGGCCTCCAGAACTGTGAGAAAATAAGTTCCTGTTGTTTTAAGGCACACAATTTATGGTAATTTGTTACAACAGCCCCAAGAAATGAATACACTAACAATGGATTCTATTCCCTCCTTTTATTGGTACCCTTCCTAATTTCTGCTTTTCTGGGTAAGGAAAAGTTATTTTTCTCTTTCATGCTCCTGTACATCCTTCTGGAATATTCTCTTTCACAATATAATAAACCATTACAACCACATTTATTATACATTTTATGTGTGAAATCTACAGAAGTCAAAGAAAATATTGGGTTGTCGGAAAAGTTATGACATATTTTTTCTATCTTTTTCATTGCAAAAATGTATCATGACTTTTCTGACAACCCAATATTAGATCAAAAGCAAGTCTTAAACTAGTGAATTTCTTTCTTCTTAAGTTCATTCATTCAACAAATATTTTTTAAGCATCTACTGTGTGTCAGGTATTGCTCTGAGTGTTGAGGATACAGGGGGATAGAAAATGGACAAAAATCCCTGCTTCCATGAAATTTTCATAGTTATGCAATAAGTAAAATAAATAGCATGTTGGGGGGAAACAAAAACTACAGAGAAAATTGAAGGAAGAGGGGAGGTAAGGAGTAGATTTTCTCTATTCTTAATAGGATGCTCAGGGAAGGTTTTAATGGAGAACGTGACCTTGAAAAGATGGTTCTCTAGAGAAACAGAGCCCATAAGAAGAATAAAAAGGTTTATTATAAGGAATTGGTTCATGTGATTATGGAGATTGGCATGTCCAAAATCTGCAGAGCAGGTGTCCTAGTTCTAATGCAAAAGCCAGAAGCTGCTGTAGAAACAAGAAGGTGCTTCGATTCAAAGTCCATTAGGCAGGAGAATTCTCTCTTCCTTGGAGGAGGGTCAGCCTTTTGTTCTATTCAGGCCTTCAGCTGATTGGGTGGCCCAGAAGATCCAATGTCATCTAGGTTTAATATTACGTGTCATGTCCCAGTAAACCTGGTAATATAGATATTACCAACACACACACACACACACACACACACACACACACACACACACACACACACACTTACAAATGAAGAACTGTAGAGCTCAAGACAGTTACATGACTAGGTTAACAATATACAGGTTATAAAACTAGGCATCAAACATGACTATGGCAGACTCTAAAGCCTACTTTCTTTTCATCTTTTTATCAGACCATTTTTTTAGTACTTCTGAAAAATAGTGCTTGAGCTGTGGACTCCAAAATATTCATGGCTGATCCATGTGTTCTTTGTTTTTTTTACATATTTTCCCCAGTGTTCTTCTGTTCATATCTCATAGAACCTTTTAGAACTTGCCGGCATTTGCTGTGCTGGCTGGATGGGCCCACAAGGACTTCATAGACTTTAATTGAAGGAGCGTTGGTGGGTCTCCTGCTATATGAGTCCAAGCACAGCCCTGCATCTCAATCAGCAATCCAAAAATAGTGTGAGCTTCTGAAGATGAAAGGACAGGGTCCCTGCTTTCAGTTTGCTGGTAATCTCATTAGGTGACATAGCCAAGTGAAATGATGAGATAAGATAAGAGGTAGGCTGTAGTAACATTGACCATAGGTAGATGGGAGCTCAAAAAAAAAAAAAAGTGATTGGTCTGTGGAAGCTACATAGAGGAAAGGACATTGTAAGTTGAGTGGGAAAGCGTATTTCAAGAGGCCTAGGGAGGGTGGAAAGTCTGCAAAGGACCTAGCTTGAGCACATTATCTTAAACAAAACCTGAACTCCCTTGTTTAAAGTTCTAAGCTTTTGTAACTTGCCAGTCACTTTGGCCACTATGCATTTTTTATTTTTTGGAAGCCATAAATTCACAAATGCTGTAAGAGCAAATTCAACACAGAACTCTCTCTTGATTTTATTTTCTTTTTTAATTGGGTAGAGACCTATTCAGACTGAATTTCATCAAGAATAATGTGACCTGAGCCACCCATTGTACTGAATGACTTCCCCCTGTTTTAAAATTTGAAATCACTTTTTATTTTATATGCGGTCATAGCATCCCACAGTTTTAAGTAAAAAAAAAAAAAGGAGAAAAAAGGAAGAAAAAACTAATAAAACACTTTCAGTCAGCATTTTCTATAGTTACAATCTATATGCAGAAGTAGCCTGGTGTTATCTCACAAAACAGCTTCCTTAAAATGTGTGAGTAATTGCTATTAAGTCATATGGAGTCATTTCTAAAACTATGCTTTGTCATACTACCTTAATTACCTTTAGCTGTATTTTAATGAACAGACCTCTTAAAATGACAAATTATTTTTCCCTTATGAGAATCATGAGGGTCCTCTGTTTGCTTTTTCCTTCTAAAACAGATCTTTAGTAAAAGGCAATCAGCACAATCATAGTAATTGAGATCAACAGTTCTCTGAATCCCGTGTTCAATTGAAGCCCGAGTTTTTTCTGCCTTTCTAGTTCTTTCCTTCCTTAAGACAAATCCTTGTGCTGGCAGGGGCTTTATAGCAAGTGGATTGATAAACATGTACATGTAACTCCTGATTTATAATCTCTGCTCTTATGCTTGTGCTAATTGATACTAAAATCAAAATTCCATTATTTCACTTGGCTGTGTCACCTAATGAGATTACCAGTAAACTGAAAGCAGGGACCATGTCCTTTCATCTTCAGAAGCTCACACTATTTTTGGATTGGCTGATTGTGCTTAGACTCATATAGGAGGAGACCCACCAATGCTCCTTCAATTACAGTCTCTGAGGTCCTTGTGGGCCCATACTGCCCACACAGCAAATGCCGGCAAGTTCTAAAAGGTTCTATGAGATATGAACAGAAGAACACTGGGGAAAATACATTAAAAAAAAAAGGAACACACAGATCAGCCATGAATGTTTTGGAATCCACAGCTCAAGCACCACTAAAAAAGGTCTAATAAAAAGATGAAAAGAAAGTAGGCTTTAGAGTCTGCCATAGTCATGTTTGATGCCTAGTTTTATAACCTGTATATTGTTAGTCTAGTCATGTAACTGTCTTGAGCTCTACAGTTCTTCATTTGTAAGTGTGTGTGTGTGTGTGCGCGTGCGTGCGTGCGTGCGTGCGTGTGTGTGTGTGTGTGTGTGTGTGTGTGTGTTGGTAATATCTATATTACCAGGTTTACTGGGACATGACATGTAATATTAAACCTAGACAACATTGGATCTTCTGGGCCACCCAATCAGTTGAAGGCCTGAATAGGACAAAAGGCTAACCTCCTCCAAGGAGTAAATGTAAATAAACATTAGCATTGTCCAACATCTATCCTGGTTAGAATTAATACCCTAGGTCTGTCTTTTTGAAAGCATCTTGGCTTATGTGGCCACTGTTGCAAACTGTAATAAAATTGGGATAAAACAAGGAAATGATACCATAAGTATAAAATAGAATGAAATTTGGCCACTGCAAATGTAGTATTTTACAATATTCTGAAAGCCTGGAGAGAATGGTCAGGGCCAGCTTCCTCAGGCACAGGGATAGGCAAACAATCAGTAAAAATGCTGACACAGAACGTGAATTAAGACTTTTTAATATATATTTTTAATATTTGGATCAGTTTTGGTGTTTTTTGTTAACCTTATATCAAATAAACCATCAGAACTATTTATTATCATTTCTGGCTACTGGTTTGACCATTTTTAGGTCTAACTTTGCAATTTATTCAGAACTGTGCTGTTGAATCATATGAAGTGCTTTGTGGCAATGCAAAATCTACTGGAGTGTTCTATATTGTTTCACATTGAATAAAGAGATTATATAGTTTCAGTACCTAATAGATTTAATTTATGGACTTGACAGTGAAATGATTTCAATATGACAGTAAACAAAAATATAAAAGAGAAGAAATTATAAATTCTGAATATATATTATTTAATTGATGTTAACTTGCACACTGAGTTTTAAAAATATCAGAAAATGTACAAAATTTACTGAGATGAAACTATGAGAATCTGAACTTGGAGAATGGCAATATTTTACCCTTCTGTATTTGCCAAGTTGTGAAGAAATCATGACCTGATAGCATCATCTAGACAGAAATTTTGGGAAACTTCTACACTATAAATATACAAAACCTCTGTAAGGCAGTATTTCAAAGTTAAGACCTCCTGGCTTTGGAAAATTTTATTTTGTGAAAATTAGACATTGGCAATCTAATGGCTTTTCCTTTCCTGCTAGAACAAAATTAAATATTAGGCCAGTAGTTTAGTGCAGTGTCATCCAAATTTTTTTTATTGCATGCCCTTAAAAACTGAGTACTCACCCCTGACTGAGGCTTATTCATTCATTCTTTGTATTATTAGACTAATATGTAAATATATTATAAAATTATAATGAAATAGCAATAATTAACAAGAATGAGATAAAGATGAAAATAGTGTTTTATTTTATTTGTTAATGATTAAAAACACCTCTTTTCTCTCGAAGTGAAAGCACATGTGTTTGAATAGACTTCATTATTTTTAAACTTGGTGTAACACTTTGATTCAGGAATTCAACATGCTGGCTCTTCAATTCAAAGTTCAGTTCTTTTATAATACTTGGTTTTAATGGCTGTCACTGCTGGGGGAAAAAAAAGATTCCTCCCATAGATTTGAAGATTGAAATGAAAGAAGTGCATCCTTTGTTGTGGTTATTGCATCATCACACCCTTTTTATTCAGTCCTTTTCACCAATCATAAGGGTTTGACTTTATGATGGATGCTTAATTTTAAGTACTCTGCTAATTATGATGGCTTTGCAGGTTCAGTAGAATGCTGTACACTTAAGGTAAAGTTTGTCGCTAGCTATAGCGGAAGTAAATGCATATTTCAAAGAGTCTTCTTAATAAAATTATTTGTTAAACTGATTCTCCTATGATAGCTGATTGTTTCTACCTCATAATGTAGGAAAGGGGGAAACATCAACTCCTCCAGTTTCTTATTGTTAACCACTTGCATGATTGTTAATATGGTCCATCTCTATTTTTTTGCAGTGGTTTAGTCTATTTAGCAAGGGTTTGTTTCATTAAAATAGGTAACTTAGCCTGTAAATCCACTAAACCTGGCCATATGTGGACTGATTGTATTGTATGTAGCTGAAGGTGACTGTATAAGCAAGGACACTACCATCCAACCCTCAAAGATGGGGGACCTTCCTCTTTCCTCAGAAGGCCTTTAGCACCATCTGGCAGTCATAACCATCAGACAAAAGCTAATATGGCACCAGTGTCAAACTTTATAATAGATATGAGTAAAGCTAAATTTTCTTGCAAGTGGAAGTTCTAGTACTCTTTCCCCATATACCAATGGGTCATTTGTCTAGCTAGCCTCTGAGCGTATACATGGCTCCTTGAAGGCTACCGGTTTAGGGTGCTAGATTGCTTTTTGATTTCCAAGAAAACATCACAAGTTCTTTTAGTGACTAGAGTCCTGGTATTCTGGAGGAAGAGCAGTGCCCATTTTGTACGCATTATCTCTTTGAACATACCTAAGCATATTAGATCTGTCAATTTTTGCTTTATATAGTTTAAAGGTACAATTATTGGGTGCATACCTATTCAGCATTGTTAGGTTTCACTATTAAATCTATCCTTTTATCAATATGAAATGTACCCCTTTAATTTTTCTTGCCTTAAAGTAATGCTGTCCAATATATTGGGTTGTCGGAAAAGTCATGACGTATTTTTTCTTTCATTGCAAAAATGCGTCATGATTTTTCCGACAACCCAATAGTAGCCAGTAGCCTTGTGTGCCTATTTAAATTTAAATTAAAGATAGATAAGTTTTAAAATTCTGTTTCTTAGTGGCATTCACCACATTGCAAGTGCTCAGTAGCCACATGGCTACTAGCCACCACATGGATATCACAAAGAACGTTTCCATCATCTCAGAAAGTTCTATTAGACAGGCTGACTTAAAGCTACTTTGTCTGATCTTAAAACAACCACACTAGGTTTGTTTTTGTTGATGATTGCATGGAGAATGAGACAAATCCACAATCGTAGATGGAGATTTGAACATACCCCTCTCTCTTAGTAACAGAACATGCAAGGAAAAATAGTAAGGACATGGAGGGTTACGGTTACCAACATGATCTTATTTACACATTTAATATATTACATCCAACAATGCATATTCTTTTAAGCATACATTAAAAATTTATCGACATAGACTATGTGGTAGGTCAGAAAGCAAGTCTCAAAACCTCAAATTATTTAAGTCATGCCGAGTATATTTGACCATTATACTCTGTGGAATTAAGCAAGAAATCAATCATAGGAAGATAACTAGAAAATCCCCAAATATTTCAGAAATAATCAACATACTTCTAAAATCAAAATTAAAACAAGAACATATTTTTTTAACTGAGCAATAATGAAAATACAACATGCTAAATACAAGGGATGAAGCTTATGCAGTGCTTGGAGGGAAATACATAGCTTTAAATGCATGTATTAGAAAAGAAAAAAGGGTGAAACTCAGTGTTCTAAACTTCCATCTCGAGAAACTAGAAAGGAAACAGCATATTAAATCCAAAGAAAGTAGAAGGAAGCAAATACTAAAACAACAGAAACTATGAAAGAGAAAACAGGCAATAATAGAGAAAATCCAGAAGGATTAAATTTGATTAGTATAAATGATTAATAAAGTTGATAAAAAGAAAAAACTGTAAGACTGATTTTTCTCTAATGAATTTAATTGCATTTGTTGCCCAGATAAAAAGAAGTTTACTTTGAAACTGTAATTCGCTAAACATCCATCCAAGCCATTTCTCTTTCCATTATGTGGGCTTTTTGAAAGCCTGCTTTTCATCATTTAAGTTTAATTATAATGATAAGAGCATAATCAGGACAACAATAGTGCTGAAGGAAGAATGCTGAGATAAAGCAAATCTGTGAACACATTGAGCATAGGTGACAGTGACATTTAAAATGAGTCTTTCTAAGGGCCTCAATGGACATTGCGTGGAAGGAATGACAATTAAATATTGATTTTTTTAAAAATGAAAAAGAGCTCTTCTTCTATTTTACCTTTCAAAAAGGCAGGAGAAAATGACCGACAGGCCACACATATTGGTTTTAATAATGGGGACATAACACAGAGGTAGGTACACTTGAATGCCAAGTCTCCCTACAGGGAGGGACTGATTATTGAAGACACACAGCAGGGATTATCTAACTCCATAATCATGAAACAGAGAAACTGGTAGCACACAGAGGAATCACACCTACGGTTTGGGTTTTGCTAGCACCATAATGGTATAACTTGCTAATCAGTGATTCTCAAACTTGAATGTGCATGCAAGTTATTTAGGGATCCTATTAAAATGCAGGTTCTAATTCAGTAGGTCTGGGTGGACTTTATAACAAATCCACCTTTATAACAAATCCACCTTTATTGTCTATCTTTATAACAAGCTCCCAGGCAATGTGGATGCTGCTGGTCTAGGGTCCACACAGAAGCCCAAACTAACCAAATCATGGCAGCAGCTGTTTCACCTGATTTGTATAATGTTGATCCACACAGTGTGGAATTAGCTACTAATTTTAACAAAGTGAGAAAGTTCGTAGAAGCACCAGACAGTTCCCTTGAAAACAGAAGAGCTGGCCAGATGAACCTTCTTCTCTGTGTGGCAACAGTCAGCTGGGGAACAGAGGCTGTCACTTCAGAAAGGCCATGATTTACCCTTCTCTGTAAGCTTTGCCTCCATCACAATGACGCCTTGTCAACGTTACACCTGTTCATCTGCCCTCCTAATCTTAGGCCAGGGCTCTCGACTTTGGCTAACTATTGGAATCACCTGGGGAGCTTTGCGAACTACTGGTTCCTGGGTTGCACTTTAAAGGATCCTTGTGTTATTGATTTGGTGTGAGGCCTGGGCATTTTCAAAGCCTCTGGGCAATTTGAATGTGCAGCCAAGGTTGAGAACTTCTGTGTAAATCAATTTCGTGACCACCCCAGCAATCTTCTCAGCCACCATCCTTAGAGATTCAGAAGGTCAGTACCACCCACTTCCTAATATTTGTAAGACATGAGAGGCAAAAGGAAACCCCAAACCCATTGCCTTCCCCTCTTCTCTTCCTACCCTTCACCCGCCTCCTGTTCTTTCTTGTACCATGAGTGGTCTTCTGTACGTGGGAGTGAACATCCCAACACATACACCCAAGATCTGTTCCTACTCCTCTTCAAATGCCCACCCTTAGACACAGATGGATCAAATGATCGCAAGGTCTGCTCTCAGTAGGATGGACCAGGGGAAGAAGACTCTGAGGGCCTGGAAAGGGGGCATGGGGCCAGTTGGGAAGGATATTCTGGTATTCCAGTGGGGTGTTTTCTGATACTAACCAATTTTTTGAGACCAGCTGGGCATCCTACAATTCAATTCAATTCTGACACGAACTACCCACAGAGTTAGCACAGACCCCACAGCTTGAAGGTTCAGTACCAAGTCTGGCCCCACGTGAGATGCTAGTTTCAAGTCTCGCGCCACCCATTCTTCTGACCAGCCACTATAAATTGGAGGTTCTCACTACCCCCTCTTCAGGTTTGAGAATTTGCTAGAAAGTCACCTCACTTAAGTTCACTGTTTTATGAGAAAGGGTAGAAAGGAACAGCAGATGAAGAAGTTGGTACCCGGAGTGAGAGGTCCAGAGGGGTCCTGAGTACAAGGGATTCTGTCCTGGGGTTGGGGTGTGCCACCCTCTCGCAAGCCGATGCATTCTGCAACCCAGGAACCCTCTGAACGCTGTTGTTCAAGAGTGTTTATAACTCAACCTCCAAGGGCATCCTCCCCTCCGTGGAGGCTGGTGGTAGACGCTGAAATCACTTGGTCTTTGTGGAGATCAGTCCCATCCAGAGGCTATCTAGAGGCCTTATCCTACGCCCCTTCATTAGCATAACCTCAGATGTGATGAAAGGGAATTGTTATGTATTATGGATAACAAAATCCACAACCATCACTTAGAAAATTCCAAGCATTTTAGCAGCTTGCCAACAACTAGAGACAAAAACCCAATATATTTCTTATGATCAACCTGAGTACCTCAGCAGTGGGGAGGCCATGTCCCCAGATGAGATTGCCCCATGAGAGTGCGTGCATGATGGGGGGTCTAAAGGGGCCATGAGGCCCCAAAGAATGGGAACCCTTTGCTCAGATCTAAGGATGTTCTCGTAGGAGGTCTGGGATGGGCCTGGGAGTCTCATTCACACAGGCTCCCCCAGATGGTTGTGAGGCAGATGGTACACAGGGTCGGAGAATCAGAGGTGAAAAAAAAATCACCTCCTCTCCCCTTTCTCCCTAACAGTTCTCAGTACCAGTCAGATCCTGGAAGGCACACTTGGAATGTTAAACCAGGAATTTGTCATGCTTTTGCAGATGGAGCATGTTTTGGGGGCTTGGAAGCCAAACACTCGGAGTCTCCAAACAGCTTATCCCAGGAGAGAACGGCTACAGGCCTTGAGGGAATTAGGGAGAAATTTAGGCTGGCTGCACTCTCTGCTTCTGGGCATTCTCTCTGCTAGATTGTCATGTGTGACAATAAAAATAAAACTCAAATTAAAAATATTATCTTTCAGAAATAAAGGAGAAGCCAAGCACTCAAGTGGGCACTGAGCCTATCTGGGAATTCCCCTAGAAACTAAATTCTGCCCTGGCTTCAGGATTCTGAGATGAGAGCTTCTTTGATTGAGTTCTTTCTAGGTACCCCAGCACTGGGCTGTCTCCTATAATTTCTCACGGCGTCTGTGAGGCTGACTCCATCATCTCATGTTATGCAGGGAAACTGAGACACACAGCCTGGCTGCTGGCAAAGCTCATGTAACTCTTCACTGTTAGAGCTGAGATGTGAATCAAGGCACCCAGCCCAAGAACTCATATTCTTTAAACCACTGCCCTACACCGCCTTTTTAAACACACATGTGTATGAATGTGCTGCAGATTTCAATTGAGAACTGCGTGACTCCCAGCAAGTTTCTTTCCCTTGAGTTCAAAGGAGACAACAATGAATGTTAATGGTTGTCACAGCCAAAGCGGACTCAGAGCCTCAGGGCAACCAAGATGCTCCAAAGTACCCACAGGCACAACGTTTCCTACTTGGGCTTACAGAGCCGGGAAATGTGTCCCGTATTTAAGAGGCTGTGGTTGTACGAACAGTAGATGGACAGAAACTTCCAGGGACAGTGGGTCCTGAGATACCAGTCCGGACTCCCTTTACTTGGTCAGGAAAAGATAAAAGGTTGAACTTCCCAGGGCAGTGGATTACTGATTCTCATCCTTAATATCTGAAGACATCGGAATACAAATTCCCCAGCCTACTTCAGGAACCCATCTCTGACCATCCTATTCCAAGCAAAATCCATAAGCCAGAAATTGCAAATTGTCATCCAGGCTGAAATAACCAGCAGACACAATTTGACTCACACATTGTTACAGCGCTTTCCTTTACTATTCTTTAATTTTCATTCTGATTTGGTTTCCAACTTCTGAAAACCTTCATTTAAAAATGTTTCCTGGCTTTTTTTTTAAGTATTGGGAGACATAGCTGCATCAGGTCAGTGTTCTCACTTGACAGTAATTAGCTGAACCTCAGGAATGGGTTCCCCCTGTAAATTAGTATATGAGCTCCCTTTTGCCACAGTCACCATCACCCACTGTTGCCCTATAGCCACACACTACCATTAGCACCACCTCTGCTTTATACTCCTAACTTGACCCTCTCTTCCTCCTATAGCTATTTGCATTTAATCACTGCTAATGCCCTGTTGTTCAGGGTCCCTTGTAGTTTATGATATTATGTTTGTTTATGTCAACGTTGCTTCAACAGGCATCACTAGCCTAGAGAAGAGTCCTTGCTTGGAGATCTATCTATACAGGATTGCAAAATAACTATGAGTGCCCACCTAACCTTCAGTCCCCCCAGTGCCTTATCTTGATGGCATGCTTTACTTTTTGCATGCAAACACCAACATATGGAATAAAGTAGGTTATGAGTCTATAGGTGAAAGCCTGAGAGAAAAAATTAAATGGCTAAGTCATCAGGGCAGAGTTCACAAAGTTCTGCTATGAAGATTCATTCATACAGTACTCCCCCTTATCTTCAGGGGTTACGTTCAAGACCCCCAGAGGATGTCTGAAACTGCAGATAGTACCAAACCTGATATATACTATGTATTTTCTTATACCTACATACCTATAAAGTTTAATTTATTAGGCACAGTAAGAGATTAATAACAATAACTAATAATAAAATAGAACAATTGTAACACTATACTGTAGTAAAAGTTACATGAATGTGGTCCCTCACTCTCTCTCTCTGATAACTGATCCGATAATTGAGAGGGCTTTTAAGTGAGTAACAGTAGTGTACAGTGTAGAGACGCTGGGCAAAGGGATGGTTCACGTCCCGGGTAGACTAGAGCGGGACAGTGTGAGATTTCATCACTCTACTCATCAGAACGGCATGTAACTGAAAACTTACGAATTAATTATTTCTGGAATTTTCCATGTAATATTTTCAGATTGCAGTTGACTGCAGGTAACTAAAATTATGACAGCGAAACTACAGATAAGCGGGGGGAACTACCGTACTGCAGCGAAAAACATAAAGACTTACGGATAACAGCTTGTAGAGTCTAAATTCAATACAAGCAAGGAAAAGAAAACATGTCCCTAGAAAGCTTCTCTTACTGCTTGTGTGACTCTCTCAAACGATGACACCCAGAATGGGATGCTTTCTGCCCCTTCACCAATCTCCTGTGCTGAAACATTTTATATGATTGTGTGCACTCTGTCCAAAGCATTATTCTACAAACAAAATGCTCCCAGAAAGCTCTCAACATTTCCTTGTCATAAAGCATTTCTAGTGAGTTAATGCACCGTTTTACCACTAGAGGGCAAGAACGACTCCGCAATACATGACTTAGCCAGACCTGAGCTCAAAAGGATTCATCATGGTGAGGCAAAAACAAGAAGCCAGAGGGAAAAGGGGAGGAGCACACGGAGGCAAAATAAATATCCATAAACTTAAACTTTCTTGGGTAGAGAGGGCATGAAAAATGTCACCCATAAGTCACTTTCAAACTTTGTTTCTGTCTTTCCTTTCTCTTTCCAGTTTTTAAAAATCAATTCCACTGTCCCCAGTTCCTGAAAGTACTACTCAGTAGTGCGGGGCTGGGTCAGACACAACTCAGAGGGCATTTTTCAGCACAGCCTAGAGCTTTCACTAGGGAAGGTGGAAATCTTACAACCAGCCCCTCCTCACCCCCCATCTCCGGCCCCCGCCCCAAACTCCAGGGGCTCTGAGCAAGCAACAGGGAGTCTTGCCACCTCTTCTTCCTAACAAGTAATGTTTCTTCCAATAAAACCACCGCGTTTGCTAAACTCAAGGCACCGGGGTAGGGCAGGCAGCGGCGACACCTCTCCTCTCTCTCCCCTTCTCCTCCCTCTGTCCAGTCCCCTTTCGCCTCCCACAAAGTTAACCGAGATTTCAGACCTAGACTGTTGTTTTTGCAGGGGGAGGAAGAGGAGGGCTATTCATTATGAGGCTGAGTTGCCTGTAGACTATTTATAATAAATTTCTACTAGGAAAGGACATTTGGCTGACAACCGTTTTCTTCTGCCTCGGCATGACCAAATACAGTAAGAATTCAAAATGAAAACTGAAAAGCAAGGAAGAAGAGCCTACAGCTTGAGAAGTCTGTTTTTACATCTCAGGCTGGCGAATGACAAACTTGGGAAGAAGCCTCCTGTGTATTCCTCTGTCCCCATTATCTCCTTCGCTTCTCTGAAGGGCTAAGAAGCCTTCACTCTTAGCCAAGACTCCTTCGTGCTGCAGCTTAATTTTCCTTGTGTAATTTTAAATACAGATCATGTCTACAGTGCAGCAATTAATGGATAGCCTAAAGACTTATTATTTCAAACTAATTGATATGTAGGAAAACTTTAAATAACATAACAGGGAGAGGAGAAATTTGAAGTGATGTGTGCACAGTGAATTTAGAATTACTCTCTGTTGTGGAGGTAGCCAAAATATCCAATTACCAAGGGGAAGTGACCAAGATATAGAATTGACCTGGAAATCTTTCCCTATTGACATTCTTAAGCCCATGATTGGAAGGGAGAAAGATGAAGACATTTTAGAAATCGGGTGGTGTTATTCAGGTTCCCCCTCCACACCCCCACACCCCCCCACACACACACCGCCACAGGCACCCTCACCAATTCAGAATTATCTTATGAGAGAAAGAGAGGCCCAAATGTATGTATTTTGAGTGGTGCTCTTGGGTGAGCAATAAGAAATGGGAAAACAATGCCAGTATTTCTATTGTACTCCTGTGGTAAAATCCCCCTCCTGATTTAAAATTGAGAGGGAAATCTGTAAAGGCCAAGTGCACCTAGCTGCAACAGAACTTATTCCAAATTGCCAGCACTTCCAGACCTAAGATTCCCTCCAGCATCTAAGAAATGCAAGAAATGTGCTGCAATTAATGACATTCCAGGCAAAACAAAATAGAGCAAAACAACTCGCCTTTCTAATTTCCCCATCCCGCATTCTAGCAAGTTTAATAGGAAAGTTCAGAACATTTATCTGAAGAAAAATTACTCTTCAAGTGGAAGAAAGCAGGAACATTTTATTTTAAGAAACTAGACGCCAACAACAACATTTTCAACATCAGAACTGGGCATTTGTTAAAAAACAGAATTCACACCAAATATAAATCATAGAGAAAAAAAATCACCTTTAAAATGCTCTTTTTCAGAGTGGGTTCATATGATGAAAATATATGAATAATTCTGGCCAAGTCACTGAAACCTTGTGGTTTTCTGTGTTTCCAAATATAAAATTGCCACACGGATTGGTGACTTTTTAGGACCCTTCAGTTCTAACCATCTACTTTATTTAGGTGGCTCTACACATTTAATAGACATCAGATATACAGAATTGAATAAATAATAATCCTTAGTTAATGGGACACCCTCCTCACTGGTCCATGCAAGACCATATTGGTCTATTTATAATGTAATAAGTATCCATGAAATAATTACACAACACAAAAACTGGAACACTAGTTTCTCCCTCGTCTGGTACCTCTGCCTCCCTCTCCCCACCCTCCATCTTCCAAGGTAGCTATAAATCTGAATCTTGTTTGTATAATTCCTATACTTTTATATTCACATAGGTATAGATATGCACATGCATTATACATATGTACCTATATGTGCATATAGGTACATATGCATATATACAGATAAATGTGCATGTATATATACATCATGTACATAGTTATACAACACATTTTATTTTTTAGTTTTAGTTATTTTTAACTTCGTAAATGGCATCATATGAAATTAAACATTTTGTACTGAAGTATGATAATATATCTAAAAGTATTATGATGAAGTACACTGTATATAACCTTTTGGGACCTATGTTTTTCACTTAAAATATGTTGCTAAACCCAACAGAAATGTGTGCATATATTCACCAAAAGACACAGATTAGAATACTCATAGCTGCAGTGTTTATAATATACCCAAACTGGAACTAACCCAATGCCCATCAAGTGTTACATCAATAAATGGAGAATAATACATTCACACAATTGAATACTGTACAACAATAAGGGACAGTCCACAGTGATACACAACATAATAGATGATTTTCATAAATAATATATTGCATGAAAAGGAGCCAGACACAAAAAAATATATACAATATTACTACATTTATATGAAGTTAAAATGATAGCTTCCTTGGGTGGGGAATGGGGTGGCTAGTGATTGGAAGGTGGTAAGAGGGGGACTTCTGTAGTGCTGGTAAGATTCTCTTTCCTGATCTGGATGATGATTGAATACATACATTCACCTTGTAAAAAATACCCCAAAAATCTATGCATTTATTGTATCAGGTATTGTTACATAACAAATACCACCCCAAAACTCAGTGGCCTAAATCAATAAGCATTCACTATTAATCACAAGTTGGTGAGTTGGGACATTCTTCTGGCCTTGATTGGTCTCACTCATGTGTCAGCTGAGAGTCAGGTAGGCAACTCTGCTGAACTTGACTGGACCCCCTTTCATGTTCGGGGGTCAGCTGGATTTAGCTGGTCTAAGGTGGCCTCAGCTAGAACAGCAGGATCTCTCTTTATGGCCTTTTGTCTGACAGTAGGCAACCCAGGCTTGTTCACATCCTGGTGACATGGTTCAAAACGCAAGAGTGGAAGCACAGGAGGCCTTTTGGAAATAGACTCAGAACTGGGACAATGTCACTTTTGCCAGATTTTGTTGACAAAAAGTAACAAGTAAGGAGTAAAGAAGTGTGGTCTTTGTTTCAATCAATCTACCACATTTGTATGCAATTTTCTCTATGTATAATAATAAAAAATTTTTAATGAAATTAATTATATCTATATATGATTTATCTATATGGTTGGATATGGCTCTATTTGGCTTTCCAACATTCTATGAATATATTACAGTTTATTTATCTACCTTCCTATCGATGGGCATTATAGGGTTTTTCAGTTGATCACTGTTATAAGCAGATCTGCTATAAACATTTCTGCACATAGCCCCTAGGATACAAACTCTGTTCAAGGGTTTCCTTGGTTGTATACCCAAGCCTGGAACTGCTGTATCATAGGGGATATGAATCCTTAGGTTTACAAGATGATGCTAAATTGTCTTCCAAAGTAACTGTACCACTTTGCATTCCCCCTGGCAGTATGTGAGAGACCCTGTTGATCCAGACACTTGCCAACAGTTGATACTCAAGTCAGACTTCTTAGTACTTCCCATGAAGATCGGTATAACGTGGGATTGCAGGGTGGTCTTTATTTGCTTTTCCCTGGTCAATGAACAGAATGATCATCCTCTCATTTTATTTGTTTGTTGTTGCTTTGATTTTGGCCACGTGTGTTTCTTAAGTAAAATACCTATTGGTATCTTTTGCTCATTTTTAAATTGGGTAATTTTTCTTATTGTATTGCTTTATAGAAATTCTTTATCTGCTTTTGTCAGATGTGTATGTTGTGAACATCTTTGTCCACTTTATAGCTTGTTTCTCACTTTATTAAAGATGTCATTTGATTAACAGATTTCTTAATTTTAAGTATTTAATTTTTGTTTTAATGTTTATTGTTAGTTATTGAGGCTTTTGAAAGTAATCCTTATCTACCCCAAAGTCTAAAATATATTTATTCATATTGTTTTCTAAAAGTTTCAAAGTTTTGGTTTTGGCTTTTAAATCTTTATCTGGAGTTTATCTCAATGCATGGAGTATGTTGAGACTCTAACTTCATATTTATTTATATAGATAGCCATCTTTTAAAGCCTCATTTATCAAAGAATCCCTCTTTTGTCTCCTGATTTGCCATACCATCATGTTCATATATCAAAATTCCATACATGCTGGGCCACTTTCTGGGCTACCTAGTCTGTTCCATTGGGTAGTTAATGTGACTATCCTTGTATCTGCACCAATCTCTTGTTTACTGTAACCTTATAACACAACCTGTATCTGGTAAGATACCCCTCCCTATTCCTAATTGGTTCATCCGTTTCTAAGGCCAGCACTTAAGAAAAGTAAGCTCATTCTTGATTGGCTCCATAACTTTAATTCATTTCAAAGAAGCACCAAATCTGGAAATTTCTTAGAAATAACATCTGCTGACAAATAGAAAAGATTTCAAAGTAGCACAGCCTAAACTTTTTCCACTTAACCTAAATGCTTAAGAAAATCAAAACAATTTTTTTTTAAATTGGGGAATTGGGGGAAGGGGAATAGACAAGTTGCTGACCTTTTGTTCTTCAGTCTAGTTGTGGAGGATGTTGCTTCACTGGCCCAAGTTGGCACCATCATTGCTCTCTTCCCGGGTGAGGCAGATCAGTCGCCGGCTTCTGGATGGCTGCTCACCGTGGCTGCTGGCCGCTCACGCTGGCTGCTGGCTACACACGGTAGCCCATGGCAACCCACTGCAGCAGGGGCGCAGCCTATGCTGTCACCAGTGACTCACAGCAGCCCAGCTCCAGGTTGAGCTGTTGTTCAGCATCTTAGCTGCAGAGGGCAGTGTCACTGGCCCTCATATGTGGGATCCGAACCGGGGCCCTATGGCATCCCAAGCCAGCTCTTAACCAATGCGCCACTTGGCCGGCCCAAAACAAATATCTTTAAATTCATGCTCCTTGAGCTTTAATGTGCATATGAATTACCTGAAGATCTTATTTAAAATTCAAATTCTGATTCAGTGGGTCTGAGGTGAGCCTGAGGTGATACCGCTGGTCTTAGGACCACACTTTGAATAACAAGGCTTTATAAAGTGATTTTATTCCATGCAGCTGAGTTGGAGAACATTTTGTTTTAATCACTCTGGAAACTTTCAGAATCCCTTCCTAATTCTGAGGTTGGTCAGATAACTCTTATTGAAGTCTTTTTTTCAGTGTAGACCCCAAATTGAAGTCAAATAAAATGTTTTCAAAGGTTATGGATTATTCAACTGAATAAATGTCTACTTGAATGTGGTAAGACCTAGATAACACAGTGGGAATAGGAGACAGAAGGAAACAAGGACATAATATCCTGTATTCCACTCCACCATGATAATATGTATCAATTTTGTCTTTGTTCTTTTATTCTATATAAAAGTTTCCATCAGCTTTCTAGTGAATCGTTGAGAAAATACAAATATGTGGGCTTCTTGCTAATGGTTGGTAGGAGAGGAGGTTATTATACATAATTGGAGACTATGGTGTAAGAATAACTGAGTTTGAATTCTGACTTCATTACTTACCAGCTGTGTGACTAGCTGTGTCGCTTTGCCATTAAACAATACTAGTATTTACTTCATAGAATAATAGGAGAATTCCAAGAGGTAATCTATGCAGATAATCCATGCCAGTCACTTAACCTAATGCCCAGCATATAAAAACGCTCAATAAATATTCATAGAAATAGACATTATTATTTGACAACTATTACAGTACAGTTACTAAGGGCCTAGTGGAAGAAAACCTTTGTGTTTAAGACACTGGCAATTAGTTTGTTTTCATGTGTGGTAACTGGAGGCTTTGATTTTATGGATTAACTCAGAGAGGCTGGTCTCCCCACAGTGATTCGAAGTTCCCAAATCAATCATATGTACTGATTTGGCAATTCATCTTGTATGCATATCTCATGTTATATAATTTTGCCTTGGCTCACCAATTATAAGTTTCTATAATTTAAGTTGTCTCTTCTTAAGAGATAGCTATTATTATACTATTCGGGATTCCCTAAGCCAACTACCACAGAGAAAATCATTTACATTATAAGTAGGTGTTCAATAAATATTCATTAGTCAACTCAAAGATTAATTGAAGTAATCATACGCCTCCTCAGGGACTCAAGCTGGATGAATAAGAAACAGCATCTCAAGGCATATTCTCTTTGAGAAATTAGTATATTATCAGTGTGTCCTCAATTGTTCCTTGAACACGATTTTCCTGATGTCTTAAGAGAACTCATGAGAAGAGTTTATATACTGATAGGGTAACCATTAATGGTTTGGAAGCTCAATTAGTTGCTTGATTTTCAACTCATTATTTTGACCATGTGGTGGACATAACTTTCTTAAAACAGTCCATGTTTGACTTGACAAATTTCCAATTTTATTCTGTTACATATTTTCCAAAGAAGTTGGTTACTGATTAAATAAATATTAGACACAAGAATAAATATTTTAGGGGAGTAAGAGAAGAAGGTGAATAGAAATTTATGGGTGAGTAAAAGGGAAGGAAAACCAAATCACCAGGGGTTTTTTGGTTTTGGTTTTTTTTTCTGATTATATTTTAATTCAATAGACTATATTTTAAATCAGGTTTTATGACTTGATTAGTGACATTTCTACTTGAAAATGTTGATTGCATTTGGCTCCTAAGTATGACATACAACCATGCTTGTATAAAGCAAATGAGTTTGATTTGTGTATTTATATTAGTAACGTGATCCAGGCACAAGAACTGTTAGTAAAGGAAAATGCACTTACTATGTTTGTTTGAGATGTAAAATTCATTAATTGATAAAATGGATCATCTTCTTTGAGACAGAGCATTTGTTTAAATGGCAGGCTAATGAGGGAAAATGTCAATTAACTTTTGATTTATTAGAAAAACATTACAAATATTCATTTTGATGGTTAGATATTATATGCTTATTTGATAGCAGAAGCATTTTCCTTTAAACATACACACATCTCTGGTATTGTTATTCAATTATTATTTTAATGCAAAAGCCATTTCTTGAAGATACCATTATGTCGTATTTTTGTTGTTAAACCCAAGGCAATAACATATTTCCTCTTGTGGAATACATTTGGTCTTCTTTTGATGGGATAAAATGCTTTTGGATATGCTCACTATTGTCATACATTATTTATTCATCTTAATGTTTAGCATAATTTTTCTTGACAACCTTTCTTCCACTTGAAATGTTATATAACGAAAACGCCAGAGCCGACTGGCATTTGAGTTTAGACCTCTTTTCCATATGCTGCTGGATGAAGAGGGAGAAAAACATTGTGCATCATCACTATGCGGGGCACATTTCAGCCACCGCCTATCTTTTCTCCTGTACATCAATTTCTCTTCTCCACAGAAATAATTTCACAGCAGTTTAGACTCCTGTTACATTATACATGACCACAGAGGTTAAGGTCTACATAAAAGGGACCAAAGATATCCAAATTCAAATTTACTTGGATTGCTGCTTGAATTTAATTTAATGGCCTCTTTAATGCCACTTAGATCTGTATAGATTCAGAAAAGAATGGATGGATATTTTTTAATCTAAATATTAGCATTAAGTGATTTATGATAGACCTCCAGCTCAAGTAATTTATAAGCAAGTCAAATAATATCAACATGCATTAGACACTAGGCACATCAATCCAAAAACTGTAAGAAAACCCCTGTAATTTTTACACCTAATATATGCCAGCTAAATAAACTCAGACTAAGCTAATATCTTAGGGTGGGTTCCCCAGAAGCCGACCCTGAGACAAGGATTTGAGTACAAGCAAGTGTTGCTAAGAAGTGATCCCAAGAAACTGGTCGGGGGTAGGGAAGTGTGGCAGGAAAGGAAGGCGGCCAATATACGGTGTGTTTGTGCTCAATCCTACTAGGGAACGCTGGGGACTGTAGAATATGCATCTTAGGGTTATTCAGTCCAAATGGTAAGGGAGCTGGGGGATATGTATGTCAGCCTGTGTGCAGTACTTCCAGCCAGCTGTACTCTCCACGAGAGAAAGCAAGCAGTTGGAAATAGGGCAGTCTGCATTACGAAGGTTAGTCCAAAGTGTTTAGGTTGGGCAGTGACAATCACTTCTATAGTTGTTTGCAGAATTGGATGAGAAGCTCCCCCATATTATCACACTACAGCCTCAGTACTTCCAATGTTCGTGGCATTGAACCCAGTACCTTGTATCTGCTATATACACCTTGACAATTGTGAAGTGTGTTTAGGTTTATAAAATATTTTCCAAATTTGACACTACTTTTTTGGCAAGCCCCCTTCATTAAATATATGACTGATTCTCAAAAATTCATGTATATACTCGTAAGACTTAAGTTCTAACTTATGTTCTAAATCAGTGGCGCTCAAAGTTTTGGATTCATCATACTTGATCAGAGTGTTTAATAACACACAGATGATGGAGCCTCTACCCCAGAGTTCCTGATTCAGTAAGTTTGGTGTGGGTCTGAGAAGTTGCATTTCTAACAAGATCCCAGGTGATGCTGACACTCTATGTAACTGCACTCTCCGCTTGCTCCAGCCTAATCATTTCTGTGTTTTACCATTCTTACCAAAACAAGGATGTTATATTCTTTAGCTAAAGAAAGTATATTTTGAAATACATTTTCTGTCTAATTCTAACTGGAAGAGTTAAGCAGAGGAAGTTTTTTCCACCTCTGAGGAAGTCAGACAACTCGAGGTTGAAGTCGTTTATCCACAGTTGAAAACTCTGTCGTATTTATTTAATTGATATGTATTGAAACATGGTCATTCATGGTAAGGACTCATAGGTAGGAATTAGATTGATAGGTTTTCTGTTTATATTTTATATAGCTCTGTAAAAGTTATGTGTGTAATAATACTTTTCATTATTGCTAGGTCACTGATCTCTTCTCCATCAAGAGATATTTCAAACTTTTATGGTGTTTTCGCTGACTTAGTATACAATTAGACAAATAATAATGTTTTTTTAAAAAAACCAATTCAGATAATGACATGAATGGGCCCTTGATAAAGTTAAGTGGCAGTCACCTGGAAAAGCATGCAGGTGATGTGTAATGGTGTCCAGTACTGCTGGTCTCAGGTAATTCCTATTCTGTGATATCTAGGAGAGGTGATCACTCCCTCCTTTGTGCTACTACTGTATGTTAGTTATAATTTTATCAAAGTACTTATCTAAGCATAGCACATTATTGTTTTATGTTTTCATTTATGTATCACGTTTTCCCATTGGTCTGAGGACTCCTTGAAACCAGGGCTGTCTCTCATTCACATCTCTATGCCTAGCATTAGTCACAGTGCCAGGTACATAGAAGGGTACTCAAGAAATTTTAAATAGATGAATGAATAAATCAATGAATGTGTGAAGGATTAAAGACAAAAAAAAAAGTGAGCAAATGAGCCATGAACCATTGGAATTTGCTGTCCAGTTCAGTGTGGCAAGCATTGGGATATATACAATGATTTGGGATTAAGATGGCTCTCTGGCTAGCAAGGCCAATTGAGAACCAACCAGAATAGGCTTGGTAGAAGCTACTAGACTTTTCTGTCACCAGTAGCTTTCCCTAAAGCCATTTGTCCCTGTGTAAGTAAGAATGTCTATGATCCATCAGAAGGGCCTTTAAACCCCTATATTGGGTGAGTTGAAGAAATCATCCGTTTTTAGAAGTAACCCCATGGTTGTATGATGCCAGGAGATGATTAGCTGATGGGAACATGGAAGCAAAAAGCATGATTTAGCTGAATAGCTCTGCCTTGTTATCTAAGCCAAAGAACAAGGAATAATGTCTTAAAATTGATTTGCAATAATACTTCATCGAAGTCACCCATTCCTGTTCTTACAAGAGTATCTTCATTATAGTCATGCCCCATAGGTTCTATATACATGTTAATCCAATCATAGCAATGGAAGAAAAGAGTTTTTTTTTCCTTTTTGCATTTTCCTTGTAGAAAAGTAATAGACAAAGATTAGTGGAACCCCAGTGTTTTATAACACTAGCTCTTTTTCTCTTATAGCTATAAAGTAGCTACAGAGTACTCAAGATTTATTGTTAAGATTATTCTCTAATTCTACTTTAAATCTAGAATAACCAAATAAGCTCCAAGCTACTTTATTTTTTTTATTTTTTTTAAAGATTTTATTGGGGAATTGGGGGAAGGGAACAGCATTAGGAAATCGGGGAAGGGGAACAGGCAAGTTGCTGTCCCCTTGCTCTTCAGTCTAGTTGTGGAGGACGTTGCTTCACTGGCCCATGTTGGTATTATCATTGCACTCTTCCCGGGTGAGGCAGATCGGTCGCCAGCCTCTGGATGGCTGCTTATGGAGGCTCACGGCAGCTCACACCAGCTGCCGGCCACTCACGCTGGCTGCCAGTCACTCACGGTAGCTTATGGCAGCCCACTGCAGCGCCGCTGCAGCCTACGCTGACACCAGCAACTCACGGCAGCCCTGCTCCAGGTCGAGCTGTTGTTCACAATCTTAGCTGTAGAGGGCGCAGTGTCATTGGCCCTCATATGTGGGATCTGAACCGGGGCCCTGATGATCAGAGCTGGCATCCCAAGCCAACTCCTAACCAACATGCCACTCGGCGGGCCCAACCCCAAGCAACTTTAAGAGGCCATCTTTATGGTGTAAAAATTAGTTAATAAAGATGAATCATAAATAGGAGAAATATGCCTGATATCTACATGTATATTCATCATTCTCCTAACTTTAATGTAAATCCTACAATTCAAATTATGTATGTGAGAATGTATTGGTTAGCATAACACTAACGGCTATAACAAACAGCATCAAAATGTCATTGGCTTCATACAAGAGAATTTTTTTTTCACATAACAGTCCAATGTGGGTGTTTTTGATTGGTGGATGGCATTCTTCCACAGAGTAATTCAGAGAACCAGGCTCTTTTCATAATGTGGCTGTATCTTCTAGGGCGTTGCTGGAAAAGGGAAAAAGACAGCAGAGATACCCCTGGATGCAAAGATAGTGAGGAGGGCTTGCAAGCATTGTCCTTGTCTAGGCAGCTGCCTTCTGGGCACAGCAGACACCATGAAAGGGCACATGTAAACTTTGCGGAAAACTAGTCATTTTCTGCAATGCAGACCAAGATAATAGAATTCAAATTTGTTATACCTAGAGTTACTCTAAATTGACTGCCACTCATATAAGACCTTAAAGATAAAGTCATTAAACACCTGTATTCCAAATCACCTCTGCAGACCTCTTGAAAAAACAACACACAAAAAAGGTGGGGATCCAAGGATCTGGCCTAGGCTTAAAAAGGAACATTTGCATAGAAACACCTTGCAATGAGGTTTATCAGATGTCCCATTCCAAACTCTGTGGGTTTAGCACAGTCATAACACCGCACTTTGATATGAGGAAATGGAAAAAAAATAGGGAGATATTCCAAATTATGTAGCAAGTACAAGAGGCACTGACTAGAATAGGGTCAAAAGCTTATCCCTGGTTAAACTAAAGTGTGTTCCCCTTCCCGGGATGGGTGCCTTGTCAAGGATTCGGGACACCCGCACAATGTGGTAATGTCTCCACTGATGTAGCAGAGAGGAAGGAGTCCAATCCCTGAATGGGAAGGCCTCAGTAGACTTTGGGGTAATTATCTATCAAGTTCAAAGATAAACCAAAAGCATATGAGGTCTGACAATTAAGTTTGCAAACTTGTTGCAATGATGTTGCTAAGCTTTTTCTGATATCAGAGGGATTATTCATTATGAATTTGTACCAACTGGACAAACAGTTAACTAAGTTTACTATTTGGAAGTGCTGAAAAGGCTGCATGAAAAAGTTAGACGACCTGAACTTTTCACCAACAATCCGTGGCTCTTGTATGATGACAATGCACCAGCTCACACAGCACTGTCTGTGAGGGAGTTTTTAGCCAGTAAACAAATAACTATATGGGAACACCCTCCCTACTTGCCTGATCTGGCCCCCAATGACTTTTCTTTATGGGAAGATAAAGGAAATATTGAAAGGAAGACATTTTTGATGACATTCAGGACATCAAGGGGAATATGATGACAGCTCTGATGGCCATTCCAAAATTGCTTTGAAGGGTGGACTAGGTGCTGGTGTCAGTGCATAGCTTCCCAAGTGGAGTACTTCAAAGGTGAACATAGTGATATTCAGCAATGAAGTATGGAGCACTTTTTCTAGGATGAGTTCGCCAATTTAATTGTCAGACCTCATACATTACTCAGATATTCCAGAAGTTACAAATTGGCCTGCACAGTGTTGTTGTTGTTGTTGTTGTTGTTGTTTTAATTTCTAATGTAGGTGCCAACCCTGACAAACCAGATGGTTTAACATGAAAATACAGATTGCTAGCTTCTTTTGAAAAATCAGAAGATGTGGCAACCTTGGGCATCCACGTGGCCGCAATCTAGTTGGCAAGATCAGATAATTGCTCTTTGTAACCGAGGAACACCCTCTACAATCACCACAGTTCCTGCCTGGTCCCAGCCATTCATTTACCTTTCTACTTGGCCCTGTTCAGTTTACTCTCTCCAAGAAACTCCATTATGGCTTCCAACCTCACCTTGGGCGGAGAATTCAGGCATGGCAATCAGGCTTCTCAAAACCCTCATAAATAGAACAAAGATCTATTTGCCTTTCAGATGAAGTTGTAAACGGACAACCCCAAAACCACAGCAATGTAAGCAGGAGACTAAACATCATATTTAGAAGGCGTGACTCTATAATTAGAAAATCCTCTCTCCCTAAGCATCAAAATAAATTATCTTGATAAAATCCTAGTACCACTAACCACTCTTGAAATATACATTTATAAAAAGAAAAAGAAAAACCAAAACTAATTTTAGGTGATCAGGAGACGGGCATTCTCCAGGGACATGGCTGAGTTCATTCTAGGACATTTGACACAGCCTGTCTCTTGGTTTTCAAATGCGATGCACAGGCTGTAAGTCAGAAAAAAAGAGCAGTTTTAGCTACTCCTTAACTTAGGTAATAACTAATGCTTGGCAAGTCCTAAAAGGAGTTAAGACAAAGGTGTGTGCAGATGCGATCTGAAGGGAGGCCCACGCAAGGGTGGAGCCTCCTTGAGAATAAGTCTTCACAGACCATTTCTGGCATGTCTTAAAGGATCCCAGCCCAAGATTTGCCAAGGAGGATGTTTCACTGGGACTCCCACTTCTCTGAGATGGTTGCAGGCACCATCTGCGCTATAGACATTTCTTTCTAATGTGACTTGGTATCAGAATTAAATTCATAATGTAAGTTCAATTCTTCCCCGCTGGTGGCATTCCACTTGATTGAAAAGAAATACACACTTCATCTAAACATAATTAGCCTTTGAATAACCTTTTATTTCAACTGACTTGAGACTTTTTATTGATTCCTGTTGGGGTTTATGTGGTTGAGAGAATGGGATCTTTCTGGTGTTGTCTTTCTCCCATGGACATGAATCGCCCTTTACCCGTCGTGCTGTTCCTGCTTATAGTGCAGCTAAATCAGGAGCCACAAACTGGTAACTTGAGACTAAACTGAACCTTTTATTTGACTCTTGGTACATATTAACATTTTTGAATTTGAGTGTTTTAAACATGAAATACAATTCCAGCTGGCCACAGTTCTTGATGTTTCTCTATGGCCTTATACAAACCCTAATTCACAGATTTATGTTGTTTCTTGGGCCCCACAGATATTTGAATTAAGAAATTTGGGGATTAATGTACATGTATTAAATTGGTTAATATATGAAAAGTCCTAAGAACAGCGCCTGCCACACAGTAAGCACTCAGTAAATTGTAATTATTACCATCATGATATTACCATCATGATTTTTATGGTTTTATAGTTCCCTGCAATTTACTAGCAATATTTACTAGATTGGTCCTAGCCCAAGAGATTTTTCTTTTTGCTTTGAAGCTAAGATTTTTTTCCTTATTTCAATTTTTCCATTTGCTTATTCTTTCTGGTAGTATCTGACTCTTTACAGAAATAATCTGATTAAATTAGACTGCACTTAATGGCAAACAGGAAAACAGCCAGCTGACCAAATAAACAGATGCTAAACTGAAGAATGATGTAGGGGATAGTAAAAAGCCTGTGTCTTCCAACCATGACAGGCACAAACAGAAAAGCCCAGTGGACTTAGAAATAGACCAGGCTGATGGCAGCTGGGTGAGAGTCATTGTTTTCCATGAGTTTTACTCCAGTATTAAACAGGGCAGCATGTCGGTAAGACTCTATGCCATGGAACGCCATCGCAGCATCACTTGCAGTAAAAGATACTCCCAATTACTTTGTGAAAGCAATTTTGAAATCCTAGACATGCAAGAAAGATATACTGATGTTATTTGTGATTCTTCTCTTGAAACACAGAAGAATATTGGATTACTGTGATCTCCACAAATCCTGTTTTTTTCAGTGAAGGGTTGTCCAGGAATGGTGGGGACAGAACCCTGGATTAGGAGGCAAGAGTTTGGTGGCCAGATTTTAATTTTGTGCTAAACCACTTGAGTGGGAGTCTTCCTTATTAAAAGAATGATGGGTAACAATGTGCTGAATATGTATTCACTCAAGGTTATAAAACAAATCTCTTAGCTTCCTTATCCTAGAGCACAGGTCTTTAAAGATTGAAACCATCTTTTGGTATTTCACGAACAATAGTAACTTTCAGTTTAACAAGGTGTCTCTAGATTATGATTAATCATTTTCATAAAACCAAAGTTGTTTTCCTCATTCACAATCATTTTTATTCCCAGCTATGACAGGCTCTAGCTGAGTCTTCCTACAGAAAGCACCTAAATAAAAATACAAAGCTCCGAAACCTTAATAGCAGACACCTATAAGAGGAGAGGACTTAAGTGCTGACACAAAAATTTCAAGGTCTGGAACACACACATTAGCTGGGATGAAGTGGCTTACCAAGATGGATAATTATTGCCATACATTGTAGTGTCATTTTCTCTCAGATGATGAACGGTTATGTATCTAAGGCAGCAAGAGTCTGGCTCCTGGGACATGGTGAACAATTCGTTCCATGTCAAGGTCACAGAATTTCATGCACACTCTTGAGAGAAATTATGGGAGTCGTGGGAGAAATGCTACAGTAACACTGTGTAACAAATAAAATCTCACTGGCATGCAATCATAAATATTTATTGAGTTCACCAGTTTGCAGAGTTCAGCTGACCTGGACTGAGCGTAGCTGACCTTAGGCAGGCTTATTCATACATCTGTGGTTAGTTATAAGTCATATAGATGACCCTACTAATCAGCTGGACTTGCTTACATCTCTGGATGCCATCCAGATGATCTTCGATGATTTGAGCTATGTGGCTGGGATGATTGGGGTGGCTCAGCTCTGTTCCATGTGTCTCATCCTGTACCACACTAGCCCAGGCATGTTCCCATGACCATGGTAGAACAACAAAAGTGAAAGCTAAAATGCACAGGTGCTTTTTCAAGCCACTGCTTGGGTTGAGTCTACTAACATCCTATTGGCCAGAACAAGTCACATGACTACCGCATAGTCAAGAACTAAAGAGAAAAATTTAAAGTCATAAGGCAAAGACTGTGGATACAGAGAGAGGTGAAGTATTGGGGCCATTAATCCAGTCAATCTATTGCAGAGGAGAATCAACTAGGGTTCTGAGCCTAGTGTTGCTATTAATAAGCTATCTTTGGCAACACCACTTAACTTTTTCTGGCCATAGGTTTATACTAAGTGAAAGGAAAAGGTTTGACTATATAATTTCTAAAATCTCTCTCCAATACTAACTCTTGGACGGGTTGAGTATACAATTGCTAATGTTCCTTTCAAAGATTTCTATGGGAATCCCTAGATGCCTGTAAAATGATTACAAAAGACATTTTGAAATACACTTTAAGAATCAGAATAGGTATAAATTATGGGTTAAGTTAGGAAATTGCAGCATTTCAAGAGAGGTATACTGGAGAAAGGACGGTGGAGAAGGAATGAGGACAGAGCTGGGGAAAAAGTCACAGGAATCTGACTATGTTCTTTGCTATATTAAGAGCAAATTTCTCCTGGAGGTAGTTTCATGGAGTATATGAATCATAGAGAAGTTTACACATAAGAACTATGTCAGAATGCATTTGGCTTTGACTTGAAATAAAATTTAAAAAGCACACTACTTGTCACCCTGGAAGGATTCTAAGTTTTTCATTCTCCACATCGCCAAACATAGGGCCTTGCACCAATCAGATAATATTCAAAGGTACTATTTGTTGAGAAATGCTTCAAAATCAACAACAATCTAGCACATATCCCCAAAAGAGAGCTCTAACAAATACCATAATTGTGTTGCATTGACCACATAACGACTCAAATGATATAATTGGAAAGAACAACGCCTTTATAGTCGACAGGGTTCCAGATGTTTTCAGCTGCAAGTTCTTTTGGTTTTCTCTCTTTAGAAATAATGTTATACAAAATTAATTAATAAGCAAGCACAATATGTTAATTACTTAACATGCATGGATCTCATTTGAATCTTTTAACAATAACCTGTGGAAATGGGCATTATTATTCCCATTTTATATGAGATGATTTAAATTCCAAGGGGTTAAATAAGCTACCCAAAGTCATATTTGGTAAAATGCAAGCACCTTATGTGGAGAGAAAATCTTATCTATCCATCAATGAATTACCCACCTATGTAAATCTGTGGCAACAGTTTAATTTGTGATAGCCTGTCTAGACTTTTGCAATAATAGTCTAGTTGGTGTTTGTTCAAAAAATGAAAATTAATTTTCATATCATTTTCAAACAAATATATTTAGTTAGGAAAAATCTGCAAAAAATATAAGCATAAGCCATACTTCAGCACTTGATTAAAAACCTCAGGAATTTACACCTATTGTAAATTAACTGTATTCTTTTACATTGGTGTGAACTGTCCAAATTATTTCTGTTTAGGTCTGGAGTATTTTTTTATTTTGCCCCAGAAACACACTGATCACCATTTTACTCATTTTCTCTATATTTCAGTTGCCAATGGCAACCTTGAATTACAACGTTGAACAAATGCTGCATTTCATTTGAGTGGTTTGTAATTTTGAACTTTGAGTTCATGTTCAGTGGGAATTGTTTATCTATAGGAGATCACTCGTGCCTTGGGTTGTAGAGAAGCCAAGCAGCCTGAATTTGCTGTGTCTCTGCTGGGACTCCAAGGGTTTTATCAATTTTTGAACAGCTTTTGCTTCGATTTATTGGCACTGGGTACCCATTCACAGGGGTAATGTGAATTTGGAAACTGTACTCATTCATGGTGCTGGTTTGGGCTTCTGATTCCTTGTTGCTGACATTTTTCCTCTAATGGGTCCCATGAATCACTAGCTTCCTCGTCTTGTCCCCAAGATTATGGATTAAGATTTCCTCATCCCTGTTTCAAGTGTGGAGACCCCTGGGTTTGTGCAAGGACTTCAGTTTCAGCACTCCAACACCCAAAAATCTTAGGCCCCTCTCCCATCCTCTTAGAACCTTAAAACCCAGAGCCCCAAGATGGAGAAGCTACTCTGCTGCCCATGGGCCTTTTAGCTTTGAAATTCTTTTGTTATTCCTGTGACTTAGGGATTTTCTTTTCTCATGTCAAAACTCAGTTATAAATTTTAATAAATATATGTGTTCTGTCTCATTCAGCATTTCCCTGTGTTTGGAGTAGAAAAAAGAATTTCCCACTCAGTCAGCCATTTTGACTTAAACTCTCATTGCAATTTGTTCTAAGCAATGTTAGAAAAAAAGCAAACTAACAAAACCTGGAATGGTTGGGATATATAATGTAGTCCTATTTTCCCACATGCTCTGGTAACCTGACTGACTTCACTCTAATTTTTATATGATCCTGCTATTTCTGTTCCTGGTTGAAGTAAAAATTCATGAGATTATTCTAAAAATAAGATGAGGGTTTACAAGGTTGCTCAGCCACCCATTCTATACATGTAATGTTAATGCCTTTCCCATTGTTTTTACTAACCTCTTAGCTAATTGATGATGTAGAAGGTAAAACACCATAATCTCTGTAGTAATTACTGATAAAATTTTCCTGGTCACTCTATCCCACATTCAGCATTTTGCATTTTTCTGTTTTGTATTTTTTAAATATATTACATTTTGTTTTTATTTTAGAATACTATTTTTATACTAAAAATAAAATAACCACATTGCCAATAACCATGTTACCATCAAAATGAAAAATAGAAAAAATAAAAATACAATCTCAACACAGTTTATATTATAGAATTTCCTTTCAAAGTAATTCTGTATTCTTAGAAAATATTCCTATAGTTATAATCACAGTACATACACAACTGTGTGTAGACTTTCTTAATTTATCACAGCAATATAATCATTTTTCCCTGTTTTCATAATCATTCTTGGTTCACATTTAGTGGCTGCATTGTATTTCTTTAAGCGGACACCTTATGTTTTATTTTACAGGAACTCTAACTCTTATTGATGGTTTTGTTGTTATTTTGCTTGTTTGCTTGGTACTCTTATTATTTCCCTAATCTTTAGCAGTAAATTTCAAAATATTCTGAGCAAGATAATTATAGTACCCAATTACCATTTCCATTTCCCAAAAGCCAGAGATATTTTTAAAGGGTAAAAGACTGTGAGGAATTAAATTTTAAAAAATACAAGATGCTCCCAGAGAAGGAAAAAAAAGTAAAATAATATAAATGTTTTAATGAGAAAACAAACTGAAATAAATGATCTTATGTGTATATCAAAGGTAACATAACTATGCAAAGAATATAATTATTTCAAGTGAATTTTAGCAGAGTAATATCATTGTGCATCCTTAGTGAGATATATTCTGTGAAAAAAAAACAAACTCAAAAAAGTCTTAAGCTTCACATGTTTATTTTATTGATAGGTTATAACTTTGAAACTATTTCTGTATATTGCAATATAAAACAAATAAGTAAATATGTTAATGTTATCAGAAAGTAAAATATACAAAATTAATTACAAAACTAAAAAGATATACAAATACAAAATCAAAAAAGTTAAGAAAAAATCTATACTGTGACATTTAAATTTGAAATATCAATATGTACTAATGGTTTTTCAAAATACATGCCATAACTGTCCACTGAGATGGCCTAAATGCAATGACAGTCTGGTAGCAGTGAGCACTTTTAGCACCCAGAGATTGATTTCTGAATGCCTTCTCCACTAAAGGCTCTTTGGAAAAGTGGTTGATTCCAGGTCTGAGGCAGGGAAAGTACAAGAGGTATCTGAAGTTATCTTGTTACTCCTAGAAAGCAAGTGCTCAAAAACTAATAGGGGCATGTTGAAAAGGCCCAGAAGTCTGCCTTGAAAGGGCTTCCACTGACCTCAAAAGAGAATAATGGCTGTAACTGATTTTTTAAACATAAATAAATTAAAATAAAAATGTATAGTCCATAGTTATTTTCAGAGAGAGACAGAGAGAAGAAAAAGAAAACCCACATGCCGTCTTTTGAAATAATTACTGCCCCAATTCCTTACTCAGAAAATTTGTAATTAAAGAAAAAAGTTAAATGCTTATCCTGCCTTTTTAGGAGGAACTTTAGTTCATCTCCACATGATGAGGGAAAGCTCTTTCTTACAGAAGAATACTAGCTATAAGAAAAAATTAGAAAATTACCATTTACCCCCAATAAGATAGGCAAGAATCATCAATTTCATGAAAGGGTATTAAGGACAATTTATATGGATCCTGAGTATCACCCTGCAGAATAACTGTTAATTGCAAAAGAAAAAAACATTTGACAAAATCGAGGTCTGATCTTTACCACTTTTAGCCAACTGATCAAACTTAGAATCGCTGATAATGTGACACCTGCCACTGTGCCCACTGATACATTGCAATATGAGATATAAAGGAATATCTATATTATTCTTGCTCCAACAAATGTTTAACCTCCATCTAATTGAGCCTACAGGTTTAACTTCTATTTTATAAGAAATGCAGGGTTTCCAGACCAACTTGAATGACTCCATAAGGAAATCATCAGACAAATTTAGAAAGTGAGCATTCTATAAGAAAATTGAACAGGATTCTTCAAAAACCCAAGCCATAAAAGAATGGGAAGCAATAAATAACTCAAGTGAGAAACATGAGACAGACAAAACAACCAAATGCGATCCATGAACTTTGACCTGTGGTCAAAAAATAAGCTAGAAAAATTGGGAGGGGTTATATGAGGGAAATTTGAACATGGATGGGTATTAGATAAAAATAAGGAATTATTATTAATTTCCTTTAAATCATTAAAATATTGCCATAATATAGGAAAATGTCCTTATTTTTAAGAGATGTGTGATGCAGTATCTATGCAGAAATGTCATGAAATCTGAAATTTACTTTTAAAATGAATCACCAAAAATATATAGTGATAGACAATGATAATGCACATGGGGCATAAGATAAAAATTAATTAAGGTTATTTTAAAGAGTTTTGTTATTGTTACTTTTATTTTGTTTTGTTTTGTTTTTGAACATGTGCATTTTCCCTCTTATAGACATTATCAGATTATTGCCTAATATTTGAAAATGTCAGTTTCCCACCAGATGTTATTTCTGTTTTTTAAAAAAATGTCTTTTACCAATATAATGTCTCTTAGAAAGGTATTGTGCCATTGCACATCCCTTATTGTTAATGAGAGTATCTTCTCGTATATATATTGGATATTTATGTTTCTTTATGAATTGCTTGGGTTTTGCCCAATTTTTTACCAAAAATGATTATTTTCATTTAGATAAATATACATAATAAAATTTTCCTTTGTAGCTTACATTTTTTCTGACTTGCTTAAGAATGTCTCTGTACCCCATGGTTGTACAATTATTCACCTAGTTTTTCTCCTAAGATTTTTATTGCTTTTTGTTTTATATTAAGGTTTTTTAATACACTTGATTGGACAAAATTACTTGAGTTGGACCAGAGGTCAAATTATGAAAAACTTCCTAAATATCTGTCTCTGCATTCTCTGTAACATTTTTTTTAAAGTTTCAGTAGTTTTGTCTTTGTTATTTCACTGTAGCTTATTAGTCTCTGGTTTTAATTTGTTTCCTTAGAAAAGTGGCTTTGAGGGCTGGCCGAGTGGCTCAGTTGGTTAAGAGCTCAGTCAAGAGTGTGAGCTCTGAGCAACAGCGGTTCGATTCCCAGCCTGAGCTGAGCTGCTACTGAGCTGCCAACAGGTGGCAGGATGGCTCAGCTAAAAAAAAAAGAAAAGAAAAGTGGCTTTGATTATTTCTCTTTATAACTCAATAACCTGCCTTTTTTTTGCATTTATGTCACATTTATATTATACTAAGGTGTTTTGTTTTTTATCTGTTTGCAAACTACCCTTCATGAGTAGCTTTACTTTCTCCTTCATCTTCACTTGTATTTATATATCTAAAAAATCTTGCTTAACTAAATAAAATCCCTGTTTTAATTCTTAAGGCAGCTGAAAAAAATGTCAGAGGCAGAATACCATCCCAAGTGCAAAAATCTTTAACAATACAGTTAGGCAGGGCCGAACACACTTGAACTAGAGTGTATTGCCTTTCCCTTCTTATCTAACAGAGTTCACATAAGTGACGCGTGGGCAACATCTTTTGAAAATCAAGTCAATGAAGAAACTTACAAATTGAGTCTCACTAGTCGAATTAGAGAACTCAGCCTGGAATAAAACAAACTCCAGCAATGCTCTTGTTCGTTAAACCTGAGTATAATATAACAATCTGCCTTAAAATTAGAGATTAAATTTGACCCTGTTCCTCCCCCCTTTTTGTCCATTATCTAAAAATATATCTTATAAACTTAAGATCAAGCAAGCTCATGTGTGCTAATTTAGAAAAGCTCCAAGGCATATCCTACAAAATAAAATTTCTCATAAAGATCTATTTGTCCTATGGTGATTTTTCCCTCAAGAATGTGTTTTGAGGCCACAGCAATGAAAAGATGGGGCCAGCTGAATTAAATTATGAGTGTTTTATGAAGCCAGACCATATATGGCATGCCTTTTAATTCTTCCACTGTATCAGTGAGTTATTGCTACAATACTGCTGCCCAACAACCACAGAACTCAGTGGCATAAAACTATAAGCAGTTACTACGCTCATGAGTCTATGAACGGGCCAAGCAGTCCTTCTGGTCTGGGCAAGGCTCAGCAGATCTCAGTAGCCTTGCACCAGCCTGTGTTTAGCTGGTGGGTCAGCTAGGGGCTGGCTGGTTTATAATAGTTTCACTTTCCTGTCTGATGGTCAGGTGAGGTGGTAGAGAGGGGTATAACTGGGTCATGTGTCTCCTCCAGCAGGCCACTGCTTCACATGATACCTGAGTAAGCTTCCAACAGAGAGAGAGCAGAAACACACAAGGCCTTTTGAGGTCTAGGCTCACCAACTGCATACTGTCACTCTGGCATATTCTATTGAACAAGGCAAATCACAAGGCCGTCCCAGATTCAAGATGCTAAATACACTCCACTCTTTGACAGGAGGAACTTTAAAGGCATGGCTACAAGGAGGGGGGGAGAAATGGCTGCCGTTAGTGCAATCTATCTACCATTTCCACAAAACTTGCAGCTTGAGTTGCAGAGTCGAAAAACTCAACATGATTTTGAGTACATGAACCAGAATATGGCAATCAAATGAGGTGGCCCTCAACCCCAGCAAATAGATGACCAAGAGCAAGCCCTGGTATCCAGTGGCAGACCATCTGAAGTTCAGGATTGTGGGGAGAGAAAATTAGGAGGAATCCAAACTGAAATACCCCAGTTGGACCCAATCTCTTGAGTCCTCCGGTCTAAATCAGATTGAAATCTACTAGGATAGTAGTTAGACACTCTCCACAAGCCCAGTAGGACTCATGAGTTTGAATTAAATTCATTGCCAACAATTTAAAAAATCAGGAGATCTTACATGAAAATTTGGATTTCTGACTTCTCTTGAAAAACAAAAACCTGTCAGGCATCCGCTACAGCGAGTTTCAGGAGCGTCCTTTAGACAGAACTTATCCTCCCCACCACTCGGACTTCCTTGCACACAACCTGCTTCTCTTATTTTCATGACTTGCCTTTTCCCCCTCAATATCTGAGTTTTCAACCCTTAGGCTGGGATATTCCTAGACTCCTGACATATGGGTTTTGGGGGAACAGAGGCAGGCTTTGCTCTGCATACTTTTCATATTTTCTTACGATGAGCAAGTATTCCATTTATAAAAAGAAAAAATAAATGAAAAGCTCTAAATTGAAATTTAATAATAAATGATATTTTGTAATTAATTCATTAATAAATGAATGACTTTTTTATAGAGTGGAATATATGACACTTAATATACATTAATTTAACTTAATACATTAACTATTGTAACAGATTAAAATAGTTTAGAATACAATAACATTCATTACTAACCCATGATAAAAGGAAGAGTCCACTAAAGTTATAATTTAGCCATAACTGGGTTAATTGTTAAAAAATAATAATTTAAATTAAATTATTATTATTGTGATATTGTGATTTATAATAAGGAAAATATACTTGGTCTTAGTCCCAGTTTCCAGCACAGAGCTCCTAAAACCCTAGGAGTTTCCTAAGTGCTGAGGCAATGCAGGTATCTTTTCTTATGTAAATAAAGTGACTTATGGAAAGCACCTAGGGATGGGAGATGGTTGCCATAAGAACCAGCCACATGATTAGAGAGTTGAAACTTTTAGTCTTCCGCCTCTGACCTCCAGGAAGAGGGGAGGGCTGGAGACTGAGTTGAGTGGCCAGTGGCCAATGCATTATATTGACCGTGGTATGTAATGGAGTCTCCTTGAAAACCCAGGAGGATGGGGTTTGGCGAGCTTCCTGGTGGGTGAGCACGTGGAGGCTGGGGAGAGTGACGCAGCTGGAGAGGCCATGGAAGCTCTGCACCCGTTCCCATACCTTGCCCTGCGCATCTCTTCCATCTGGCTGTTCCTGAGTCATAGTCTTTTACAATAAACCAGTAATCTACAATATTGTAGTAAGTGAAACGTTTCTCTGAGTTCTGTGAGCCGCTCTAGCAAATTAAGCAAGCCCACTGGGGGTGAGGGGGTTGTTGGAACCTCCAAACTATGGACAGTGGGTCAGAAGCACAGGTAACAACCTGGACTTTTGATTGGCATTTGAAGTGGGGTGGGTATGAGAGGCTGTCTTGTAGGACTGAGCCCTTAATCTGTGGGAACTGACAGTATCTCCAGGTAGACAGTGCCAGAATTGAGTTCAATTGCAGAACACCCCGCTGGAGATGCAAAGAATGGCTTGGTGGTGTGGGGGGTAAAACCTCCACATCAGAACTGGGTGTAGAATTGTAATTATTAAAATTAAATTATTAAAAATAATTAGAAAATGTTAAAGTACTTAGCATTTGGCATATATATATGAAATAGCATTATCAAGCAACATGGGGTCTTGTCCACCAAAAACCTAAGAGAAATTAACTCCTAGGTCAGGAACAATATACAGTGTCTATCTATAGCTGAAGGTCCTCCCATCCTCCTAAATGAAAACTGCAATGTGCTGTTCCCCGAACCCAGGGCCTCTTGCTTTTCTCCCATTCCCTACATTCTTTGGAAAAGAAACTTTTTAACTGCATGCATTGCTGAATTAAAATTGAGGCAAATCGATGATGAGGTCCGGATGGTAGCAAAGGGAAACTACCAAACACCAGGCAGAGATTTCACTCAAGTAAGAGTGTGTGACTGGGTAAAAGCCCCACCTCCTTCTAAACTGTCGGGACTCCTGGGAAGAATTGGTCATTGTCTTATTGTGTCTGATGCTCCAAAGGTTCGCCTATCTCCCACACTAAGGGTGGGGCTATGTGTGATGGTACCCTGATAGTATCAGGGCCTCTTGGTACCTCTCATAGAGTGTTTCCTTCTTGACTTAGAATTCATAACCAGCATAATGTATTCATCAATACCCCACATTTTATATCTGGGGAGAATAGATGAGTTGTAATACTCAGGCCAAGCTATTTTTATCAGGTACTTTTTGATATGGAAAAAAAAAAGTCATTCAAATAGATCCACAATCCATTATCTGAGACTCTTGGGGCCTGTTGTTTTTCAGAATTCATATTTTTTCTGACTGTAGAAAGGTAATAGGCTACATATACCATGGGTATAATATCCCAGAGAGGCCTGGATCACTCTCATAATCACACAAATTAATGTGCATTGGACTGTGCATTGGATATTCACCTGAAGTGGGATAAATAAGGATTATAAATAGCCTTACATCAGCTAATGTCAGTGAGTTTGCCAAAAATTTACCAAAAACGTATGTACTTCAGAACTTTGGTGATTTTAGAATCGCAGATAAGGGATTCTAAATGTGCATTTAATAACTAAGCTTTGGCAAAATCTCTCTGGTATAGAAGCAAAAGCACAAAGGAGTTGAAGTAGGGGATGTTCTCAAGCTGCAGGCAGAGAATGGGGTGAGGAAAGGCGATCAAGACACCGAGGGATAGATGCCCTGAGCACTGCCTTCACCCCACACAGTCCAGGGCTCAGAGCAAGCACCTGAGACTGCGCTGAAGCTGCAGATAGAGGACATATTGCCAGGATCCAAACAAACAGTAAAACTGGGAGCTCAGAGTACAACCAGGACAGGAAGTAATCAGTGTCCAAAGTAGACCAGCGGTATTGGCATCCCACTGTGCACTGAGAGATGCAAGACCTTGGGCGTCACCCAGATCTCCTGAATCAGAATAAAAAATCAAAATCCCAGTTGATTTGTGTGCACCTTCAAGTTCAAGAAGCATGAAAAGAAACCCTTTAATGATTTTAAGGACATATCTTAAGAAAAGCTGTCTCAGTGCTCCTAAGGGGAGAAAAAACATTTAGTCTCATATGCCGTTTCTAAGATTGTACTCCCTATTTACCATTTAATAAGCAAAGAGAATTTTATTTAAACTTCTGGGTTTTGAATCTGCTTAGCACAGCAGAGCTTCCCAGCAGGCAGCACCCACCTCTGGCCCTGCCCCTCAGCCCATTTCTCTGAAGACCTCAGCTTTATTTGCTTTGTGATTAGGGCCACCATGTAAGTCTGCATTTAAAGAAAGGGCTCTGTGACATTTAAACGTGGGAAAATTCTCCAGAGCATTAAACAGATATAAAAAAGACAGTTTACAAAGTAGTTACAACGGTTTACAAGGCAAATCAAAATAAGAATTTAAAAGAAAATGAATCAAAATAAAGAGATTGGTACAAGAAGTCAAAATAGAAGTTAAAGTTGGTTACATGAGTATGTTTGGTTTGTAAAAATGCATCCCGCTCCTCTTTAGAAGCTTGGCTTCCCAGCCTCTGGGTGAGGCGGCACTTCATAAAGCCCACACCTTGATCCTCTGTCCACTCCAGTCAGCATCTTCTCTCTCCCCACTGTGATTCATGGTTGACCTTGGCACTCCCAGCTATCAGTAGCTTCCAACCCCTACTTCTAAGAACTTCAGATCATTGCATATCACTTCTGTAAACTTTTTCTAAAGATCCACCTCTGTGTGTGTATGTGTGTGTGTGTGTGTGTGCGCGCATGTACACATATTTATTCATATTATTGCAAATCTTTAGCTCTGTACGGCCACACATAACCTGAACTTGACTTTCAGCTATGGACAAGTGACACGTCTAACTAAACTGTTTTACATCTTCTCATAGGTAACCAGAGGATGTTATTAAAATCAATTTATTCCTCCTCCTCTTTGTACCTATCTTTCAAGAAGTTTCTACCTGGGTGGTTATAGAACCCTAAATGACATAAAAGCATCCTCTGCTCTTGGTGTCTCCCAGCTGCAGGTGGAGCTGGAGCAAGAGTACCAAGACAAGTTCAAAAGGCTGCCCCTGGAGATTTTGGAGTTTGTGCAGGAAGCCATGAAAGGGAAGATCACTGAGGACAGCGATCACAGTTCTGCTCCTTCCTCCCTGGCCTCCGAGCCTGGAAAACTGAACCACAGGCCTCCCTCCAGTGAGGAGCTAGAAGGAGACCACCCGGGAAAAGAGTTTGATACTCCTCTGTAATGGCTCCTACCAGGCCTTCAGAACATGCATGGCCATTCAAGCTCCATCGGACTCTTATCACAAAGATCACTGCCCAGAGCATCTTCCTGAGAAGCATCCCTTAGCCTAAAATCCACACCAAAAGGAGACTTCCAGAAGGACCCATGCAAACGTCTCCATGCCCAGGCTCCATGCATGGAAACTACTGCAGGTCTGCTAGTGGAGAGTGCATGTATGTGGGGTTTTGTTTTCTTTCCAGTAGTAAATGCAAGGCAGGCAACTTCCAGGCTCCTTGGACCATGTAATGAAGGACTGTCTCTTCTTTGAAGAAAATCAAACTCATGTTTTTATTTGAAGCTCTGGTGTAAAGTATTTTAAAGTACTAGAAATAGTTTGAGACATGCATATTGCTATTTAACACTATTGAACAAGCCAACTTTGAACATTTTTTTTCCCTACCTGCCCCTCAACTACCACATCTTCAAGTTAACGTGCATATTCAATTTTTCATCCTTTGCTTTGCAAGCACTGGCGGCTTGCAGTCTGCTGATTTATTTATCATAGAGGCATCAGTGTATGTGTTGCTGACATGGCTTTATCAGATGCCATAGTGATTCAAATAAGATTGTTTTCCTTCTTTTAAAAAAAAAAAGTCCCTTGATTGTATCCTTGCCCAGTGAAGTTATTCCCAGACTTAGCAATATGGCTGGTACATTTGGTTGCATGAGCAAGCTGGCCACACACTTTTAGGCAGTGGGCTATCAGAGTTAACTATTAGCACTCAAAGTCTGGGTATTCATTGTTTGTTAGCCTGTAATGAAAAATAACTACAAAGAGTCTGTTCAGTTGAACAAAAATAGTTGAGCTAATGTATGTTGAGCAGAGATTCAATCAGAGTAAACAGGTTCCAGTGGTTATTTTACTGTCTGACATTTTTTTATAGTTCATTTATTTTTAATATAGAGATAAAGATTGAATATTTATCTAGAGAATACACAGACCCACATATAAATGATATATATTATCTCCATGTATATATGTACACACTCAGCCATATAAATACAGACACATACACCACACACACACACACACACACACACACACACACACACACACACACACATTCATTTGAGTGTAGATGAGTGTTTCTTAATTGACAATGACCCAAAACTCTTCCACAAGACTTAAAATCTAATTCATGGATAAATGGATAGAGAAGACAGTGGTCAAACATCTGTAGTTTGTGGGTAAATTATATTGATATTCTAAAACAATTGATGCAGTCATTGACGCAAGTTGCAATAGACTTAGACTTAGAATATGAATTCCATACATATTTTGCAGGATCAATACTTGTTTTAGTAATCAGAATATATAAAAAATGTATAAGACAGAAATATGGAAATGTATTAGTATCTTTCATAATTTTTAAGTCTAAGAGATTTCAATTTTATTCTAACATAAAAGAATCTTTTGTTATATATTTACTATGTACATTTAATTCATGTGACTGTTTTTTTGTTAAGTTTTTATGTTAGGTGGCATAAGAAAAAGAATATATTATGGTAAAACTGATTAAAAACATTATTGAAAGGTCTTAAGTAAGAGAGAGTAATTATATAGAGGAAAATATAGCTTAGAAAGTAAGATGAAGAACATTGAAGTTGAAACCCTGAAGCAAGATGCTCACAGCTTTATTTTACTTTAAAATAAACCTGTCTGATTGTAGCTTAGCAAGACATTTTAAAACACAAAGCCAGTTGTGTCCTGAAAATTGTGTTTCAAGAATTTAATATTTTTATGGAAATTATTTTACTTAACTTTAAGCAATAACTAAGAATCACAATTAAGTTTTAATCAAACTGAAGGTTTAGTTCAAACAGGAGGAAAGAGTGCTTGATTAAAAAAGAGAAACACACACCTAGCAAGACACAAGGGGGAAAATACCCCATCCTCTCTGGAGATGATGATAGTATTTTGATCTGAAGGATTTAGAGTGTTAATTAGACACTTAATAAAACTTAATTTCAACTGAAAGAGAAATCTTTTCTAAATCATTCCACTTTTGGCACTTTGAAAGAAAGGCATTAGTCATAAGGAAGCAAGACTGGTCAAAATCGAATGCTGCATTTTTATAAACAAAATTACAGGCAGAAGAAGTAACTAATAATAGCATTCATAACCAAAAGCAATGGTGATTATTAAAGAACATTGTGTCACATTTTAGTCCAGAGATAGACTAAGGCTGAATAACCTCTACGTACACAAAACTGTTTGGGTAGTTGGATTTCATTATCTTAGCGACTCGAGTCATTTTACAATATGTTTGTATTTGGCCATTTACTGTAATCACATTTTTATATCTGTACAATGACACTTTTTGCAGTTGTGGGGTAGTGTGTAACACTGTCCATCTTGCATCATTGAAACTACTACAGTAATAGCATCATTTAATAATATTAATATTACTTGAAATAGACTAAGATAAAGAAAAGGGGTCTATATGATGTGCGGTTTTGTGCCTTTATGTATTTGGCTTGTTCCTTGTTGAATGTGTGGAATTCTGTACTGTGGTTTTTCCTGTAATAGAGAATAGAGCTGTGTATTAAATTAGACTGTGCCCCTCTGACACCTTTACACTACTGAGAATAGTGTGGTTTTGGCCGTGTAAACCAATTTACGAAGTTCTGATGACATGCCATGTGTTTTTGGTTTTTAACATTTCATTTTCACATTTCAAGATCGCCAAACATTAATTAATACTCCAGTAATAGATAAGCAGTCATTAAATAATTCTGAAAGAAAGGGTCATTGCTTGCATTACTTTGAATTTAATGTTGTGCTCGTGCACTGTATAAATATTGTTTGTGATGGATTAGACATTGTGACTATTGCCTCTTCAGAAGAAAAAAAGATAGGGCAAAGTATTTGAAGCTCTTAAAATGTACATATTTTGGTTCTTCTATCTCAAATTATTTAAAATGCATAATTCACATTTTTGTAATAATTCTATGCAATTTTGTGGCATGATGTTTCTTCCACTTGTAATTTTATGTGCTTTCATCACAAATCCAAAGGAAACAATAAAAATTTCTTAACACAACCCAGCTGTTATTGCTTGGTGTTAGGGCCAACCTTCATTTGATGGATGATGGGAACAGTCATAATGGCTGTCTTTAAGGATGTAATGGCCACCCTGAAAGAGCACATTTGTGCCTGTGCAGGAGTTCAAGATGCTTCAATGCTTGTGCCAATGAGCACCATTGCCATTACTCTGCCATTGCACTACTTCTATCCAGGAGTGGCACTGCATTCGCCTATTACTTCCATATAGATCCTCCCTTCCATTCTCCCTGCCTCCCTCCCTTCCTTCCTTGACCAAAGCTAAGGAAGGCAAAACAGTCAAAGGTTTTCTGACAAAGTTGGAAATTACAAGAACTGACAGAGTACTTGATTTAAGTTTTCTTGTAAAACAGATGAAGAGGAGTCTGCAACATTGATAAAAATATATATATATATATATTTTTTATACACACATATATACACACACATACATATATAATATATACATATTATATATATATACACATAAATATATATAATATAGATATATGTATATGTTTGATAATGTCCCTTAGGCACCTCAAATGCAGTGTATTAACTATCTATTTCTATGTTACACATTACTGCAAAATGCGGTAGCTTACCGCAGTAAGAATTATCTCTTATCTCTCATAGTCTTTGTGTGTCAAGAATGCAGAAAAAGGCAGAGCAGAGATGGCATGTCTCTACTCCACCATGTCTGGGGCATCAGCTGGAGGGTTAGAAGGCCAGGGGCTGGAATCCTCTGAAGATTTGCTTACTCATGTACCTGTGGTTGATGATATGTCAGCTGAGAGATTAGCTGGGCCTATGGGCTGCAACATCCACATGTGTCCTTTCCACATGGCCTGGGCTTTTTCACAATATAGTGGCTGGATTCCAAGGATGAGCCTCCTGAGAGACAATCAGGCAGAAGCTGCGTCAAAATTTTTATGACGAAGCCTCAAAGTTGCATACTATCACTTATGCTGGAACACATTCATTGATGCTGTCGCAAGCCCCTTCCCAGAGCCAAGGGGAACAAATACAGATGCCATCACGCATTGGGAGCAGTGTTGGTCACACTGGAGAACATGAGGGATGGAATAAATATATAGACATGACCATCTTTGGAAAATACAGTCTTCCACATACAGTGTGCACCAAACTGAACTTGTAGTTATGCTCAAACCTGCTCCACCTCCTTTTTTTCTACATCAATGAACAAAACCAATATCAATTTAGTTGACCAAGCCAAAACATTAGTATCGTCCTTTATGGCTCCCTCTCCCTCATCCCCTTTCTAATAAATCACCAAGCTGGTTCAATTCTGACCCTGTGAGAGCTCTCAGATTTGTTTACTTTCCATCCCTTTTGCTAGTATCCAAGTTTCCTCCACTATCCCCTCCCACCTGCCAAGTTTCTTCTAAGTGGTGTCTATGCCTTTAATCCTAAATCATGTAACCATTTCCCCATACTGTAGCCACACTGATCATACAAAAGCAAAAATGGGATAAAAAGCCTTTAGTTGACCTCAACTGTCTGCAAGATACAATCTAAACCCCTTAGTGAATGTTTGAGATTCTACATGATTTGTTCCTACATAACTCTCTAGCTTTATGTCTTAGTCCTCTTCTCATGCACTGCACTCCAGCCTTATGGGTAATATCACTTCCTTGGCTTTTTAAATAGTATTTCCTCAACTAATTAAACCCTTCCTTTTTGTTTCTATTTTCCTTGAATCTCTCCCCAGCACAAGCGCACACACACATACACACACACATACACACACACACACACACACACACACACACACACACACACTGAGTATTTCTTTTCCCTGGCTAACTCTGATTCATCTTTAGGTTTATAGCATAAATGTCACTTCTTCTAGGAAACTTTCTTTGATCCCACTCAAGCTCCCCCTCATTTGTGTTCCCATTGTACCCTATATCAGTTATGTATTGCTGCATAACAAATACCACCAACACTTAGTGTCATAAGCAACCATTTTCTGTTGGTTGTGAGTCTTCAGATAGGTGGATGACTCTGCTGACCTGGGCTGGGCTGATTTCAACTGGGCGCATCTATATATCTGCAATCAGCTGTGAATTGGCTGGTGGTTGACCCTGGCTAGACTCTTTCAATTGTCAGGGGATTCTTGGAACAACTAAACTGACTTGGCTCTGCTCCATAGGATTTCTTGGCCTCCAGTAGGCTAGCATGGCTTTTTACATGTCAAAGGCAGGATACGGAGAACAAGAAAAAGCATTCAAGGCCCCTTGAAGTCAAAACTCAGAACTGGCACATCATTACTTTCACTACTTTCTATTGATGAAAGTAAGTCATAAGACCAGCCTGATAAAGAATAAAAGGGCACGCAATATTATACCCCCATCAGGCGCAATGCAAAAGTTATGAGTTCAGGCACAATGCATCTACAAAACGCGTGCATGACATTTATTTATTTAAATTGAAAATGAATGAAAATAATGTATAAGCATGTTTATTATTTATTCAGAATGAAATTTTAATTTGCCACAAAGTAAAAACAATATGTTTATTACATATATTCAGTATAAAAATCAACAGAAATTCAAACCATAAAACTAAAATGAAAGTTGTCATTTAATAAAATAGCAAAAGCTAATCAGATTGCTCTTCATCAGCTTCATTGCTATCGAATTTCAAGTTGAAACAAAGTTCATAAATCATTGTCTCATATTCTAAGCACAAAAATTGTTTGCAAAGTTTACAGAAGTATTTGGAATACCTTTGTGTTTTGTGAGATTAAAGATGCCACTATGAAATAATGTCTTTACTGTACTAAGTCACAAACACCACTGGCGATAGGTTACAGTAGAGGGGGAAGATAACGAAATGATAAGTCACAATGTTTAAGTTACTGTTAGATATTTGAAAATTTGTGTGCAATGAATCTGTAAGATCAGTTGCACCCGACATTGGGTGATAGGGAAAAGGATATAGACACAGGGTTGTCATTCATGGTGGCCATTGATGCAATCATTGCACTAAACACCTTGTATTTTCTTCGACATATAAAGTACACGCCGGCATTAATGCAATGGCCCTCTTACTGAAATACATCCTCCACTGACACTTTTGCTATCAGATTTCATGTCTCATTCACCACCGAATCCCTAAACCCACCATAATGTGATCATTCAATAAACATTGCATTTATGGTGAATAAATGTGTTTGCTCATCTAGCTATTAATGCGATTATTTGCTTGCCTAGCTACTAGTGCTAAAGGAAAGAAGAATAAACAATTGATATCTAAATAATAACTCAAAGCTGCAGTATTGTTTAGTCACCTCATGAGTAGGCAGCACTTAATAGTAAGGCTAGACCACCCAAAAGCCATCTGCTTTGCCTTTCACATATGGTGCCAACCCCAAAAACACAAAACAGCTAGTGAAGGATGAAATAGGTCAGTCAACAAATATTAGGTTCTGGAACACAGGCGGAGAAAGCTAGGCTCACCTTGAACCCCAGGGGTACCAACTACCTGGGATACCAACAATTCAGGAGCCGTTTTTGTTCCTGGCATCCATGCACAGTCCAGTTATTTCTTTGAGCATTCTGCATATAATCTTAATATCAATTTTATTAAGCTACAATTCCCATGCCATAAAGTTCATCTATCCCTTTACAGTACACATTTCTCTTGGTTTTAACATAGTCAAAAGTTGCTCATCAATCATCACTCTAATTCCAGAACATTTCCATCTCCCCCAAAACAAACCCCATACACATTAGCAGTCGCTTCCCATTTCTTTCCTTTCTGCACTTTCTCTCCCTAAGCACTGGAAACCATTAATCTATTTTCAGTCTCTGTGGGCTTGTCTATACTGGACATTATAAATGATTAGATTTATACAATATGTGGCATATTGTATAAATTGTGTCTGGCTTCTTCCTCTAAGCATAAAATTTTTACGGTTCATCCATGTTGTAGCATGTATCTACTTCATTTCTTTTAATGGTTGAATAATATGCTACTGTATACACTATTTATTCATTCATCACATGATGGAAATTTGAGTTATTCCCCCTCTTTGACTATTATGACTAATGCTCCTTTAAACACTCATGTACAAGTTTTTGCATAGAAACATGCTTTCAGTTCTCATGAGTATATACTTAAGAGTGGAATTGCTGATTCATATATTTAACTTTTTGAGGGCCTTCAAAACCATTTTCCAAAGTGGCTGCACCATTTTATATTCCTAGCAACATGTGAAGTTTTCCATCACTCCATATCCTTGTCAACACTTGTTGTTTTCATCTTTTTTATTATTACCATCTTAGTGGGTGTGAAGTAGTATCTTACTGTGGTTTTGATTTGCATTTCTCTGATGACTAATGATGTCGTGTATCTTGACCATCTGTTTAAATCCTTTGCCCATTTTTTAATTGGGTGTATATTTATTATAAATCTAGGTCCTCTTTTTTACTTTTGTCCTCTAGCCACTTTTGTGAGTGTCTACCCCAAAACTCTCTCTTAGGCAAGCTCTCTCAATTATTGTTCTTCACAGGCCACTGAATAACTGAAAGTTGTTTGAAAATGGTGATGGTTATTTTCTATGTTAATCCAAAAAGTCATTTGTCTGCTATTTTTTTAATTAAATGTCAAATATTTGTTTATTTTCCCAGATTTCTCTCTTCCTCCTAAAAACAGGGTGCAAAACAAGTCTCATAAATGTGGCTTAAAACACTGAGATCCAACAAATTTCCTGTGAAAGGAAATTTATTAAGAGTAAGTGAAAGTTTGAATATTTCCATGGAAATATTTGCCACATAACCCTTAAAAGTTGAAGTGAATGACATAATACATTATCAAGCTTATGCTGTCGAAAAGTGTAATGAGTCAATAAGAAATGTATCAGTAACAAAAGAATTTTGCCAATTAAACTATGACTCCTCATCAAACATAAAGGCACATTTCAATTTCAAAAATGTTAAAAGTATAAGTATCTTAGAATCAATAAAATATCATAATAAAATATTATAAAATTTCAGAAAAAGAAACAAAATAAGTTTCTTTTGCAATTGTAGCAAAAATAATAAAATACCTAGGAATAAACTTAACAAGGGATGTAAAGGAACTATACACTGAAAACTATTAAGACATTATTAAAAGAAATTAAAGAAGACACAAAGAAATGGAAAGATGTTCTGTGTTCATGGATTGGAAAAATCAATGTCATTACAATGGCCATATTACCCAAAGCAATGTACAGATGTGATGCAATCACCAACAAAATCCCAATGAGATTTTTTAAAGAAATAGAACAAAAAGCCATCAGATTTGCATAAAATCATTAAAGACCCTGAATAGCCAAAGCAATCCTGAGAAAAAAAAATAAGACCAGACTATCACACTCCCTGACTTTAGTATACAGGTATACTACAAAGCAACAATAATCAAACAGCATGATATTGTCAGAAAAACAGACACACAGACCAATGGAATAGAATTAAGAACCCAGAAATAAACCTGCGTATATACGGGCAGATAATTTTCAACAAAGGAGCCAAAAACATACAATGGAGAAAAGAAAGCTTCTTCAATGAATGCTGCTGGGAAAAATTGGAGAGTCATGTGCAAAAGAATGAAACTAGACTGTTATCTGTCACCATATACCAAAATTAGCTCAAAATGTATCAAAGACAAATATAATACCTGAAATAATAAATTACATAGAAGAAAGCATATGTATTAAATGTATGGACCTTGGTTCACAGAGGATTTTATGAATTTGACCTCAAAGGCAAGGGACATAAAAGCAAAAATAAACGAATGTGACTACATCAAACTAAAAGTCTTCTACATAGCAAAAGATCATCAACAAAACAAGGAGGCATCCAAGATTTTTGCAAATAACATCTGTGATAAGGGGCTAATATCCAAAATATATAAAGAACCCACACAACTCAACAACAACAACAAAAAATCCAATTAAAAAATGGGCAGAGGCTCTGAATAAACACTGCTCCCAAGAAGACATACAAATGGCCAACAGATATATGAAAAAATGGTCAACTTTACTAGCTATTAGGGAAATGCAAATCAAAATCACAATGAAATACTACTATCTCACACCTGAAAGAATGGCTGTTATCAACAAGATGAGTAATAACAAATGTTGGAGAAGTTGTGGAGGAAAAAGGAACCCTCATACACTGCTGGTGAAAATGTAAACTGGTACAGCCACTATGGAGTATGGAGGTTCCCCAAAAAATAAAGAATATATTTTTTTTCCAGTCAAGATGGTGGAGTAGGTGAATGCTGTGCCCATCTACATTCAGGACCATCTTCTCTCAGTTGTATCAATTACAACTAAACTACAGAACAATCATCATTGAGAATCACCTGAAGTCTAGCTGAACCAAAGCCCTACAACTATGGACATACAGAAGAAGTCACCTTGAGACTGGTAGGAGGGGCAGAGACACAAAATGGTTGGTCCCACAGTTGTATGTGACTATTAAAAATCAAGAGGGATATCTCAGCTGTGGAGTACCCCCTGGAGGAGCAAAGGGTCCCAGTCCCACACCAGGCTTCCTATTCCAGGGTTCCAGTGCCAGGAAGAGAAGTCCCTGTAACTTCTGGCCTTGAAAACCAGCAGAAATTGTGGCTGAGTGAGCTGGAGATGGCTGCAGTCCAAGACGCTCCTCTTAGAGAGCCCATGAGTGGACTTAGTCACTTATACACTCATTTTCTCTGAGCTCCAGCACTGGGGCAGCAGCTTGAAAGTCACCAGGGACATACAGGGAGGAACTGAATTGTCTAGATTCAGGGTGAGGACTGGAGGGGCAGCTTTCAACCAGAGGGAAGAGTTGGTGAAAGACATTGTTTTGTTGTTGAGCAGCCCTCCTCCCTGCGTGCAGATATAGGCAGAAGCTATATCTCAGTCTCCGCCAAACTGGCTGTCACCTTTCATCTGCCCCACCCTAGCGATTCCCTGAGACCCCATCCCACCCAACTTTCAGGCACAACTAAGCTGCTTCCAGTGGATTTTCCATAAAAGCAATCTGTCTTAGCTCTTGCTGAAGACTTTCATAAAACCGCTCCAAGGTTAAAAAAACCCAAACAGGCAGCATCTGGCTTCAGCATATCCTATACCTGTGACTGAGAGGCCCTAAGCCCAGCACTAGTGACACTTGGTTGTGGTTTACAGACTGGCCTTTCAAGGCACCTCCAAACCCAGTGCAGGTGGTGGTCATCTGTGGATTGCTTATGGCTCATACTAGATGGCCCCAGGCATGGCACAGGCTATGGCTAAACTTGGTCTGTGGTGGAGCCTCTCCCAGCAGGCACCAGGGATGGCACACATTGTGGCCAGCTTTGGACCAAGCCAGAGCATCACCCAGCTGCCTCCAAGCCAGTACACCCAAAGGGCAGACTGGGTAGGCACTAGAGCCCTGAAAAAGTGAACCCTGTGTTGTAGGGTCAGCCCTTGCATTATAGCTCCTCCACTGTAGTCACAGGCAGTTCTCACAACAAATCAGCCTAAGGGTCAATTCCTCCCACTGATGTGCAAACAGCAACCAAGGTTCAAACACAACAGCAAGGCACACACAACAAACACAAGGGGCACACCTGTAACACCCAGCTCCGGTTGTTGCCTTACAGCCAATCCCACGACCACCCCCTCTGCATTAGCCTCATACCCTGTAGTCGAGAGAGTGTCTCGGAAAACTGAGGCCGGATGGAATGATATCTGTAAAGCTCTCTCGGGGGGCGTCTTGGAAAACTGAGACCTGATGGAATGATATCAGTTGTCTCCCCTGGGAGGACATGTAACAGA